>NC_065536.1:335987-671975 GCF_932294415.1 Quercus robur
AATATGAAAAAAAAAAAGAAAAAAAAAAAGAAAAAAAAAAAAGAATCAAGATCATGGTATAAATTATATACCAAACCAATAAAATCTATCACTTACAAAGTAATAAAATCTATCACACACAATGAGATATCGTGATAACCAAGAGCTTGAGATAATATTTAGAAAATATATAACTAATATAAGTACATTCCAATACAATTAATTACACAAATATAGTTAATTCCATACTTATTCAATCAAATATCTTTCATAAATTACATTAATCATTCTTGATATTCAAGATGTATCTAAATTCTAACATTGTCAGTAAACAAAGATGCTAGACCTCAATAGGATTGAAAAGGAAACATAATGCCAATTTACACAATTGCTGAAATAAATTGCACGGAAGAGTCGAACAAAAGTTGTAAATTTTCACTTATAAAAGTTACAACTTAAGAGGAAAAATAAAATACTAAGACCAAAAGTGAAACTCTAACACCAATAATGTTGTATAGTCTCAACCTTCAGATGAATAAAATGACATTGTTAGGAAGCAAAGACAAATAAATGTACCAAATTTTGAGTAAAGATTGCTTTAGTCATCTAGCTTAAATAGTAGAACTATTTTAAAAAAAAAATTGCTTTGGACACTTGTAAGCCAATAAACAAAACAAACCCTCATCACACAAATTTGGAAAGAATAGATGTTGAAATATATGAATGTAAAAAAGAAGAAAAGGTACCAATTGAATGGCAAAAAAGAGCATTAATAGAGTAAAAATATAAATTGATCATATATATGAAAAAAAAAAAGGTGAGACATTAAATTCAAGCTGAAGATGAGCTACTAATAACATATTTAATAATTTAAATTCAAATTCAAATCTATAAAGATGTATTTCATGACTCTAGCCGACCTTTTCTTTACATACCAACAATAAAAAAAAATAAAACAAAGTTATTAATCAAAGTTTACAATTGTTTTATGTGTTAGTTTTTTTATTATAAATTATTATTGTTTCTTGATTACACCTAGCATCATTGCATATGAACGCTAAAATACAAATATATTCGTAACAGATTAATGGTGAAATATGTCTAGTATTCCATAGCAAAAGTGATTCTCATCAGGATTTGAAATCATGAAAAACAAATAAACTAACCAAAAAAATATTCAAAAGATTTTATTTCCTTTACAAATTAGTGGTGAAGGGAAAAATAAAACTACAGCTCCCCAATCTTTAATCTCTCTCTCTCTATATATCTTCATTGAGGTATTCCCTTAAAAAAGATCATCAACATTGCTAATCAATGCAATAAACCCCAAAATGCAAGAGAGGAGGGAAAACCAATTAAAAAAAGTATTAAAAAAAAAACAAAAGGGTCAAAAAATTTTATCACCTTCAGCCTTGCAGTAAGGTAGAAGCTTGGCTCACTCCATAATGGTTTGCAACCACCTACAAATCAAAAAATTTCAAATTAAATTGCTGAAATTTTTTTTAGCTTTTCCGGTTTAGAGTTTTGTTTTTCTCTTTTTAAACGTAGGATTATAACTTATAAGTCGAATAAAAGGAGGCTGTGAGTAAACAAACTTCCCAAAGAAGCCCCATGCCTTACCTTTTCTTCTTGCTGACTTCCTCTTCCTTACGTGGCTTTCTAAGATAATTTCCACTCTGGTCAGATTCCCTTCTAGATTTTTTGATATATTCTGAAATTTCAAAGATGAAAGACATATTAGATCAAGTTAAACTCAAGCCTTAACAAACCACAATTTAGACACAAACACAAACCATTTGCAACTTAAAGCCAAGTCTCAAATGGTACTGACTATAGAAGCAAAGTGTAAAGATAGTCATGGCCAGCCACATATATCCTTTTCCGTCATTCTATTATATCCAAAGTCATAACCTATGTCACTTCCTTAACTGATATGTTCTTCTTTACTACTTCTATTAATATTATTTTTCGTCTTCCTCTACCTTTTATCCTTCCCTTAATTGAATTAACTCAATCTTTCACACCAATGCATTAATCACTCTCCTCTAAACATGCACAAACCATCTCAAGCAACTCTTCCTCTTCTTTTCATCGAATTTCCACATTTTATGAATATACTTTGCTTCTGAACATCCCAAACTTTCATTCACATACCCACACAAACACATTGGCTCATTGTGCAAATTCTTAAATATTCATACATATCTCACTTTCAAAAATACATGATAAGTATCTAACTAAGTAGAGAGAAAAAAAATACTAAATGAGAAAAACCTTTTTGTGTAGCTCAATACGCTTTCGCCTTTGAGCCTCCTCTTGCTGCTCATTAGCTTCCTTTCTCCTTTTCTTCTTCCTCTTGTGAAACCCAGTCACGTAGTCCTTTTCTCATACCAAAACAAAATAACAATTTAATCATAATAATTTTAGGGTTTGGTTCCACAGATTATTATTGTGAGAGAGAGAGAGAGAGAGAGTGTGTAACTTTATATAGTTACCTGAGATCTTTCACGTTGAATTTGACGGAGAGAGCTTTGTTTTTAGGTTTCTTGTGTATGGTCTTGTAGACAGGCTTTATTGCGTATGGTCTTGTAGTAGGGTTTTATATAGAGTAGTTTTGTTTTAAAAAATAATAAATATATAAGATATAAAACCTAAAATAAAAAGAAAATTAAAATAGTGGTGACGTGGAAAAAATAATAAATATATAAGATATAAAACCTAAAATAAAAAAAAAATTAAAATTGTGGTGACGTGGAAAATTGTGGGAGCTTCAAAGGTTTCGGTTTTATATATATATATATATATATATATATTGATTAAATATGAAATTAATAATAAGCCAAGAGTGTTATTTTATTTTATTTTTTTCATATAAGAAAAAAAATTATACTCTAGTCTAATCTAAGTGTATATGTGTGTGAAGCTCTCTTTTGGAGACTTGAACCTCCTACACCCTACAAACACTTATACTTGTGGAGTGACCACGCATTATGGGTGTGTAGTAGTAATAAGTTAAGAGTGTTGCAGTTAACACTTTATGGTATTTTCAATAGAGATGTTTAGGAATCAAATCATTGTTCTACCAGTTATTGAATTATAAAAAATAAAAATAAAAATAATCAAAGAAAAACAAAAAAGACTAGAACTTTATAAATTTCTACATGATGTGATGTATGTCGGTGAGACAAGTTGTTCCTAAGTTTATGCAGGAGATGGACAACAATGTATATCAGTCTAGAATTATGACTTACTTTTTTAAGTACATCATTACAGGCGTTTGGCAAATTTTATGTTTCTGAGACTTGAATAGGATGATTGGAATCACTTCTGTAAATATAAGTTTCATCAATGTGTGGACATAGCTAGGAGAGATTATTAAATATATATATATATATATATATATTGAACTATCATATGGCTTTAATTATTGTTAAAAATGTTTTTATATTTTAATGTGGGATTGCATCATCACATTTTGTTCTTAGCCTCAACGGAGGAGATTTAATTGTTTTTTATTGAGTTAAAAGAGATCACATTTCTTTTAGCTGTCCAGAATTCTAACGATGAATTAATACGAGAGAGAGAGAGAGTAGATGTTGTTAATGCGTCACTGTAAGCAGATGGGGTTGATCAATAGGTTATAATGCCGTAGCTTCAAATTTATGTATCTTCTGTTATTTTGTATTTGTTTAAGAATAAGAAGAGTGACAGAGTTTCCACATTGCCTTCCATGTAAAGGTTATGGTATTGGTCACTATTCTTTGGAGTTAGGGTATGGTAGAATGTTTGCTAAGTGAAGAAGACATTCAGAAACATGAACTCCCCATCCTCCATGTCTCCAACTACCGTGGGGTCTCAAAACTTCTCTTATATATTTTAGTTTCTTGTTTTCTTCCCTTTGTCATTTTGTTGCTTCTCTAATCTGTGGTTGTTCAAACGTTGGTTATGTTGTTTTATGATACAGTCATATCTGCAATCAACTCCTTTGTTAGGCCCAAGCTCATACATCACTTTTCTTCACTATAAATTGCTCGCCAATAAACACGTGCATTAAGTAGCTGTTTTTCACACATTAAGAAGACGTGCTTAACAATGCATCATTGGGAGTCCATGAAGTATACATGTAAATATAGAGATCGTCCCAAGAGTATACACTCGTTAAAGCAGTAAATCGATTTAATTGCAAAAGGTTAGGAAGACAACTACTGACCATTGACTTTATGAATTACTAGTTGGTTTTAATTATAATAGGCCACTTTGCGAAATCCCTTTGAAGAAACCTAACTTGAAAACGAGAAGTGAGAAAAAAGAAAGAAAGACATTTAATCTTTTCAAAAAGAAGAAATAAAGAAAGCAGAGGCCAGGTTGCATTATGAAGTGAGCCAAAACTGTTCACTTGGCAAAAACTACTTCTAAAGCAAGGATGAAACTTTTGTCATCAAAATGTATGGAAAAATCCCCTAATGTACAAGTTAAATAATAATTAATATTCAATTATAAGTTGTAATATATAGATTTCGAAAAGTAAAAGTACACTTATCAATAATTTATTTTCTAAGAATATATAAAAACATCACTTAGTGAAGTGTTAAATACATCTTAACTTTCCTAAAAAGAAAAGGCCGAAATACTTTCTTGATTTGCTAGTCTCTAAAATTTGACTACTAAACGTTTTTGGTCCATAAAATTTCAAGTACTATTTATTGGTATGTGGAGTTAAGAAACTGAGCATCATTCGTCCATTCATCAAGTTCTGTTAGTTTCTTTGAGTATGTATCTACAAAGCAATGACGTGACATTGCAGCCATTTTATTATTATTATTATTATTATTATTTTTTTTTTTAAAAAAAACACATCACTAATGGGTTAGCTCAAAGAATTTGGGTTTCAACATATTAAACCTGTTATAAATTACTAGTTTTTTTTTTTTTTTTTGAAAATACTATTTTGGTCTCTACGATTTGGAGTTTCTATGTTTTTGCTTGTTTGAGTCTTTGAGTTTGAACATTGATTTTCCAACCTTTATCACACCCACTCTAAAAATAATAATAATAATAATAGTTAGTCGCTAACTCATGCAATGCAGATGTTGACACCCTATTTTGCAACTCGTATTTAACCTCACATAGAGGGTAAAAGGGTAATTTCACATTGAAAATATGCATCTTGATTCTGGTCATTAGATCCTTAATCTCATTTTACCAAAATGATTTTGATGTTGTAACGATCAAATCGACTAATCATGAGCCCTAATCGGACCATTAGATTGAAAGTTATTATCAAATCAAGTTTTAATGGCTGAGATGCACTATCACAAATTGAGTCCGACTATATGTGATTATGAACAATTGATTTCAATTGGTTATAAGTATAATCAATTTGAGATCGATCATGTGTCATAATTTGATTGGTTATGACTACATTTTATGGTAGGGTTGCACACACCTAATTAACTAGATAGTTAAATATTAATTATTCAATGAGTAATTTGTGCAATTATCTTTTAATTAAAGTAAATTTGGAACCAATTAAGTCTGAAATGGGAGTGATTTGAGCCATTTAATGTTAATTGGGAGCTAATTTGGGACCTATTAATGTTAATTTGTACTGAAACCATTTTCTAACAAATGACCTTTGCTCACCATTTCATCAATATCTCTCAGAATATTTTGAATCTTTGAATGAGGTTAATTTTCCCAGAAACTAGACATTTAGGGCTTCAATTTGAGTATAAGAATGAGACAATTCCGATCATAATTGAGCCAGATATGATTTTTCAAAGTTGGCTCTACAGGCTGTTACAGCAACTACGAGAAAACCAAACTTTACTTGCTCTTCACTCTCATCAATCTCTACATTTAATGCACCAGATTTTCCCAAAGATTAAAATGAGGTCTAAATTCATGATTCTTTGTCAACCCTCATTAAATGACATTCCATTCATATTTCCTCCACCACTACTATATAAATCCCCCCTCTCCTTCATTCCAGACACAAAAAACATCCTCTCTTCCCCACTCTTGAGTTCTAGTAAAGTTGAATAGTCTTGTCATATCTTGGTCTTCCTAAGACTCAAGGTATTGAGTGAGACTCACTCTTCCTCTCCTAACTATTCTTTTCCTCCACCTTTAGGACCTCTACCAAGAGTCTTCTCTTCCACCATATGAATATTGCATGAAGGTATAATCCCTTTCCCTAACTTGTTTTTTGTGTTGCCATGATGAGAATTTAGGATTAAAGCACGATAGTAATTATTTAAATTCTCTTGAATATGTTTGAATGTTCTTAAATGTTCTTATGTGTTCTTCACAGATTCTTGGTTGTTCATCACATGTTCATGCATAAGCACTAGTTTTGATCTTAAATTCACATCAAAAATATGAAAAACATGTTTGTTTCATAATTCTTTCAAATCCTTGAATCTAGGATATCACCATACACACACATTCACTAGAATTTATTTTTAATTCCAAATGTAATGCTTAATAAATTGAATTAGGGTTCATCACATGCACACACGTTAAATTTAACATGCAAATTGATTGACATATTGAATGATATGATATGAATGTTGGCCACCATAGTCTAGAAGACCGGTTTCACCGGGCAAGGTGGATGCCTAACACCTTTCCACCATGTAACATAGCCTCCGAGCTTAGATCAAGGGTTAGTAGATCAAATGCTTATCCATGTAATTTTTAATTTTCAGATTGTAACTAGGAAACAAAGCCACGTACTTTATCTTAGACTGTATCTAGGACCAAAGTCATGTAATTTTCCTATGATCAATGTAAATTCAATTACAAATTAATAAAATGATGAATTTTTCAATTTTTGGTTTTCTTATTTATTCCAATAATTAAATAAGTGACGACTCCATTGTAAAACCTTTAATCTAAAGGGAAAAATATAACTAGTCGAACTTCCATTTTGAGAGGTAATAACACGACTTCACCCATTCACGTGGGTTTGACCCAACATCCTATAAAAGTGGGCCAAGGGCACGGTCTCTCATAACAGGGGAAAACAATTGTGTAAGTAGATGTTAACAACTATGTGTCTCTTAACAACTATTGTGTAAGTAGATGTTAACAACTATTAGGAAAAAAATAGCAATAATAAAAGCATATCAATCAATTTATTGAATTTGATTTGAATACAGCTTAGAGTACAAAAAAATGGACTTTCTCCTATAATTGAAACACTTCAATTTGGACTCTTTTCATATGCTATGCACTAAAGTCCTGGCTATTGTTGACAATAATTTGAGACGATAATAAACACCGTTTCCCCTTGGATCATGACGATAGAAAGAACCTGCAACATCTAACATTCAGTGAGGTAAAAGAGATGACAATCCAACTACAAAGAAGACAACTCAAAACAAAATTGTATATAATTGATATTAAGATATTGTTGTTACTTAATGTCACCGATCACAAAAATATAAAGAGATGTATATAGGTTGCTACTCCAAGTATACTTTGTTATCCATTAGAAACTGTTGGTTGAAATAGACACATCCATCATCAAAAGTTTAGGTAACACATTAATAACATAAAACTACCCGTCAAGCGTTAGTTTTAAAACCAACACATGGTATGTAATAAACTAATAATTTTTTTAAAAAAATGGTCTTCAAAGTGGGATAATCAAATAAAAGCAGCATTAAATAAAGACACAACTACTAAAATGGCTTTCACGTCAATATCTAAAAATTCCTAAGGAAATAATATTCTCACTAACTACACACATGACATATCATGTAATTTACACACTTAGCTTTGAACTCATCATTGATACAATTCTCCTAGATAAAACTTTAAAAAATATCTGAATTTATACATGAATCATAAATATGATTGGAGAGAACAAAGCAAACCATTTTTAGTGCTGAATGAGTGAGCATTGAACCGCAATCCATGGTGGTTCCCCTGCAATGCTTGTGCAGAAACAGCCTAAACAATAGAGGATATGAGGAAAACAAATTAGACTATGAAACATGGAACCACTAATCAGATTGAAAAAGAATACATAAATCCAAACTAAGTCCTCAGGATAATAATATCAATTTCTCGGTGAAAAAATAATTTATAAATATGTGTGTGTGTGTGATGAAAGAATTGACAGTAATAGTGGAGACAGCAAGAACACTCTGCTCACACCAAGCATGATACTTAAGCAGAAAATAAAAACCAGCAAAAAATTAAAAAACTCCCATCTGAAAAACCAAATATCAAATAAATAATCACGACTTCAATTAAATCATAGGGAGTCTAGCAGTTACCTAAAAGCTTCAATCAAGAGTTCAAAACATAGTTCCATAGAATTTGGGAGTAACAATGGCAACTATTAGTATATATACTGCCCTGCATAGTTCCTTGCTTCTTTTTTTATATATAGGTTATAAAAATTCATTGAAACAAAATGGAAAATGGTTTTACCTTATGGAAGAATAAATCCAAAAATACAAATTCAAAATGTTAACTCCTAAAATCTAACTTATGATATCTGTGAATCCATGAAAATTCAATGAAGAATCTGAGGTCACAACCTGCACCCACTCACTAAGAGTCCTTCAAAACAGAAGATTTTCTAAAACAAGACCCAATAACTATATAGCATCAAATCAACCATGCCTAAAATTATTATTAAACCCCATAACTATCTACAACACACAGCCCATACATATCATTGAAAATTCTGAAACCACAATCTACATCAATATGAATTAATTTTTCAGCCAAAATAAATTAATCATCAAGCTGACTCTTAGGCCTTTCAAAAACACAGAAAAAAAAAATATCATTAAATCAATACTATCTCCACTATGAAACCCATCGATATTTACAATATTTTCTTACAAAACCTGTAGAATTTGAAATCCCTAAATCGATAGAAAACCTAATTGAAGACATATAATTAAAACATAACTTTGAGGCTCTGTTCCATTTAAACCAATTTCAATCTGAATTTTAACCCATATCAATCAAATAAAATTGATACTTGAAAAAGATCAGATTGGAATTCTTCATACCTGAAAAATCGTCTAACATTAGAAACGAAAAAGGATCCAAATTCTTCAAGTTAGTCTTGAAAATCAAATGCCCAGAATGGGGGCCAAAAAATAATCAATGCCCAGATGATAAAAACTCAAGAACAAAATAACCATGAATCAAAATTGACATCAGCCAGAGGAGTTGTGGCTGAGAAAAGAAGGAGGGAGCTACATTGAATGAGAGAGTTAAAGAAGAAGGAGATGGGAGTGAGTTTGAAATAGAGAGAATTTGATCGAGGGTTTTGTTATAGCTGAGTTTACATTTGAGAGATAGTGTTGAGAGAGTAGGAAGAAAAACTTAACTACGTAGGGTTTTTTGTTTGTGGCTGATTTCTAGGTTTAGGCTCCTCTCGTAGTTGTGTTTTAATAAGAATCGGGTTTGTAATTTGTATTTGGTGGAAAAAAAAAGGATTTATTATTTATATAAGTATTGGACATGGAAAATTGTGAGAGTTTCAAAGGTTTCGGTTATATATATATATATATATATATATATATAGATAATAAATAATGCTAGATCCAAGCGTGGCTTATTTATTAATCAGGACCACCTTGAATTGATTTTTTTAATTTTTTTTTATATACACTTAAACGGTAAAATTTTAAATTAATACGTGTTATTGACCACCTTATAAAAAAAATTGATGATCCTAAAAAAAATTGAATGCCCTGAATAAAAATTTGAGCCCACTAAATATAAAATTTGATCTCTCCAAAATTTTGGTCCATTAAAGATTAAACCAAAAAAATTGTGAGAAATGCTATGTTCACACATTTTCACAATACTTTCACAAAAGATCGGGCTGGTTTTGCAAGGAAGATCGGGCTAGCTAGCGGCTTTGAAGCAGAATTATGGGGTCTGCAGGATGGACTTTCGTTGTGCTGCAATTTAAATATCTCCTCTCTAATAGTTGAATTAGATGCTAAAGTTGTTGTTGACATTCTTCACAAGGTTAACTATGAGAATACTATCCTCTCTCCCATTCTTGATGACTGTCGCCTTCTCATGACCAGGTTTGATCAGGTTCAAGTTCACCATATTTACTGCCAAGCTAATGGCTGTGCAGATGGCCTTGCTAAGTTGGGTGCTGAGCAGGAAAGTTGTTTTTCTTGTTTTTCTTGTCCGCCTGAGGATATTAAAAGTAGGATAGATGTTGATGGTTCTGGGATGTACTTGGTCAGACGTGGTGCTGATCTGTTTGATGTTGGCTAGCCTTTTTCTGTTTTATTCTCTTAGTTTAACCAAAAAAAAAAAAAAAAAACAATACTTTCACAAATAAATCCTAATAGCAGGTTGTTATTGACTGTTACTAGTAGAGAAAAATGTAATCTCAGTGGTAGATTTAAATTAGAACCAATAACAATTTAATGTTTAGGATTTGTTATGAAAATGTTGCGGATATAACACTTTTCAAAAGTTGCTAAAACAAATAAAAATTAGTCAAATCAAATGTTTAATTGCGATTTTTTAAATTGTGTTTCAAAAGAAATATTTGAAAATCACTATATGTGTATATATATATATATATATATATAATTTTTTTTTCTTCTTCTTCTTCTAAAAAATGCACATTTTCTTATAGTTAGTCTGTTAGTTTTTGCTTTAGTCTTTAGCTGAATTTTTTGAATTTATGTGATACTTGTTGTACACACGCATTCTACTAAAGTAATACTTGAATACATTATTCAAAATGATTAATGTAACGGTTGAATTTCTAAGTTGAATATATTGAATGAACTTATAGTTTACCCTTTATTTTTTTGCTAACACTATGAACAAATTTCTTATAAGGAAACCAAATGTATTGCTAGGTTCATCTTCTAAGCAAATTTATGTTGACTTGAAGAATTTTTTTTTTAGATCCTAGCTTATGAGAAAATAGTTAGTTAAAAAAACCTGGGGTTTTGGTTTTAGACCCCATATCTTAACGTTGAAGTAGGGCAAGGGGCTTCCCTGTGGAACATAGTATCGATGATATTGGATCACCCTTTCCTTTACTGGAAGTTGATCCCTGTTGCCCAAATAAAAGAAAATGTTGGTTGATCTATTAAGAAAGGGTGGGGTTCTTGCACTGCCCTCCAAAGTTAGTCTCCTTCAGGGACGGAACTAAGCTTGGGCTTTGGGGGGTAATGGCCCCCCCTAATTTTTTTTTTTTAAAAATTAGTATATATATAGGTATTAATTTTAGCAATTTTGTTTTATAAAATTATACTTTGCCCCCCTAACAATATCATTGATTCTTTTAAGAGAAATAGTATAGTTACAAACTTTTCTACAATATTTTTACAAAGTGTTAAGATAGCAAATTCTTATTGGTTTGTATCTGAGCTCACCACTTATGTCATTTTTTTACTTACCCATAACACTCACCACATTATTAATTTATAAAACAAGTTTGTATCTTTCACATTTTTCTATTTTTAAAGGTCATAATATATATATATATATATAGATCTAAAATCTAAACTAAAATATACAAGCCCAAAAACATTAGCACAACAACAAAAATTACTAATAGCAAAACTAAAAAAAATTAAGTCCAACCAACAAATTTTACCCAAAACAAACAACCTGACCCTTTAAAAAAAATTTAGCAAAATAATTTTATCCTTACCTAGTAGCAAACACACACATCAAAGGCCAAAAAAAAAAAAAAAAACCCTCAACGTCTAAGAAGCAAAGCTGGATGCTGGAGTTATCGCACGTAACTAGAGCCGCCCCCCTAATTCCAAGTCCTAACTTCGTCCCTGGTCTCCTACATTTTCTCATCCAAATGATCAAGATGAAATAATAATAGCATATTTACAAAAAAGTTCTTGTCAACCTCTTGGCCATGATTTCTCTAAAAAAGAAATAAGTGAAGCATTGCATCAATTAAATCCTAATTAGTTTATAGAATACAAAATATTGGTAGGAATAGATCATAAAAGAGGATGATATATTCTGTTTATATTGTTATCTATGTAGGCAAGATGTTAGTAGTTGAATGTGGATCGATAGTATAATAATTGTTTGGTTGGATACTTTAAAAAAGATGTAACTGATAGTATTGATAATGAAACTATTATACGATAATTTCAAAATATGAGAATACCTAGAGGGAAATTTTAAAACTTTATATATTTGCGTATAATATATATATGTATATATATATATTGGTTAAGGTCAATATATTTAAGTTTTTTAATTAAATTTTGTTTAATTTAAGTTTATTTTTTCATAACTACTTGATAAAAATTCCTGAAACCACCACTGGCATCATGCATGAATAATTTAAATGGTAGCTAGCGTGAACAATGTACAGATGTGCATGTAAAAACGGAACATCCGGTGTTATATAAGTTTACCAAATGGGGGTTGGAGTCCAGGGATTATGAGCTTGCGGAGTCTTGTGAAAATGACCAAATACTACTATTGGCCAAAATTATTAGTGTTTTACCACTATTTGAGAAATATTTAACAATATACCACTTTTTTGAAACTGTAGAAATATGGTACTCAAGTTTTACAAACTCAAGTACCATGTAAGAATGTATTCAGTATACGTACTTCAAGTTTTGTAAAGAATATTTTAACTATTTGGCATTGGAAATCCAACTACACTCTGCTCAAGCCAATCAACACAAAGAAAGAGATGTAGATTCACGTGAAAGGCTAGAAACAGAGCAGGCACAAATCATACCAATAATCCAAAAGAGTGAAAAAATGGTGCTGGACAGCACCCGTTAAGTCTGCATAGACATTGTTTAAGTCGGCATGATTTTACTAAATTAGCCTTACTTTAATTGGGAAATCAAGAAAAACAACACCACCTTAATGATGTGTGTCGGGCATAGAAAATAACAAATTTTGCATGCTTTTACTTAAATACAGTAAATGGTCATTGTATAATTTTCCATTACATGAAGGTATATGAAGGTGCAAGAAGTAACATATCAATATATGAAAGCAATTTTTACATGGTACTCGAGTTTACAAAACTCGAGTTCCATGTCAAACTCGACTTTCTCAAACTCAAGTTTTAAAAAAGTGGTACGTTGCTAAATATTTTCCAAACAGTGGTAAAACACTAATAATTTTGGCCAATAGTGGTATTTGGTCATTTTAGCTTGCAAAGTCGCAGTACTCTTGTCTATTGACAGAGAGCACAAAAACAGCAAAGTAATGGACATAGCAATCCCCACAAGGCTTTGCTGCCAAACCATAGCATCCTCCCAGCTTGGAACGGTATGTGCATGCCCCTAAACATTTGGACAAGATCAATCAAATAGTTTCGGGACAAAATGGGCTTCTACCCTTTTCAGGAAAATTAATTAGCTTTTTGCCCTTCTTCCCAAACTAAATAGGGAAATGCCTCTCTTTTGAAACTCGACTTTTCCAAAATCGAGTTAAGCCCTATAGTGACGTTTTCAAGGAACTCGATTTCATGGATATCAAGTTACAAAACGTCACTATAGGTTCTTAAAACGTCACTATAGGTCCTTAAAAACGTCACTATAGGGATCCCGAAATTTTTTTTTTTTTTAACTCGATTTTGAAAAAGTTGAGTTTCAAAAGAGGGGCATTTCCCTATTTAATTTAGGAAGAAGGGCAAAAAGCTAATTAATTTGGCTGAAAAGGGCAGAAGCCCATTTTGTCCAATAGTTTCGGGCTGCGCTAAAACAAGCTGCCATATATGCATCATGCATGCATGCAAAAATCAACACACAACACATGACAGACTTTTTTTTGGTAATTGAAGTAGTATTATATCATAAAACGATCAATAAGTAGATCAATTTAAAATAATAATAATAGAAAAACAACAGGGAGAATTCCCTTACAATTGGAGAAGTCTTCAAATATTGTCCCCTAGGTGGAGTAGCCATATTTTAGAGATAGAAAGATCGATGTATGAGGAAGAGGATGTCAAATACATAGAACTATATGCCACTACGTTTGAGGAAGACGAGTACTCAATGGTGACATGGGTTCAGTTGATAAGTTACTTTTTTTCTTCACGCGTGGACAAGTGAATGAGTGATGTGACTTTTTAAAATTTTTTTTTTTTTGGTAAATGAGGAGAACCAAGTTAGATTGAGATCAGGTGCAATACCTTACCTGATATAATAGCAATGAATTGTTGGGATTGAAAGTTAGAAAAAACAACTTTCAATTTCAACTATTAAATAAAAATTATATTGAAAAGAAGTAAAAATTTAAAGTTAAAAAGTTAAAAATGTAAAAACAAATTGTGAAGGAAAATGGGTAATAGCTAGTGTGGGGCCCGACAACAGATGGGCCAGATCCACCCATTAACAGGAATACTTAAGGCCCAGGCCGAGGAGGATAGTAGTCCCAGCCCAATCAACACAAAGCCCCAATGGGCCATAGAAACCGCCGAGGAAGGTACAGCCCTCGGTTAGCCCAGAGCTACACTAAGGAAAGGGGTAAAAGCGGCATAGGGATAATCTTGTAAGAAATGTAAAATATCTAGAACAGGCTGCCCAAACTATCTGCCCTAGACGGAGCTTTGTCTCTCACAGAGTTGTGTCTCTTTAGCCTACTCAACCACTCCCAACAGCTCAGGTCTTAAACTGATGGGACAAGTGTCAGGCAAGGAAAGTTCGACCCTACACGTGGACGAAGGAAATTGAATGCATGCTAATATAAAAGGAAAACTTGCAACCTAAAGAAAGGGGGTCGGCCAGTCCCAGAAGAAAGGAGGAAGGGTTTCAGAGGCGAATATACTGAAACCATGCGTAAATATCTTAAGAAATCTACAGCTGGGTAAACATGACTTAGCCTTTCGATCCCACTCTCTACAAATGATATTGTATGGGCCTATTTACGTGCGAGCCCAATCCAACTGCGGTTCCACGCAAATCATGTGCTTACAATTGGCGCCGTCTGTGGGGAGGCTTGCGTGTTAGCTTGAGCGGTGGCGAGGTTGAGCTTCTGACGAACAAGGGGCTACGAGGGTGCCTGTATCACCGGCGACACATTGTTGCTATGCCCACATAGGCTCCCACTAGGGGCTACGTTCCACGGTGTCATCGACATGGGCTGCCAAATAAAAGAAACATACAAGTTTTGGACAGAACCAAGGCCTTGCATGGTCCTCGGACCCAAGCCTCTGGGGAAACCAACTACTTAAAAGAAACATACAAGTTTTGGACAGAACCAAGGCCTTGCATGGTCCTCGGACCCAAGCCTCTGGGGAAACCAACTACTTAAAAGAAACATACAAGTTTTGGACAGAACCAAGGCCTTGCATGGTCCTCGGACCCAAGCCTCTGGGGAAACCAACTACTTAAAAGGAAACATACAAGTTTTGGACAGAACCAAGGCCTTGCATGGTCCTCGGACCCAAGCCTCTGGGGAAACCAACTACTTAAAAAGAAACATACAAGTTTTGGACAGAACCAAGGCCTTACATGGTCCTCGGACCCAAGCCTCTGGGGAAACCAACTACTTAAAAGGAAACATACAAGTTTTGGACAGAACCAAGGCCTTGCATGGTCCTCGGACCCAAGCCTCTGGGGAAACCAACTACTTAAAAGGAAACATACAAGTTTTGGACAGAACCAAGGCCTTGCATGGTCCTCGGACCCAAGCCTCTGGGGAAACCAACTACTTAAAAGAAACATACAAGTTTTGGACAGAACCAAGGCCTTGCATGGTCCTCGGACCCAAGCCTCTGGGGAAACCAACTACTTAAAAGGAAACATACAAGTTTTGGACAGAACCAAGGCCTTGCATGGTCCTCGGACCCAAGCCTCTGGGGAAACCAACTACTTAAAAGGAAACATACAAGTTTTGGACAGAACCAAGGCCTTGCATGGTCCTCGGACCCAAGCCTCTGGGGAAACCAACTACTTAAAAGGAAACATACAAGTTTTGGACAGAACCAAGGCCTTGCATGGTCCTCGGACCCAAGCCTCTGGGGAAACCAACTACTTAAAAGAAACATACAAGTTTTGGACAGAACCAAGGCCTTGCATGGTCCTCGGACCCAAGCCTCTGGGGAAACCAACTACTTAAAAGGAAACATACAAGTTTTGGACAGAACCAAGGCCTTGCATGGTCCTCGGACCCAAGCCTCTGGGGAAACCAACTACTTAAAAGAAACATACAAGTTTTGGACAGAACCAAGGCCTTGCATGGTCCTCGGACCCAAGCCTCTGGGGAAACCAACTACTTAAAAGAAACATACAAGTTTTGGACAGAACCAAGGCCTTGCATGGTCCTCGGACCCAAGCCTCTGGGGAAACCAACTACACAAAAGCGCCATTGGAGCTCCCTAACTCCTAGTCAACTGCTTGGATGGATTATTTAAATCATCAGCCTTGGACGACATTCACGCGCCTATCACAGAATGTCCAACTGATATCCCAGTAAGTTTCTTAAGTTTGATTCATTACAAGTTATCGATATGATGCTTGATAGTACTGACAGATAAGATTCGATTAAATTATGCTTCAAAGTAGCTTTATCACAAATATTCTCAAAGCAACACGTACATAGGACACATTCGTTCACAAAGTCGTGTTGCCCATTAGATCAACGCTTAAAACATGTAAATCAATTTCCATTTTTATTACGATGAAGAAACAATACAGTGTACAAATGAAAAGTTGGAATCAGCCCACGTCAAAGCTTACTACATAAGCAAGAAAAGAAAATACAAGAAAGCTGGAGAAAGCCGAGGAGGTATGTCGGAGGAAAGGTTGGCTATAGCTCTGAGACCTTATTCTTCCCCCGCACCCTTACGTGCCCATAACTCGGGCAGCCAAAGAGACCCAACTTGAACCTGACACCGTTGAAGAAAAGGTGCAGGGAGTTGAAGGTGATGGGGCTTTCTCTAAATATACACCTGCCGCAAAGCAGAGGCGCTGATGGAGGAAAACCCTTCTTCTGCTATACCAAAGTGTTGGCATGAGCAGAGCCTGCTTCGGATTTTGGCTAAAAGAGGGAGAGGCGCCGTTCTCCCTCGGTGGAGATGGGAAACTCTCCTGAACTTGTGCTTCCTGTGCCCATACCTTACTACTATAAGCCTCATGAAAACACGGCGCTTCTGTGGCAGAGACGTTTCTTTCTTCCCAACCCTCACTTTCAACATGTTATGCAAAGAAGGAAGAACTCCGGATATGGAAGCTCTGATGTGGGAGAAAATCTGAAGGATTTGTGCGTATATAAAGCAACTTTCTCTGCTTCCCATTTATTGGAAAAGACAAGGTGATGGCATTCAACTCATGTGGCGTCCCGAGAAACGCTATAGACAAAACAGTCTTGGCTCAACTTCCAACGTCAACTGCAACCACAAGATTAAAGAACCTCGTAAAGGCGCACTTCGGTCATCGTGACATCAAAGGATACCACGTGGCCAGAAGTTGAAGAAATATCTCTTAATTCATGGGCTAGGTGGAATCGTGGCCCCGGGGCCGCTTTGTTTAAGGGCCCAGGCACTTTGGCCGACGCCGAGCAGCGGCCATGGCCGAGGACAATCACTGTTGGGCACCTCGGGAAATGCTCAAAGATAGGGGAAACCAAGTACCGGTGCAGACATTAGTCTTGGACAGAACCTAAGGCTTGCATGGTCCTCGGACTCAAACTAAAAGGAAAAATCAAGTACATAGGATAAAACGCATAAGTCCTGGACCGAACCCAGGTTTTTGCAAAGTCCTCGGACTCAGGTTGCTTGGGAAATCAACTGCCCAAATGAAGAAACTCCTCGGCTTAAATACTGGAAAAGGTTAAGGCTCGCGTGTCATGGAGATGGCAGAACAACCTAATGATCGTCAACCTAAAGAGGCCATTCATCCGGTGGGTAACACGTCCTCGGATAAATACTTCTCACACCTACTCGGGCATTTGACACCCCTCACTGCTAATTTTAAGATAAGTCTCATTCCTTACTGGTCGGACTGTTATATTGAATAATAATTTTGTTAAAGTTATCGTGGCATCTTTTTATCAACAATTACTTAGGCCTTAGTTATTATTGATTCAAATGCTATACTATTATGCCGAGCAGCGCTTTCGCATTTGTTAGAATATATAAATAGGACATACGAAATAGAGTAATAGTAACTTTTATTGATATGAAAAATTATTATTACAACGTACAAGGAAGGGCTTACACAAGCCTATACAAAAAATTAACTGCTAAAACAGTAACAACATTCGTAATACAAATAGATAAACTACCAGGTGTCATCTGAGCTCGCCTTCAAAGTCTCTCTGAAATCTATGCCTCAGTACTGTTCACGTCAGGAGAAGATCCCTATACAAAAATAATGAAGGAGAAGGAAGAAGAATTAGAAGACATGGAAGCACTTCAGCAAGCTCTTGTTGCTGAAGAAAGCAAGGGAAAAAGAAGATGGAGGACATGAGCGGGAAGGAGGAGAAGAAGAGGGAAGCAATGAAAAGAAAGTAAAAGGAGCAAAAGAGGGAAAAGGGGAGCCTTATTAGGTATGCTCATGAGAGAGCAGATGGAGATGACAAGGGAGGTTTTTGACTCAGTCACACCGGAAATAGGATGTGACGAGCCCCTGCTTCGGATTTTGGCTAAAAGAATGGGGAGACAAACCTTGAGTCTCCACCACCCTTGCCCCGACCGAGCCATCTCAAGTTTCATTAAGGTATGGTATTTCTGGGAAAGGAAAGATTCATTCATGGTTGATCACTATGGGGGACGTGTTATCGAATGAGGAATAACCAGAGGGAAGAGGCGGATTCTGAGAAAAGTCTAAGGGATTCGCATATGAGAGAATCACCTTCTTGTCTTCTCTCTTTATACAGGGAAAAAGACGAGGGTACGTGACACGCTCCGATCCTCTAAGAAATCTGCTAGTAAATGCAAAACCGTTTCGTTTCTCCAAGCTATCCGTAACCGCATAAAGTTAAGAGGCCTCGTAAAAGGAAGACATTAAAAGCGCACTACGGCTAACCAAGCGGAATAAACGCATCGCGCGTAAGTCAAGGGAAATATCTCGTAGACCGGCGCATTCCTCGGGGAGGTGAAAAGTCGCCGACGTTGATCAAGGGCCGAACTTAATGAGCCGCAATAAAGTCTCGATATTATCAAAACCCACATTTCCAACCGAGGAGTTGGATAGCAGGGTTTTGAGGGGCTATTGTGGGGCCCGACAACAGATGGGCCAGATCCACCCATTCACAGGAATACTTAAGGCCCAGGCCGAGGAGGATAGTAGTCCCAGCCCAATCAACACAAAGCCCCAATGGGCCATAGAAACCGCCGAGGAAGGTACAGCCCTCGGTTAGCCCAGAGCTACACTAAGGAAAGGGGTAAAAGCGGCATAGGGATAATCTTGTAAGAAATGTAAAATATCTAGAACAGGCTGCCCAAACTATCTACCCTAGACGGAGCTTTGTCTCTCACAGAGTTGTGTCTCTTTAGCCTACTCAACCACTCCCAACAGCTCAGGTCTTAAACTGATGGGACAAGTGTCAGGCAAGGAAAGTTCGACCCTACACGTGGACGAAGGAAATTGAATGCATGCTAATATAAAAGGAAAACTTGCAACCTAAAGAAAGGGGGTCGGCCAGTCCCAGAAGAAAGGAGGAAGGGTTTCAGAGGCGAATATACTGAAACCATGCGTAAATATCTTAAGAAATCTACAGCTGGGTAAACATGACTTAGCCTTTCGATCCCACTCTCTACAAATGATATTGTATGGGCCTATTTACGTGCGAGCCCAATCCAACTGCGGTTCCACGCAAATCATGTGCTTACAGCTAGCATGTTGCAATTGCATATAGCAATTAATTGCACCTAACCTCAATTCGAGCCGAGGTTGCTTTTGCAGATGTTTAATGCGGTTGGGGTCATTTTGATTTTATCCCTAACAAAGTTAAAATTTCTTTATTTAAACCTAATATTGGTGGTACTTAGAAAACTTTGGGGCTTTACTCTAATGTATTCGTTAAGTATTAATTAAGATTGACATGACTTAATATTTCAATTCAAAACTTTGGGGCTTTACTCTATTAGTCCTATTAGAATATTTATTTTATTTTGGATTCTATTAAAGCTATGTTAGTATATTTATGACGAAAACACTATTTTAGTCCCTATAATTTCATAGCAATCAATTTGGTTCTTGTTATTTTTAATTTACAGTCGATTTGGTCCTTACCGTTAACTCATTAACAGAAAACACTTGCGTGACAAGCAATATGCATTGTTGGCACACTTTAAGCTTACGAGGCAACCAAAATAATAATATTATATGCCACATCATCTGGAAAAATTTTGATTTATCAGTTTTAAAGAAAAAAAAATAGATCTAGGAAGAACATGTAAACCCAAAAAAATCCAACCCAAATCCACTTCCAACATATTATTTAAGCAAATTCAAAACAAAATCAAACAAAAATCAAATGGTTAAAAAGTAATTATGGCCCTGTGAAGCTTCTTGATGAGGGCCATAGGCTTGCATTTCAAACCCCTCTGAAACAATACAGATCAGACCCATTTGATTACTTTACATTCTCATATATCCTTCTAGAGCTTGATGTGCTCATTAGTATACATGTAGATAAGAGCATCCAAACCGACTCCTTTGAAGCTGAATTTCTTGAACGTCCTCTTCTTAGACTATCCCACCGCTACCATAGCCACATCGGTCACAAGGTCCACCTGAAACAAACTCGCATAGAGAGAGAGAGAGGAATTTGTGGTGGGATTTGCTTAAAGAATGTGTCTATGTTTGATTTTTGTGTTCTTTTCTGAACGTTATTATGACCAAGGAATTGGAAAATGGACTTTTGGATTTCATATATGCTATTGATCGATTGATTCGGTGTTGAATGAAGAGAGATTTGTGCTTGAAGAATTGAGATTTGTGGATTTGAGTTTGATTTTTCTGGGTTCATGTTCTTCCCATAACTTTTTTTTTTTCTTAAAAAACGATAAATCAAATTTTTCCAGATGTTGGTGATGTGGCATTTAATATTATTATTTTAGTTGTCATGTAAGCTTAAAGTGTGCCCAGAGTACATATAGTTTGCCACATAGGCGTTTTCCATTAGTGAGTTAACGGCATGAACCAAATTGACTGTAAATTAAAAATAGCAGGATCAAATTGACTTTGACCTCAAAATGTAGGACCCAAATTGTGTTTTTGCCTATATTTATTTTAGTGAAAATCTAATTACACACGGGCTATTATATGTTTCATATATACTTTTTTTTTATTTTTTTATTGAGGGTGTTCATATATACTTTCTTTGAATCATGTTTTAAAACAAAATTTCAATTAATTTGTTGGCTAGTTTTCTAAGTTTTATTTATTTATTTATTTATTTTTTTATAATAGTAAATAAAGTAGAGATAGGCAATCCTGAGAATCTCATTGTTTTTGTTGACAAGACGAGTCTGGGGCTTCCTACAGTAGAGCATTCAAATGGTGAAGGCTGTATACATATATTGATTTAGAAAAAAGGTTAACAGGGATTAATTGGTGGAGGCATTGTTTGCTTTTTATTTTTATTTTTAATTTGTTGGCCTTCTTTTTTTTTTTTTTTTTTAATCTAATACTTACATAGAGATTTCGATTCTTAATTTTTTTTTTTTTGGGGTACCAACTATTTGAAACAATTTTAGTGGAGAGAGAGAAAGATCAATAGAATTTGTTATAAGCTGCATGTAGTTTTCTTTGATCAATAGTTGTAGATGTTTCAAAAGATGTTAAAAGGATTTGAACATGTAAAATAACACTCCAGGAGATTGAACTACTCCAAGGCCACCCATTGTATTCTAAACAAATATACAAGCAAAGATTTTCATCAATCTGGTGAATATATATATTCATACAACCTTGCTTCCTTTACTAAAATAAATGTGATCGTTTTGAAGAATTTTCTTTCCATTTAGTGATGATGAAATATATAAATATATTTTTTTCCAACTGCTAGTATTTTAAGGTGTTATATGAAACACTAAAATGTAGAAATCTATATATAAAGTGTGGGTACCTAAGGCATGCTTGGCAACGTCCTAGGCATGCATGCAATGTCCTTGGCCGTCCTCGGCATGCTTTGCAACGTCCTCGGCATACTTGGCAATGTCCTTGGCCGACCTCGGCATGCATGCAAAGTCCTAGTCATCCCACATCGAATAGAAATCCCCCCACTTTCTACCTTAGTTGGTTTCCCCATAGGTTTGAGTCTGAGGACCATACAAGACCTTGGTTTTGTCCAACACTTTCTTTTTGAAGTAATTGGTTTCCCCATAGGTTTGAGTCCGAGGACCATGCAAAACTTTGGTTCTGTCCAACACTTTCTTTTTGAAGTAGTTGGTTTCACCATAGGTTTGAGTTCGAGGACCATACAAGACCTTGGTTCTGTCTAACACTTTCTTTTTGAAGTAATTGGTTTCCCCATAGGTTTGAGTCCGAGGACCATGCAAGACCTTGATTCTGTCTAGCACTTATAGGAATTTAGTGAATCAGGCTACTGGGCCCGCGAGGACTAGCCCCTTGACCAAGGTGTGGGGCATAGACTTGATGTTAGAAACCCCAAGAACTGCCCGTGCCACTGGCACTTCGAAGTATAGCCCTGAGTGGGAGCTGTGTTAGGGCAACAACCGCGTGCTGTTGGAAATGATGGAGAGGCCTTCGCATAACTTGCACCACTGCCAAAATTATTTCTTCGAGGGGCCCTTGTTGACAAGGGCTTGATCCTACCATGACTAACCGCCGCCTGTGCCAACGCACAAGCCTTCTCACAGACGGCGCCAATTGTAAGGACTCAATTTATAACGATCCCAAATTGGTGTATTGGGTTCGAACGTTAAAGGCTCAAGCAATAAATTTGTAAAGAGTGGGCTAAAAGGCTAGGCCTTGGTCATCGGACAGTAATTAGTCATGGTGTTCATGATAATTGCACATAGGTGAACTGAATTTATCTAAGAAGACTTTCTTCTCGGCTCGGCCTGAGTGGCTCCGGTCCTTGGATCTCGTCCGAGGAGCTTAATGTTCTTATTATTCTATTTATGCTAGGGTTCAATGGCCCTGGAGACCATCCTCCTTTAGGCACGCTTCCTCCTCCTTTTATATTGGCTTTTTTCCTCTCTCGAACGTCCACGTGTAGGTTCAGCTTTAAAGGGTTGATACTGGTCTTATCAGCCCATACCCAAAGTGGTTGGGGGTGATTGTAAAAGCTGAAGAGCATGGCTCTGTTAGGCGTAGAGTACTTAATTGCAGTAATGACAGCCCTTCCTTTGTTCTCTGTCGCCACACTATTCAGGGGTCCTTTCCCCCTTAATGCGGCCAGGACGTTTGTTGACGCATTTAATGCGGAAGTGACAGTTTTCCCTTGAACCGCTCCTACACTATACCCTCATGCGTTTCCTACTGTACTCGCCCTTTCTTCTGAGAGCGCTTTGGGATGCCGAGGACAGGATCGTCCTCGGCTATATCTCTAGGCTATTGGGACTTTCTTCGAATGTTCTCGGCAACGTCTCTCCTCGGCGAGGGCCTTGAGCCCTAACGTAAAGTAGGCCGGAATCACAAATTCTCTGGCCCCACATAAAGAAATATATATATATATATATATATATTAATAGTCGAAACTGAGAGAAAACCCAATTAAATTTTAAATTGAAGTCTAATTTTGTGCCACGTGTCTCATCTAATTTTTAAATTTGTGTATCAAGTGAATTATTAAGTGCAAAAATCAAAGAATCTAAATTCAATTAGATTCTAAGTTATATTTTAATTTTTTAAGAGAAAATTTGAATTTTAATTGAAATTCAATTTTGTACCATGTGCCATCTAATTTTTTAATTTTTGTGACAAAGTGAATTATTGGGTTCCAAAATCGAATAAATTTAAAATAAATTATTCATGTTTTTTTAAGGATGTAGAAAAAACTGAATATATATTAAATGTGTGTCAGTTTAATGATAAACCACATCTAAAATGTAAAATTTTGCCAATTTTCTATAAAGTGGAATTTGTGATAAATGATAAATGGACCAGTTGATTATCAGGAGCTAACTGGCATTGTTAACAAAATCCTTTAAACAAATAAAGAGAAAGCCAACTCATTCCCATTGTCACGTTTCCCAAGCAATCTGAATCTGATAGCTTCTTCTGGTCTTTAATTAGCTTTTCTTCCCAACATATGCTTCTCAGTCTTCATTTCCTTCTCTCCTCACTTTTCAGTATCTACCATACTTCGTCTTCCCCAGTTTTTCAAACACAGAGTAAAGCAACAAATTATATCTCTTTCATAGCTTCAGCTTTCACTTACTTTACCTCTTTCTCTCCCTTCCTCAATCTTTCTTCTCTGAAGAACAGATCCAGCGAACAGGTAGTTGCTCTCCATGAAGACCCAAACTACTTTTTTTCATTTTTATTGTGAAAATTTCTGGGAATGAGAAACCGGAAAACCCGCTTCCGATTTAGAAAACCGCACGGAGTTTGATGGCAAATGGAAGATTACACAAACTAGAATTGATATATGTAAAACAATGTGTTTAATAAACACTACTATATTGCTTGATTTTTCCAATTAACAAAAGGGGGTTTGAATTTGTTTAGACTTTATTTCAAGTGGGTGGCTGTCAAGGCACACTGCCCGAGGTATTGTGCATAACAGATGTTTTAAGCCATTCAAAATAGTAAGTTAGGCAACGTTTGAAACAATAAAGGAAAGTAGTATCTCGAGTTTTAGAAACTCGAGATCCATATTAGAACTCGAGTCTAAAAGACTCGCTTTGCGAGTGTGAAAATGCCACATAGATCTCGAGTCTTTAAAACTCGAGTTTCATGCAAAAAAAATTTAACCTATAGTGGCGTTTTTAAGTCTTACAATGACGTTTTTAAGCCCTATAACGACGTTTTCCTGCAAAAAAATTTTTTGTAAGTACAGGTTTAAGGAGTCCTATAGTGGCATTTTTAAGCCCTATAGTGACGTTTTATAGACCTATAGCGGCGTTTTTATTCAATTTATGGAAATCGAGTCTTTAAAACTCGATTTTTCAGCTTGATTTTTTTCCCATTTTAAACTAATCCACTTACAAATCGAGACTTAAAAACTCGAGTTTTATCTTGGAACTTGAGTTTTAGACATTCGAGATGCTAGTTTTCAACATTGTTTTGAAACGTGACAATTAACTAAATTTTTTAATATTTATTGTTATTTAGAAAAAAAATTCCACACTGCCCACTCAACAAAAAGACAAAGGGTTTGAAATAGTGGTGAAAAAAAATATAATGAGTACTCATTAGGTCCTACCTAAAAGCCTCAAAAAGAAAAAGAAAAGAAAAAAGTTTTGAAACGAAATTAGGTCCTACCTTGAAACTTCATGAATCATGAGTATCACTACCTTGAAACTTCCTCGCTGGATGCATACATGACCACAAACACAGAACTCCACAAAAACTTTACCCAAAGTTTAGAATTTTGATGATGATTCGAATCTGATTAATAAATGATGAAGCAGAAATCGCCAGTGAAGTAGACTCGTCCAGATGAGTTAGCAACTTCGTTCCTATGCCTGCAATCGTCATTAATTAAGGGCCTTCTTTAGGTGTTCATTGGTGTGGTGCTTGCCATAGAGTCTCCGATGATAAAATTAGTGTGTAAAGGCTTTTTTAGAAAATATTAGAACAATGGCGTACTAGAATATCAGAATGTGAACCATTTTTGGTCTTGGGGGATGTTTATATATGGCTTCATTGCTCCTAGCCGTTGTGGCCTTTATTGTGGCTTTAGTGCCTCTTTGTAACACCTTTGGGCTCAATGATGTAGGTTTTAATGAGCTTCCAACGATCTGATAGCCTGTCCTGTAACTGCTTGAGGCATTGAATCCTTCATTAAATGGCTTGCCTTACTTTGTCCATGACGTGGCAAGGTGGACGAAGGCGGCTTATAGTATCGTCTGGGCAAGAAGATTCGTTGGTCCCATCAATAAAGATAGCTAATTAAGTGAAGAGGACTTTTAAGGAAACCAGAGCTACCACTGGATATTATATTTGATTAGGTCCTAAACAAAAATTGAGCTAATCCAATCCAGGCTGGACGACCACAGGCGCCTTAACGCCGATATTTAATGCGAAGCTGTTGAACATACAACTGTTGGGGTCTTCATGACTTCTCATTAAGCAGCCAAGGAACGTTAAATGACACCAAAGGTACATTCACACAAACATAAACACTCAGAAATTAAAGTTCTTGTCATTATCACCACTTTGTTTTTATCTGACTTTGCCATCAGAAAGTCAGTGGCTGACACTACACCGGTGACCATTCGAGCAGAGTTTTCTTTTTAGTTGCGTGCAAGATCATTGACGAGCCTGGACTGCGCTCTGTCTGGACGATCAATTCAACTAACAATTTTGGCATCATCAAGTAGCACCTAAAAGGGGGCGGGGGGCGGGGGGGAGGTGGGGAAGAGAGAACTTCTTAACAAAAATAACTTTCCATTTTTGACTTAATGTTCATTTTGTCATTGTTTTCTTTACGTGCACAAGAATTATATATATATATATATATATATATCTTGTATTATGATTTATAAAAAAAAAAAGAATCATTAATTATTTTCATTTTAGGACATTTTGTGAATATTATTAATTAATTTTTTAATATATACTCATTAGAGTTTAGGAAAATATGATAGCCCAAATTGTACAAATTTGATTTGATTAATTTGTTTGTTGAGAATGTATTGTGCGAGAATGTGTTGAGTCTCACATCAGGTGTTTATTAAGTAGATCTTGAGTTTATCAATAACTACAATGAGTCTTTAATTGTAACTTAACTAACTCCTTAGGATATAAGTGTAGATATGGATCTTAGCTAGATCCTCAAAATTTTAAGGCTAAGGCTCATATAGGGTATTTATGCAAAGAAAAAAGACATTATCATTTTTCCCCAACGCCCCTAACAAATTAAAATAAAAAAAATAAAAAAGGGGCATGGGTAGAAGAGAATTATTGCGAATAATTCTAAAAACATGTCAAATCGTAAAGTCATTATTATAATTTATGATGATACATGAAATGTTGGATACTTTCTGCTAATACGTTCCCACAACTTTTTGTTGACTACATCGGTGGTGTTTGAGCGAAAAAAAAGTCCTTCAAAACCGTCATCCATGAGTCTTTTGGTTGAATATTGCTAAATTCGAAGTTAATTTGTGTTAAGGTACTGTTCCAACTTATTTAGGAATCTGAGGAAAGAGAGTGAATTTCGGCAATACCATTGCCGAAATTCAACAAAAATAGGAGAGAGAAAGAAAAAAAGTGGGAGAGAGAAATTTTTGATTTTTGGCAACACCATCACCGAAATTCCTTCTGCCCATACCTACTACCCGAGTGGGTGCTCGAAGTATGAGTGCGCGCAAGGAAAACCAAATGTGGCAATGGCATTGCCGAAATAGGAGGGAAAAAAAAATTCCCCCTCCTATTTCAGCAATGCCATTGCCACATTTCACTTTTTTTTTTTTTTTTTTTAAAGAAATGATATGTGCACATAATTTTTACAATATTTTCACAACAAATCACAGGTAATTAGTTATTATTAGTTAAAATTTGAATTTAACACTGAGATTACTTTTTTAATCCAACAATAACAACCTGCCACTTAAAATTTGTTGTAAAAATATTGTAAAAATTGTGTGCACATATCATTTCTTAAAAAAAAAAAAAAAAAAGTGGTTTTCCCTCCTATTTCGGCAATGCCATTGCCACATTTCACTTTTTTTTTCTTTTTTTTTTTTTTAAGAAATGATATGTGCACACAATTTTTACAATATTTTTACAACAAATTTTAAGTGGCAGGTTGTTATTGTTGGATTAAAAAAGTGATCTGTGTTAAATTCAAATTTTAACTAATAATAACTAATTACCTGTGATTTGTTGTGAAAATGTTGTAAAATTATTGTAAAAATTGTGTGCACATATCATTTCTTAAAAAAAAAAAAAAAAAAAAAAAGTGAAATGTGGCAATGGCATTGCCGAAATAGGAGGGAAAAAAAAATTTCCCCTCCTATTTCGGCAATGCCATTGCCACGTTTGGTTTTCCTTGCGTGCACTCACACTTCGATCATCCACTCGGGCAGCAGGTATAGGCAGAAGGAATTTCGGTGATGGTGTTGCCGAAAATAAAAAATTTCTCTCTCCTACTTTTGTTGAATTTCGGCAATGGTATTGCCGAAATTCACTCTCTTTCCTCAGATTCCTAAATAAGTTGGAACAGTACCTATAGCACAAATTAACTTCGAATTTAGCAATATTAAGCCAAAAGACTCGTCATCCATCACTGCCGTATGCATCAATATGTCCTGAATATATTGCTTCGTTGTTGGAGCATTAAAGAAAACTGTTTTTACATGCAACGTACGGTTGACGAAGAAGACCTATAGAGGTAGGAAATAATTTTAGTTTTGGATACTACTTACGAAAGAGCATATTCTGCATTGACGAAGTCAATTTTGGTGAAACTTGTGGACCAGTTAGAAAAACCTTTTTGAGGGACACACGTTCAAGTAAGAGAGCCATTTTTTTTTTTTTTTTTGGAATCTAGTAAGGGAACTTAGTGGGTCAAAATCCCGTGAGAAGAGAAACTAAGGGGGTGTTTGGTGAGTGTTTCTAAACAACAATTTTCAGTTTTTAAACAACATTTCACGTATTTCCACACACTTTTTCATCCACACGTATTTTCACAAAAGTTTTTAAACAACAATTTTTAGTTTTTAAACACATGTAC
The DNA here is from genome assembly GCF_932294415.1 of Quercus robur. Taxonomy (NCBI): domain Eukaryota; kingdom Viridiplantae; phylum Streptophyta; class Magnoliopsida; order Fagales; family Fagaceae; genus Quercus; species Quercus robur. The sequence goes on from NC_065536.1 coordinate 364,752, forward strand.
CAAACAGGCCCTAAGGGTTGCAAAATCTGATATAACTGATTTTTTTTAATAAAAATATTATATTCGTGTTCAACCTACGAAATCCGTTTAACTATTTTGATCAATTTAATTAAATATCATTTTACTAATATACCTTTCAAAATTCTAGGTATAAAACTTATTTTCTTTCCTAGTTTCGTTCTCCCAAGCCCAATAGCCACCTTTCACTCTTAGACCTTAATGTCACATCACCTCACCTTATTTGTTTGGCTTTTTTTTTTTTTTTTTTTATATATATATATATATATATATAGTTTAGATCATTGGGTTAGTACTCAAATTTGTAATTTTTTTTTTCTCACTTTGATAAAATTTGATAAAAGAGTAACTTATTTAATAAATAGGTCGTGTTAGGGTTAATGAATCCTAAATTGTTTAATAAATGTGTTGTGTTCATGTCCCATATAGTCAAATATTCATATCTCGACACGACACAAACGTAACATGCAAATACAAATTACCACTCCTATGAGAAAGTATAGTATAACAACACAACAAGGTTAGCATAAAAAGACTTCCAAATAAGGTTCGTTAAACCCTCACCTCCCGTTCCCTCTAATTTACTCTACTCCCTTCCATTCAAACATAAGGTAAGAGAACAATCATCGTGTGTTCGGGTAAAGCATTACTAGGTAGATTTCGATCATCACATAAGATTCAAAATTTTGTTATGGAAAATTTTGGTTTGTCCGAATGAGAGATAGAATTTTCAATTTTCAAATTGGAATTTCAGCTAGGATTTGCGGGCTCCAAAATCCAAATCCCAACTAAAAATTTCACCTAATGAGGCTTCAATTCCAAATTTCAAACAATGGTGTGTCTACCAACACCATATCAAGTTTTAACTGTTGGCGTGCATTCTTGCATACTATGACTTAAACTATATGAGTATGATTAATTAATTTTGATTGGTCCATAATTGAAATAATTAAAACTAATTTTAACTCTCAAAAAAAAAATTAAAACTAATTTTATGTCAAAATTTCATTGATTTAATTTTTAAGATAGTGATGTAATTAAAGTAATCAGATATATCCTACCAGATATGACAATTAATTGTTGCATCGCCATTAAGGTCTAGGATGTCAGGACCTACAGGGCCCCTTTTGTGGGGGTCAATGGCCACGGTTCAGGAGATACTTTCAGAAATTGAAACAAAATTGAAGCTTCTGTTAGGTTCCTTTTTAGTGGAAAAAAAAATTAAAGAATGTAAAATTTAATTTCTTATCAGGAAGGGGCTTGTGGAAGTGGGATCAGAAGGAGAGGGTATAGCAAAGAGAGAGCTTCTGAATTATGATCTGTGATATGGTGTTGTAATTTCATTGGGTATATATTTCATATCCAAATCAAGTCATTGGTATATGATGGAATTTTAAATAGTGGGATGCAAAATCCCATCATTTGTGAATTTATGTGAAATTATCAATTCCTTCACACGAACACAACATAAGACATCAAATTGATCAAAACATGGGATCCACGTACAACCAAAAAAGGACTGTAACCAAGAAAATATGTAGGCGTTGAGTAGGTCATATGTAGGTTACATAAACTATTTTTATTTTGGTTAAACGGGTATGTGTCAAAAGGAGTGAACTTGTCTTGATACAATTAATAATTTGAGCCATTTTGAAGTTGGTTGCGGGTTTAGAGGTCAACACAAAACTGAGTTATTTATTAATTGTGTCAAAGTGAGACCCGCTTTAACACGAGTCTATTTGTGCTAAATAATAACTTTAAAAAAAAAAAATTATCTTATTTATATCCTACTGTCTTGATTATATCATGTTCAGGACTTTGATTCTCTACATTGCAAATAGATTGTATTAATATCTTAATTATATTCCTATTTTCCTATATTTTTTTATTTACTTTTACAATATTTTATATTTGACAATTGAAAAAATAAGTATCATAAGCCAGTTCAAATTGGTGGGTGCCCTTAAAAAAAAAAAAAAAAAGACAAGCAAACAAACTAAATTAAGGTAACAAGTTTATCCTTAAGGCTAGTGGTTTTTTCTTTCGGGGGTTAGGGAAACAGAGAATTCATGGAGGATCTTGCAAACCATTGTAAAGGTTTGTCTATTTCGGACACAGAAGGGCCAACTTTCGACCTTGAGGAGGAATTGGCTACGCCAGAATTCATCATTGCTGGTAAATTCTATACAAGAAGGGCTTTGAATATGGAAGCTATAGCTTCGACTTTTATGCCATTGTGGAGATCCAGGAATGGCTTCAAAATCAAAAATATGGGAAACCACATAGTCCTCTTCACGTTTGATAATAAACATGAAGTAGACTCCATTCTTTCTAATGAACCTTGGAGCTTTGACAAGCACCTTTTGGTGCTGCAACGTTACGACAAGGATGAGCCAATTGAGGATTTAAAATTTAATAGCACAATGTTTTGGGTGCAGGTGCATGACATCCCAGTGCGGTTCATGAACCCAAAGGTGGCGGAAGGGATTTGTAGTACTGTGGGCACGGTTGTCCGGAAGTCTGAGACGGAGATGAATGGGGGGTGTTTTATGAGGGTAAGAGTCAACGTGGATATCACTCGTCCACTAAGTCGAGGAAGAATGGTATCAGTTGGACAAGGCAGAGAAAAGTGGGTATCTTTCAAATACGAGCGCCTACCTAATATTTGCTATTGGTGCGGTTGTCTTAACCATGATGATAGGGATTGTGAGGTGTGGCTTGATAGTGAAGGCTCCCTAAAAGTTGAAGAACAGAAATTTGGTCCTTGGCTTCGTGCTCCACCTGTACGTCGAGTACAAAAAAACGTAATCTCAGTGCCCGGAATTTTTCACAAAAAAAAAGGAAGCACGTCTACTCAAACAGCTCCGGTTCAGTCAAGGCAAGCTCCGGCAAAGTCCACGGTGTCCTCGGCAGCTCAAACAACACCAGCTGACGTGGACCATTGCAACGTGGAATTATCAATGGACCATTTAAGTGGATCGGTTACAACTGATGCACTTAACTCTCCAACGGTTTTTGAGCAGCGCATTCATCAGGATGGTCCGTTGGAGAATAAATTAGAGAGAGAGGCAGGTGCTGAAGTGAAGTTTGATGAGCCACCTGTAGGGGAACGGACTGCCAGCCCATCAGAAATTAATCCGCATTTACTCCCTTCCAATAATGACCCGGATCAAGCTAGGAAATCAAGGGAATCGACGCAAAAGGAAACTTTCCTTTCTGAGATTGCTGAAATTGAGGAGGGGCTGTCTACATTAAAGGCCGGGCCAATTACAGTAACCGATTCCTTGACTGCTGAAGCTCCAATCAATATGCACGTGACTAGTGAGGAAGTAAAGGAGGCGGCTAGGGTTTCTAAACTCCTAGAGGGTGTCTATCATGCAAACCCACGTGCAGCAACTACTGAAGCACAGAATATTCCATCTCCACGGCAACAAGGGTCATGGAAGAGGTTGAACAGAGCAGATGGACCCAGCAAGCTGACCGGAAAATCCAGCACTATTGAATCGGTGCTATCAAGCAAAAGAGTGTATGAGGAACTCTCCAATCCCAATGGTTTACCAAGCAAAAAACGCGCGGTTTCTGTTGAGATTATTTCTTCAAAGTTGGCGGTGGCTGATGCTCAGCCCCGCCCTACACAATGAGTCTCTTAGTTTGGAACTGTCGTGGGCTTGGGAACCCACGTACAGTGAGAGAGCTTGGAGATTACATTCGGGCAAAAGATCCTGCTGTTGTGTTTTTAGCCGAGACATGGACAGACGATACAAGGCTAGCTGAAGTGTTACGAAATTTTAGTTTCAGAAATAAATGGTCAGTTCCTAGTGGCCAAAGAGGTGGTGGTTTGGTTTTGTTGTGGAAGGAAGATATTCAAGTCTCAGTGGAAGATTCATCAAAGTATTGCATTGATGCAATTGTTGAGAAAAACACTCCTCAAGAATGGCGGTTCACGGGTTTCTATGGCGAACCAGTGACACATAGAAGGCATGAGGCATGGACAAAGCTACGAACCCTAAATAATAAGCCGCACATTCCTTGGTTGTGTGCAGGGGACTTCAATGAAATCACAAGACAGGAAGAAAAGAGAGGAGGTGTATGTCGTGAAAATAGTCAAATGCAAGCTTTCCGGGATGTTATCGATGAGTGCAGTTTTATGGATTTGGGTTTCACAGGCCCAAATTTCACTTGGGCAAAGCACTTCAATGACGGACATTCGATTTGGGAGAGACTAGACCGTGGATTAGCAACCAATCCGTGGTTTTTGAGGTTTCCAGGCACAAAAGTTCATCATTTACCCTGTCTTTCCTCGGATCACTGCCCATTGTTTATCAACCCTTCAGGAATTGAAATTCCATCCTATAAAAAACCTTTTAGGTTTGAGGAGATGTGGCTAGCGGATAGTAGGTGTGGGGAGGTGGTTGAAGAAGCATGGAGGTCATGTGTATCATTAGATCCTAATAAGGAAATCCTTGGAAAAATTGAAAAATGTGGAAAAGACTTGTCATGGTGGAATTACAATGTATTTGGGAATGTGAGGAGGGAGCTAAAAAAGAAAAGGGATATGCTAGTTGAAGAGGAAGCAGTGGCTTTGAGATCTGGAAGCAATGTACGGATCAAAGAGTTGCAAAGAGAGATAAATGAGTTGTTGGATCGAGAAACAAGGATGTGGAATCAACGCTCTCGAATTCTTTGGCTAAAAAATGGAGATGGAAATACTAAATTTTTCCATAGTCGAGCCTCTCACCGGTATAGGAAAAATGTGATATTAGGGTTGAAGGATAGCCATGGAGTTTGGAAGGAAGGATCGAATGAAGTAGCTGGTATCCTCATTCACTACTACAGTGACTTGTTCACTACCTCAAATCCGCCCACTCAACATGAAGCTCTAAGCCACATTCCTCAAGTGATCACTGATGATATGAATAGTGAATTGACTAGTACATTTGAGGAATGGGAAGTACTCCAAGCATTGAAACAAATGGCACCTATGAAGGCACCAGGACCTGATGGAATGCCCCCCTTGTTTTTCCAGCATTTTTGGCCTATGATAGAAGGTGATGTTACTCACTCGGTACTATCCTGGTTAAACTCAGGTACTATCCCACATCCACTGAATCACACTTTTATTACTCTAATACCAAAAAAGAAAACCCCAAACTTAGTGTCAGATTATCGCCCTATTAGTTTATGCAATGTGCTTTACAAAATTTTTGCAAAAGTCCTTGCCAATAGACTAAAAAAATTCCTCAATTCAGTTATAAATGAAAACCAATCTGCTTTTGCCAAAGGCCGCCTCATATCAGATAATATCCTTATTGCCTTCGAAACTTTACATTGCATGAAAAATTATAATTCAAGTGCATCGGGTTTTATGGCTTTGAAGCTTGACATGAGTAAAGCCTATGATAGGGTTGAGTGGGTGTTCTTAGAAAATGTGATGAGGAAAATGGGATTTTCAGAAAGGTGGATTGGGCTTATTATGGTGTGTGTGCGATCAGTCACCTACTCTATACTTGTAAACGGAGAACCTAAGGGTATGATTCACCCTTCACGAGGGCTTAGACAAGGAGATCCCCTCTCCCCTTTTCTATTCCTCCTTTGCACTGAGGGCCTTCATGGCCTTATAGATAAAGCAGCAAATAATGGTGACATCCACGGATTCAGTTTGTGCAAAAGAGGACCCAAACTAACCCACTTATTTTTTGCAGATGATAGCCTTCTCTTTTGTAGGGCCAATTCCGAAGAATGCAGTAAAGTTTTGGAGTTGCTATCAACATATGAAGAAGTCTCTGGCCAAAAATTAAACAGGGAGAAAACAGCTTTATTCTTCAGCAAAGCAGTTACAGAAGCAAGCCGTCAAATCATCAAAGGCATCCTGGGAGTCCGTGAAATCCACCACTTTGAAAAATATTTGGGGCTGCCATCTTTGACTGGAAGGGGAAAAAAAGCAAGCTTTAATTATATTAAGGAGAGAGTGTGGAGGAAGCTGCAAGGATGGGAAGGAAAACTCCTTTCCCAAGCCGGAAGGGAGGTGCTTATTAAGGCGGTCATCCAAGCCATACCTACGTATGCAATGGGTTGCTTCAAATTACCTGTGGGGTTATGCAATGAAATTGAGGTGATGGTTAGGAAGTTTTGGTGGGGACAACGAGGGGAGAAGAGAAAGGTTCATTGGCTAAAATGGGATGAGTTGAAAAAAGCCAAAAAGGAAGGGGGTATGGGCTTCCGTGACTTAGCCCTACACAATGACTCCCTCTTGGCCAAACAAGCTTGGAGGTTATTGGAGGATAAAACTTCCCTATTCTACAAGGTTTTCAAACCTCGTTTTTTTCCAAATTGTTCAATCATGGAGGCGCCAGAATCTAGCCGAGGTTCTTATGCTTGGAAAAGCATACTCCAAGGGAGAGATGTGATCAAAAGGGGTGCATGTTGGAGAATAGGCGATGGGCAGAAAGTGAAGGTGTGGCATCATGTTTGGCTACCATCTAAACCTCCGGCGAGAATTTTATCACCCATTCTTGAAGGTTGGGAGGAAGCCACAGTCGACAAACTCATCAAGGAAGATTCAAGGACTTGGGATGATGATGTGCTTGATGGCCTTTTTGCTCCGGAGGAAGCTGCCATCATTAAATCAATTCCGCTGTCAAGGTTCCCCACTGAAGACAAGCTGTTTTGGCCATGGACTCCGACAGGGAAGTATAATTGCAAATCTGGTTACAGATTTTTACAGCATGAAGATGATGTTTCAGAGGCAACGGAAGCACAGGCAGAGGACAGAATTTTCTGGCAAAGCATTTGGGATTTGCGAGTCCCAAACAAGATAAAAAATTTTCTGTGGAGAGCAAGTCGTGAGGCAGTCCCAACAAAAGCAAATTTGCAGCGACGACACATTCTGGAGAATGGCAGGTGCGATCGTTGTATGATGGAGGATGAAACCACGTTACATGCTCTGTGGTCTTGCAGTAAGAACAGGGCTGCCTGGACATCATCAGAGTGGAACGGCTGCAACAACATAAGCCCAGTCAACTTCAAGGAGCTATTATCATGGATACTTCAAAACAGTGGTAATCCGGAGCTCTTTGCAATGGTGACGTGGAGCTTATGGAATCAACGGAATCAGATTCGGCTCAACAAGCCTTGCTGCCCATCGGACATGATTGAAGCCCAGGCGAAGGTAAAACTGGAGGAATTCATGGCTACAATTCCAGCCAAACCAGCGCCCTTACCTCGACGGCGAGTGAAGTGGAAACCACCTGATGCAGGAAGCTTCAAAATAAATTTCGACGGCGCAATTTTCAAGCAGGAAAATATGAGCGGGATTGGGGTGGTTATTCGGGATCACACAGGGGCTGTCATGGCCTCTCTTGCTCAATCCGTTGCACCTGCTATGCAGCCCATTGAGATTGAAGCAGTAGCTGCTGCTCGGGCACTGGAGTTTGGTGCGGAAATAGGCATAACAGAGGCTGTCCTGGAAGGTGATTCAGAGCAGCTTATAAACTCATTCAAAGGTGGCCACTCAATTGCTTCAGTGGAACCTTTACTTCATGATGCCACGGTTTTCTCTAGTCATTATGCAAAATTGCTATACTCTCATTGTAGTAGAGATGGCAATAGATTAGCACATAGTCTAGCGAGATATTCTATTAATGTCTCAAGCTATGTAGTTTGGATGGAGGGAGTTCCCGATCCATTATTCAATATTGTTCAACAAGATGTAGCCAATTTGGCAAGTTAATTTTTCAATAAAATATCAGTCTGGTTTCTCAAAAAAAAAAACTAAATTAATTTAACACATCACCACTCATTCCATTTAGCTTACCACACATAGTTGTTTTAATTTCCTTATTTTAGAGCACACAAAACCAAACACAATTGAATTTCGGGTACAACACAGAGATGTTTTAAACCTAAAGAAATTGAGAAAAACAAGAAAATGCGCGCACTAGGTCTTGAGATATCATCAAAGGAACAAATTACAAACTAAACATTAGTACGAATGAAGAACAGCCATGAAAGCAAGCCCTAACGAGTCATGCCTGGTGAAGGAACTGGAGGTGCTGTGGTTCTGCCCCTCAATTTCTTAGCATTAGCCTCGGCTGCTACCCAACCTTTATCACATCCATCACCAAGAAAAAAAAAGGAACAAATTAAAATAATGAATAATAGATCATGTTTATTCTTGGTGTATCATTGTAATAACTATAGTCGATATCTAGCGTATATCCCCTATAAGTTAATTTTACAAATTTGATAATAATATATCTATATATATATATATATATATATATATATATAGACGGGTTCAAGTTACACCTGGTGTAACTTTTTAAAGTTACACCTTTTTTAAACCATTGGATTTAAGTAGATCCAACGGTCAAAAAAATACCCTCATTAATGCTAATATTCTAATTATAATCTCATTAATTATCCCTCATTTATTATATTTTATATCTGTCTCTAAACCCCCCAAAAAAAAATTTGTTATATTTGAGTCTCTCACTACGTTTCTCTCTCTATCTCTATGTGAATGTGAATTCCTTTGAAAGATTTTGGGTGCAGACCAATGGGTTTCATATGCAACCTGGAAACTAAAAGCCAATAGCATAAAATTTGGATATGAAAATGTTTAAAGCTTGAAATACAACCAAAAGAAGGAAAATTGAGTTATTTTATACAAAACCCAGATAACATAATAATTTTTTGCAATATATGAAATGACATTTTAACCTTTAGAAGCTACTCAAGCTAGTAAATACAAATGCAAATTAAAGTGATCTTTACGTGTTTGAAGAAAAACCCAACTGAGTATGTGATTGAATATGAAGTAAGGCAAGGTTGCTATAGGAGAATAAATTATAAAACAACAATCACACCGCTCAATTGGGATTTCTTTCAAATGGTACTTGGTCAAAGATTCGTATAATTGATCAGATAACCTGAGAGTAGTTATGAGATTCAACTTACTCCAGAAATCTTCTATGCAATGGTAATCCAAGACATGTCCACCCCAACGAAAATTTTCAAGATTAGGAAGGAGCCAAGATTTTCAATGATCCAACGCTAGAAGATTTATTATAAGGATGCCAAAGTAGATGAAGTTTTCGGAGTTTCTCTGCAATGATACTAATATCCATAAGGTCATCACAATCTTTAATTGCTAACACATCAATAGGCGAGTGGTGGATAATTTGTATAAAATAACTCAAGTCTCCAGACTCCAAGTTGCATATGAAAACCATTGATCTGCACCCAAAATCTTTCAAAGGAATTCACATTCACACACCCTTTATCATCAAGAAGACGGTGGAGGAGAAAGAGATAGAGAGAGAAACGTAGAGAGAGAGTCAAATATAACATTTTTTTTTTTTTTGGGTTTAGAGACAGATATAAAATATAATAAATGAGGGACAATTAATAAGATTCTAATAAGAAAATTAGCATTAATGAGGGTTGTTTTTGATCGTTGGATCTACTTCAATCCAATGGTTTAAAAAATGTGTAACTTTTTAGAGTTACACCAGGTGTAACTTGAACCCATCTCATATATATATATATATAAGAATCATGTATAATACTCACATGTTATAATATTTAAGAAAATAGGTCTAATTATATCACAAGTCATTGTAAAGAAAGGAAATATAAATAATTATGATTATGATAATAAAAGATATAAAGATATTTCTCAATTTACTAAACCAAAGGAGTCAATACCTTACTAGAGGTTATTTTGGTTTTTTTTATTATCAAGAAACGAAATATTTCAATATTAGTTAATATTGGTGTGCCATTTTAAAATTATTTATTATTTAATATATTGATTTATATAAATAAATAGATATATTTGTTAATTTGTATGTGTCCAGTAGTCAAATTTTATATAATTTGTTGAAATAATTATAAATCTATATCTTATTTAATAGGTTAACCTCTAGATTAAATGTTGTCTATCTCATTAATATTATTATTATTATTATGAAACGCACAAGAAGTTTGATGGCATATGGCAGATCACACAAACTAGAATTGACAGATCATTAATTATATATATCTATTGCTTGATTTTTCCAATTAACAAAGGGTGGTTTGAATTTGTCCAACCAACCTTATTTCAAGTGGGTGGCTGTGAAGGCACACTGCCCACTCAACAAAAAGCTAAAGGGTTTGAAAAATATAAAATGAGGACTCATCTATATATATAATAATAATAATTATAATAGTAATAATAGGTAAAGCAGGGAAAGAAAATTTAATTAAGTTTCAAATTGGAATTTAATTAGAGTCTAATTTCATGCCATTTGTCTCATCTAATCTAAATTTTAGAATTTTGTGCCACGTGTCCTATCTAATCTAAATTTTAAAATTTTTGTGACAAATTAGTTAATTTAGTGTAGAAAACGATGAGTCCAATACAATAAACCATAAAAAACATAATCATATAACTAAAAACAATTCAAATTTATAAGTCATCTATATATATATATATATATATATTAATAGGTAAAATTGAGAGAAAATTGAATTAGAATCTGAAATTATAATCCAATTTTGTGCTATGTGTCTAAATTTATGTGGGAACTACAGCATAATTATCTACTTAAGCTTGTGCCTTGTGTCTTCTTAAGTTTTTTAATCTTTGTGTCAAGTGAGTTAATGAGTACAAAATACTAAGAATCTAATATTAATAAACTATAAAATTAAAAAAAAAATAACATATACTCAATAAAAATCACCGCATGTTTCTCAAAAAATAAATAAAATAAAAATAACTGTATAACAAAAATCACTACACGTTCTATCTTATTAAAAATTGGAAAAAAATGGTCATAAATAATATTAAATTTAGATAAGAATTTTAATAGATGACTAATTAAGTTTACTTTATTAAAAAATTGACTACTTATCTATATTTTATAATAAAAATTGTATTTAATTTTAAATATATTCATATGTATATATGCATGACTGCATGCGTTACATGTTTAAAAAAAAATTAATTTGACTAATTATTTATATTTTTATAATTTTGTTTAATTTTAAATGTATCTATGCTTTGCATAAAGTTACATGCTAGTTATCATATATTTAATACCCAAAAACCTCAGAGTCTTGAAACGAAATTAAAACGAAAGACGAAGAAGAAAAGGAAATTATGAGGTGGAATGGGTCCTAATGGAAAATGGTTGCGTTTACCGTAATATATTTTTATTACTGCTTACTTCACCTTTTTCATTCATTTTGTTTTTAACGGACTAGTTTTTAATTTTCCACTGAAATCCGGCCGATTTATTTTGCCATATGTTTGGTACATGACCAGTAAGGCCAGTACTTAAATCAGAACGGAACATCAACATTTTTGTACTTGCGTACATATTGGTACGATAAATACTTTGTACGAAATCAGCTTCTTGGACTAAATAATTATATTATAAGTCACCCTTTTACTTGATTCTGTTTCCATTATTGTCAAAAAGTAATTAAATTCAAGCAAGAATACCATATTCTTAATCAATACATTTTCATATAAATTTTGGAAAAATAAATTTGAATAACTTGTGTACCACATATAATTTAAAAAGTAAAAATAAATACATTTAGCCCATTAAACTTTTCTTAGTGATATAAAAGATATTTAGGGTGTGTTTGGATATAACTTATTTTGCTGAAACTGAAAACTGAAAACTGAAAACACTATAGCAAAATAATTTTTAAATATGTAAATAGTATTGTGGGACCCATTTTTAGTGAAAAAGTTGATAAAAAGTGAAGTTTGTGGGACCGTGAACAGTGCATAAATACACTGTTCACCGGAGAATGGGTCAACCATTGCGGCTGAAAAGGCAAAAAAAAAAAAAAAAAAAGGAAAGGAAGGAGGAAACGCAGACGCAGCAAATAAAAGTGCTATCCAAACTAGCACTTAGACTACTAAAAAAATAATTTCTTATATCAAATTTATAAAAGTAAGTTCTAGTTAACTCAACTGGTAAAGACTTTGATGGTTGAATAAGAGATCTGGAGTTCAATTTTGGCCTACACCAAAAACTGATTAATGTCTTAATCTGATGATAGAACTATCATCAAAAGCGAATAACATAAGTTGAAACTCTTTAAAAAAAAAATTATAAAAATAATCTTCTTATATAAATAATTAATGCTCACTTATAAAAATTAATATAAACATTTAATCCATTGATAAATTTAATGAATTATATAAATGCAAATTTTGTTAAGGTGAAAGCTTTGAATAAAGAGGGTCTCAAGAAATGTATCATATTTCATAATTTTTTTTTTTTTTTTTAATTTTATCAGTTTTTAGAAACATAACATGGCATAAACTTAGACCAACATGGCATTTGAGGTTATGCTTGTTAATATATATATATATAATAAAATATTGATATTGATATTAGGTACCTCCTTCAGGGTCTAATCCACGGTTTTTGAGCTCGCGGTGCTCTTGACAAAGAGCGCAATAAAAGCAGAAGTAATGGACACAGCAATCCCCGCACGGCTTTGGTGGCAAGGAATAGTGGGCTCTCAGTTTGGCTCGGTATGTGCATGTGTATATACATGCGCCAATTCCAAAAACATAGGCAAGCATGAAACAGTTTCGGGCCGCGGTAAAACAAGCTGCATGCATGTAGCCAAAAATCAAACAGGCAAATTAAAGAAACTAAATCTATAAGCACAAGCATATATATATAAAATTGCTCCTAATATTCTTTTTAGTAGAATTTGCTTACTAACATATTTTTCCCTTGTCAACTATCTCAGCAGTGCGGCCAAAGGTAATGCAGGGACACCAGCAGGTAACACAGCCTTTGGAGGTAGTTTGAGAGAGAGAAAACAATAGAATTTGTTAGTTTGCAGGTAGTTTTCTTTGATACAATTTTTGTTGTAGTAAGAGATCGATATATGTACCAAATGACGTTCAAAACAAAAATCTTACACTTTATAACTTATTTATATACTTCCATTTCAGCATATATGTTCAAAACAAATTCAATATAAAATTTGCAATTTATGCATGTTGCACCGTTAGAAGTTCAAAAAAGATCATACTATATATTTCTGTATAAAGTTCCTTTTTTTTTTTTCTTTTTTCAAAAAAAAAAAAAAAAAAAAAAGAGGATCCCCTTACAGCTGGTCACATCATCAAAACAACCACATATACCGGTGGACCATTGCCCCTCAGGTGGAGAAGTGTCGGAAGCTGGTGCTTGAGGAGTTGATTCAGTTTTGGACTCGTTAGGATTCATTTTAGAGATTGGAAAAAACGAGAAAAACAACAGGAAAGAGGATGTGAAATACAGAGCACTGTTGGCGGGTTCACTTATAAGGCTACTTTTGCCCAGCCCACTGCCCACCCGACTTTGACTTTGGGGATTTATTTTTTGAACCTAATATTTTAGATTGTAGTAGGTAGTTGCATGTGATTCCAATATATATATATATATATATATATATTTTTTTTTTTTTAATTAGGACCTTTGACTTTTACAATTTTGGCCTTTTATAATTAGGCATTCTTGTACTATGCTAGATATATTTAGAGAGAGAGAGAGAGAGAGAGAGAGAGAGCTTAATTTTTATGGTATTCCGTCTTATAGTGCAAAGCTCCATAGGTTGCCCTTGAATTTGTTAGAGGTTTTTCCTTCTGTCTCTCTCTCTTTATCTCTTTGGCTAGAAGACTTGTGTGAAAGTTTGGTCTTTGATTATTAATGGTTAAATTGTTTAAAATAGTTTTCTAGGTGGAATTAATATCCTCTTCTCAAGTTGTTAGATTAAAGTAATATTAATTGACTGTTTCCCTGTGTGTGCGCTGCATGTGGGTAAGTGCGTGATCTCAACCTATCAGCCCAAGTACTGAAGTACATATGGTTGAATACATTTTCTACTTAAATTGGTAAGGTAGTGTACATTCATTTAGTGCTAATATTCAATCATATTATGCTAGCTGGTCAAGTATTAATTACAGTCTCTTTGACAATATATGGAAGGTTAAATTAAAGGTAACGGACCCTGCAGGCCTTGTGATTTGATCTTATCCATAATTTGAGGCAATAGGCAAATAAATACTATTAGTCAAATTAATTTTGCATTTGGGGTTGTAATGGGATTTCGATAATCTGAATCCCAATTTTTTTTTTGTAAAAGTAAATCAAAATGTTGAACATTCAAATAAAAAATTTATAAATTTTCTTTTTTCTTAAAGGGAATTTGGATGTTTAATGTCCAGACTCCACTTTTTTCCTCCCACCTCATCTTTTCTCTCTCTCTCTCTCTCTCTCTCTAAAAATTTGGACTAAAATAAAACCGTTATAGTTTAATCTAAGTCAGTAATTTTTGTATTTTTTGGGTAAGCTCTTAGTTCACAATTTAGTTATGTAAACTTTCTAATTGTTACATCTAGACCTCCTAAAATCTGATTAAAATAAAATAGTTAATTTGTTTTTGGATGGAACTTCACAATTTCATTTTAGTCTAAACATTAAGGAATTCAAATGTAGCAGTTGAAAATGTATGGGTAATGGGTTGAATTAATTGTGATTAAAACCAACTAAATTGGGTGCGGAAATTATAAATTTTCCCTTAACAAAAAATGAATGAGGTACAGTACTAGAAAGGATTTCATCAACACCAAAGTAATTAATTAAAATGGTTATTACATTAATCAATGATATCACGGAGCTAGGTTCATATGTAAGGGCACCCAAGTAGATTCAGTTCTTAAAGAGCTGGGGCATGTCTATCTATACATCCGTGAGCAGTGAGCTTGCCCCTGGAAGTCAAGACTTACATATTACATGGTATGATCAGAACAAGTCAAGTTTGAGCCAGTATTGTTGGTTGTTAATCAAGTAAATAAGGAATATTGAAATGTAGTTGATACTATCAGTACCATGTTAGACCATCAAAGCTTCCTGAACTCCAGAAGTCCCAAGAATGCTAGATAAACGTCAGCTTTGCTCCCTGTAACTAGTTGACTGACTTTGCTCCATTATTTGAGGGACGCTTCTGTTTGTCCTCACATTTATAGCTCTTAAGAATTTAGATGTGTGACTTTGGTCATCTCTAATTACCATCAACTAATTAATTGAACGCAGTTATTTATTTCTCATTGTGATACTGTCGTCTCTTTTTTTTCCCCTTGTTAGACATGAAACTTATTACATTCTAGCTAGCTTGATATTCATTTGACGTATATTTTATCTTGTCAAAAAAAAGGAGGGACTTGGGAATGACAAGAAGTACTCATTTCAATCTTGATTTTTCAGCTTTCCTAACCCATTATGAGAGAGAGAGAGAGAGATGAGGAGGGACTCTTGAATGATAAGCGATACTAGTAATCATTTCAATTTATGTGTGGATTCCTAGGCATCAATGAAGATCACTATCATTAAAATTGGAAATTAGCTGAGCTTGAGCTTTTCACTGAAGAAGATCACATGTTTAAATTTGGTTCACTTTCTTATTGAGTAAGCTCAATCTTATTCATAAGCTACTTTATTAACTTATTTTTTCCAATATATATGTAGTGAAACCATAACTAAAACTTTTTATTCCTTCACAAATTTATGAATTTTCACTACAAATAGATTGTTTATTTTATCAATAAATTAAAAATAATAATTTGATATCATATAAATCTATTTACCAAATTATACAATCCCATAACAAATCTATATAAGTATATTTTTAGACAAGTATACATATAAAGATATAATAGTTAAGTCAAGTTATTTTCACCAGCTTGTTTATGTAGCTTGGCTCTTTATAAAGCTTAGCTTATTTGCCAAACAAACAAACAAACATGAATAAGTCGTTTTATGGGTCGAGTTTAAGTTGTTTATAATTAGATTGCTTCATTTATAACCCTAATTGTCTTATTGCATTTAATGCAAATGTGACGATAGGTAGGGGCAATAAATGTGGATATGAAAGAGACAAAAAAACTTGTGTTCTAAATTTTGAATTATTTTTTATGATGGGTGACACACCAATTTATAAGACTTACATTGTAAAATTTGTAATATATTTAATTAGCATCACATAATTTTTACTTAATAGTATATGATTTTGAATTTGAAATAACAAAACCAATCACCACATTTATTTTGCCATACATAGCTATTTTAGTTTAGACCATACAACCCAGAAGGTGCATGTTTTACAATTAACAACAAAAGAAATTGAGAGGAAAAAATAGAGTGAGAGAGAGAGAGAGAGAGAGCCCACTAGTTGTTGAGGTACATCAAAGGGAACAAAGAACAAACTGAACACTAGGATGAATGAAGAACAGGGATGAAAGCAGACCCTAACGAGTCATGCCTGGTGGAGGAACCGGAGGTGCTGTGGTTCCTTTTTTCATTTTCTGAGCATTGACTGTCCAACCTTTATCACCCAAAAAAAGAACGAAAAAGATTAAAATAATGAATAAAAGATGATGGATTATTCATTGTTATGGTTGTAAATGGAGGTAATTGTATTTGTACATACCTAAGGAAGGGTCGAGTCCACGGTTTTTGAGCTCGCGGTACTCTTGACAAAGAGCACAACAAAAGCAGAAGTGATGGACACAGCAATCCCCACAGGGTTCTGGTGGCAAGGAATAGAGGCCTCTCAGTTTGGCTCGGTAAGTGCATGCATATAAACATGCGCCAAAAACATGGGCAAGCATCATATAGTTTCGAGCTGCGCTAAAACAAGCTGCCATGCACACACAAGAAACAACAGCATATATATATATATATATATATATAATTAATTAATTAATTACTCCATGAGCTTGAACTTATTTTAACTTAAAGCACAAATGTACGTTCTTTAATTTGTTACTTCAAGTAGTATATCACAAAACAATAAGTAGAATTTGCTTAATTACATGTTCGTCCCTGGTCCACTATCTCAGCAATGCGGCCAAAGGTGATGAGGGGACAGCAGCAGGTAACCCAACCTTGAGGGGAAAGAAAACAATAGAATTTGTTAATAAATATTTGCATCTAGTTTTTTCTTTCTTTGATTGGTTTGTTGTAGTAAGATGTACCAAATTAATATTAATGTTCGAAAACAATATGGCACACTTTATATAATATTTACTAAATTTTGGTTACATGTTATGCGCCATTATAAGTTATTAAAAACACTCCAGCATGGAAATTTGCAAATTATGCATGTTGCACCCCAAATATTAAAAACACTATTTTGATAGTTTTTTTTTTTTTTTTTTTTTTTTTGTAATTTGAAATAAAACAAATAGAGAATTTCCTTACAAGTGGAGAGATCTTCAAAGCAACCACAAAGACCAGTGGACCATTTCCCCTCAGGTGGAGAAGTGTACGGAGCTGGTTTGGAGTTCTTATTACTAGGACACATTTTAGAGATGGAAAGATAAGATATCAGCACGAAGAGGATGTCAATTACAGAGCACTATACTACTACTATATTTGCACAATAGTACCCAATGGTGAGTTCACTTCTTATACTGCAAAGCTCCATAGGTTGCCCTTGACTTTGTGAGAGGCTTTTTCCTTCTCTCTCTCTCTCTCTCTCTCTCTCTCTCTCTCTCTCTCTCTCTCTCTCTCCAGAAGACTTTGTAAGAGTTTGGTCTTTGATTATTAATGGTTAAATTGTTTAAAATAGTTTTCTAGGTGGAATATCCTCTTCTCAAGTTGTTAGATTAAAGTAATATTAATTGACTGTTTCAAAAAATGCAAGGCTGGATAGATGTTTTAGTTTCCTTCTCCCTATGTGTGCGTTGCGCCTGGCTAAGGGTATGATCTCAACCTATCAGGCTAAGTACATATGGTTGAAGACATTCTCTACTTAATAAAATAGCTAAGGTAGTGTACATTTAGTGCTAATTTTCAATGATATTATGTTGTTCAAGTATTACAGTGGTCTCTTTGACAATGGAAGGGAAAGCAAACGGGACCCTTAATTGTGATTTGATCTTAATAATTTGAGGCAATAGGCAAATACTATTGGTCAAATTAATTATACATGCATTTGGGGTTGTAATGGGATTTTGATAATCTGAATCCCAATTTTAATTTTTTTTTCTTTTGTAAAAGTAAATTAAAACGTTTAACTTTCAAATCCAAATTTAATAAATTTTCATTTCTCCTAAAGGGAATTCAGATGTTCAACATCCAGACTCCACTTTTTCCTTTCTCTCTCTCTTTGAATTTGGACTATAAAAATGAAGTCGTTATAGTTTCATCTAAGTTAGTAGATTTTGTATTTTGTGGATAAGCCCTTAGTTATAACTTATATATTTGTATCACAATTTAGTTATGTGAATACTTTCTAATTGTTACATCTTGACTTCCTAAAATTTGATTAAAATAAAATGGTTGATTTGTTTTTTAATGGAACTTCACAATTTCATTTTAATCTAAACTTTAAGGGGTTCAAATGTAACAATTGAAAGTTTATGAGTTGAATTTATTGTGATTAAAACCAACTAAATAGGGTACAAAAATTATAAATTTTCCCTAAATAAAAAGTGAATGAGATACACTATAGAAAGGATTTCATAAGCACCAAAGTATTTAAAATGGTTATAAGTATAACATTAATCAATGATACGACGGAGCTAGGTTAATTCATATATAAGAGCACCCAATAGTGGATTCAATTGCCACTAGAAGACAAGACTTTACATATTGAGAGATACTATGTCTACAATATTTTTACAACAAATCACAGGTAGTTAGTTATTATTGGGTCAAATTTCAAACTAACGCTAAGATTACTTTTTTGCCTCAACAATAACAACTAGTAATAACTTGCCACTTAAGATTTGTTGTAAAAATATTGTAGACATATCATTTCTCTTACATATTACATGGTATGAGAACAAGTCAGGATTGAACTGAAGTCGATCTTCCTTTAATTATTGGTTGAGAGCCAGAAGTACGTGTTCATTGTAAATCAAGTAATTAAGGAAGATTGAAATGTAGTTGATACTATCCTAGTACCGTTGGACCATCAAAGCTTCCTCAACTCCAGAAGTTCCTGACTTTGCTCCATTAATTGAGGGAGGCTTCTGGTTTGTCCTCACATTTATAGCCCTTAATTAAGAATTTAGATATGTGATTTTGGTCATCTCTATTTATTTATTTTTATTTTTTGAGAAGGTGGTCATCTCTATTTATTTACTTCTTTACTTTTCCAAATTTGACCGTTCTTAATTAATTAAAATTTGTTTGATTTAAATCCCAATTACCATCCAACCATATATGCTCATGATGAAGCTATCATTTATCATTTTTGTTTTAACTAAGTTGTTATGGTGGCCATGCATGTAGTATACTAGTATTGCGCGCACATCTTTAAAAGTATTAATTTACCGATTCAAAGACAAGCTTGCATAAAACTATAATAAATTTAAATTTCATCATAAACATCCAAAAAAATAAAAATAAATAAAGAAAAGCTTTTACAATTACATAGTCCAACATTATCAGATCAATAGACTTGATAAAATAAGATATGAGACGGAGGAATAGCAAACTATTTTAGTTTAATTTTTTAACTGAACCCAACCAATCCATTCACTAAGTCTTTATTATAAAATTTTAAACTTAAATTTTTTTTTTATTCCCTCATTTTTAATGTTTGGGTGCTATAGTCAGGGGCAGAGCTACATAATTTGGTGACTGTGGGGGCCATCATAACAGAGGTAATAGAGTATTCTTCTCCTTTTTTTTTATCAAACCAATTGATAATCTTTATTCAAAATTTCAGTTTTGGCGTCTATTCTACTCAAACAACCAAATGTGAAAGCCATCTTGTATTTTTATATATAATTTCATATTGGCTTATAATGATTTTGTTATTTTTAATTTCTAAAAATATTATATCTTCTTGTAGATGTCGACGTAGATATTATATTTATATTTTTAATTTCTTGAATGGTTTGAACTTATGGTTGTTAAAAGGACTAAGAGAAACTTAGAAGAGAGAATGAACTTATGATTCTTAATTGGTCATTTAGTTTTGTTTAGTGCTAATAAAAATTTATATTGATTAAACCAATGCACAAAAACATATAAGTAGCATTTTGAGTTTTTTTTTTTTTTTTTTTTTTTTGAATTGTTACTCACTACAAGATAGTTTGACATCGGCTCCCTCAAACCAAAATTCCTGACTCCGCCCCTGGCTATGGTTATATCACATTTTCTATATTTAGAAGAAATTAATAATGTCATTACTTGTCAACTTGATAAAAATTATTTATCAAATAAAAATGTTTTCAATGTTAAATCTATGGTGGACGCAACGTGGCGTGGTGGGAGGTCAGCGGCATTGCATGGTGGACGCAACATGGCATGGTGGATGATGGTGTGGTTGAGAGAGAGAGAGAGAGAGAGAGAGAGAGAGAGAGCCTAAAGTAACTAAGCTTTGAGTAACAGCTCAGATTAAAGAAAATACATTGAATACTTCAAACAAATAAGTGCCATGTTTGTTTATGGATACTGTTCTTTGACATTCAATACTAAAGATGCTAAGATCTTGTTGCTTGTTTAACTACTCTTGAGGATTCTAAAAAGGAAATAAAATAATATTGCTGAATCTCTCTCCACTTACGTTTGTTATATTCTTGTCTCTAAAGCTCATATCTTGGGGAAGAGTTTACTAGTGTAACTCCAGTACTATATGTACATACCCTGGATTTGGTGAGAATTTGAACTCTCTTCTAATTAATTAATTATGAGGATCTTTTTAATTACATTAAATATTCCCTATCATGACCTAGAATATAATCATATGGACCTTCCACCTGCCTTGACATCTTCATCACATCTCAATAGAGATCAAGTTGAGGAAATATTACACTGCCAGGCAGGTTAATTAAATAATGTAAGGTAGCTAGTAGGCCCACATCAAACATGACAAGAGAGATCAATATTCGACGTTGTACTCGTATTCCAGATTACATAATATTAAGAGGACACTTGCATTGTGTCTATTGAGTATTTCCTATAAATTGGTTTTTTCAGAATCCTACATGCAGAGGATGGAAAAATAAATAAAAGTAGTTGAATTCAGACTTTTGCTTTGCCACCATGAAGGTAATGTGTCAAGTAATCAATGTTCCTAGCTTCTGCGTGCATTTTTATTCAAGTTTCTTAATTTGTTTTCATTTCATGCCACAGAAAATCGTGATAAAAGTCAACATTAACTGTCAGATTTGCAAGACCGAAGTACTGAAAGCTGTTACCAAGCTTACAGGTAAAGAACATAGCTGATATTTGCCTAATAAATATATTGGCCAAAAATAAATTTTCTGCTAACAATTCAGTAGTACATTATGTGGTCGAACAGGTATAGATAAAGTATCCGTGGATGGAGAGAAGGGAATGTTAACTATTGTAGGAGATGTTGATCCAGTGTTGGTTGTAAGGAATCTCAAGAAGATTGGAAAGGTACCGGAGATCATCAGTGTTGGACCGCCAAAGCCTCCTGAATATTGCGAAGAGTTCAAGTTTCGTGAATGTCGTCCTTGCCCTCCATCCTGTAAGGAGTGTCAGCTCATTTTCACTACCTATCCTTACATTAATGATGGCAGAACGTGCTCCATCCTATGAGAATTATATTGAGAGTGCCTTAATTTGTATCTCTATATATCTGTGTTGAATATATTGTATCAAATGTCTGTGTTAGCTACGTGAATGCAGTTCTTGCATGCATTCTAATGAGTGTCAGCTCATTGCCATCAGCTATATATATATCCTCACTATGATGGCTGACTGTGCTATATCCTATGAGAATGCAATCCGGCTTGTATCTGCGTTGTATCAAACGTACTATCATGGTGTAAATAAATAATTACCATCAACTAATTAATTGAACGCAGTTTTTTATTTCTCATTGTGATACTGTCGTCTCTGTTTTTTTCCCCAGAGCATCCGTATTAGGTGTGTCAAATGCTAAATTTTTGACATTTGGCCCACCAAACACTAATATCCATGCTTCATGAGATGTTCCAAATCTTAAAAATTTTTGCAACATGCTACCATGTTGTTTCATTTATGGAAACCGCACTGTAACATGTTGTAAAATTTTTTATTATTTGTTTGTTCAAATGCTATAGTATTGGTTTCAAATGCTTCAGTGCTGGCTTTTTTAATATTATTTTAAGATTTGTATATATTATTTTAATATATAGAATTGAAGAATAGAAAATATGATGTACACTAAATTGTAAAAGGGTGTGTTAAATTAATAAGGTAGTCTTTTTGATGTATCAAAATAGCATTTTTTTAACTCCTAATGAGAATGCTCTTTAGACATGAAACTTATTACATTCTAGCTAGCTTGATACTCATTTGACGCATATTTTATCTTAACTGGAATCTCGAGAAACAATGGTATCACCTAAAGCATTACAAAAACTTAAAAACATATATGCATTAATGAAGTTCATGAAAAAGCAGTGGAATATTACATGATGCCCATCTGCAAATTCATTGTGAGCTCCATGTTTAATTAACAGTCCATGAAGTACATGATTAATTGTACAGCAAGATTTGTCCGTATAAAATTACTTATGTGCTATCCAACAAGACTCTTAAGCCAAAATATGTATATAAACAAATAAATATAGTGGCAGATTGTTGGTAAAGACTGCATCGAAGTTCATCTTCCTAGTTGCATTATTTATATATATTGCCGTATACCAATTGCCGAAGATATGTTTATAAATTAGAAAGCCCAACATATATGTATAAAGTATACTCCTTTAACTTGGATGACCAATTAAAATTGATAGCATAGGCTTAACTAACAACACAAGAAACATTGACAGGAACGGAACACATGCTTGTTCTCCTACGTGAAGCAGTGGTAAACGCGTGTCATAGCTCTTTAAAAATTTGTCAAAACTATCACTTTCATTTGAGAAAAAACAAAAAAATTGGAACAATTCAAAGATAGTGTCACATATATTAATAAATTTGATCTTTCAGCGTAATTCACATGAATGCAGCAATCATAGGGGAGAGCAGGAAATAGAGTTGACGGATAGAACGCACGTTTAAAAAAAAAAAAAAAAAAAAAGGGATAGAAGAACACTTCAAAATTGACTTGGGAATGATGGTTGTTGGCTTATATATTAAGCAGCCAATAGGTTACAGCTGGATTGAATATCAAAACAATATGGGTATGTACTCTTCTTAAGTTTGGTTGGAATTTATGACTGCTTGGCTAATTTTCCTGCTAGAAAAATGCTAACGGATACTCTTAGAGTAGAGTCAAAGTGGGATCTTGTTTAACCAGAACTTCAGTCTCGTATGCAGTTGAATTACCTAGATTTTAGGTAGGTACGAAAGAAGTGCTACATACAGTGAAATCTTTTTTACTTTGAGTTGAAAGGGTATTTTTCAACCATGGAGTGGCGAGCAAGGTCAAGACTCTTAAAAACTTGTATTGTTCAATGGGCTTGTAGCCCAAAAGGCGTCTTCTCCCATTTCCTAGTCTCTCACTCCCGTCTCAAAAAAGCCAAAAAGAGAGAGAGAGAGAGAGAGAGAGAGAGAGAGAGAATTATATTAATTCTTCCTGCAAAACAACTAGCCATTGCTGGGAGTATGCATGAGGATTTTGATTTGATACTTAAACTTAACAATTTTCTAAACACAACAGAAAATACATTCCTTTAAGCTTAATAGTTAATTGGATGTAAGTTATTCCTTACCATAGCGGATTGTCCGAGAGGGAAAAATAATAATCATAATAAAAATCTATAAGATTACCTTACAAGTTACAACTATTTCTACTTTCCTAAATTCTCAATCACATTTTAGCTCAGTGTTTCAAATTCATTTTACCTTTCATATCTGATTCCGTTTTTATATTGACCATATTATTTATTTTTATTAGTAAACTGACCATTCATAATTTGTTTTTCTACCTTTTACAATGAAATTCATAACATTTTAGAGCAAATAATTTCACTAAATAGTAATTAAACATGAATACTACTAGATGGTCAAACTAATAATAGAAATGAATACCCGCCTATCCTTGGCGCGATGGTCACTCCATAAATATAAGTGTTTGTGAAGTGTTGGGGGGTAAGGGCCGGGATTCAAGTTTCCAAAAAGGAGTTTCACACATATATATACACAGATTAGGCTATAGTAGAATTCTATCTTGTATCAAAAAAAGAAAAAGAAAAAGAAATGATAGCAGCATATGAAAATAAAAATCATGAATGTAATTTAAAATTTTGAATGGACAAAACTCTAAACTTTAAAGGCCAAATTATACTTAAGTCTAATTTAAAATAAAATTTAATACTTCAAAACTTTAGGCAAAACCACCTCAAATCAAAGCACTAGCATGTGTTAAACTCCAAAAAAAAAAACATGGATCTATACATTTTTTAAAGACAAAATGGCCAAGTACTACTATTTAGCAAAATATGTAGAGATCTATTACTCTTTGGAAAATAATTAGGGATTTATCACTTTTTAAAAACTTGAGTTTATGAAACTCAAGATTGCTGTATAACTCGAGTTTCATGAAAAATAGCCACCAATTTTGTATATAACTCGAGTTCCATAAAAAATAGCACGACAAACAACCACAAACTTGAATGTTACTTTTTCAAAGAACTCAAGTTCTTAGACCTCAAGTTCCAAACAATAGTACATATATATATATATATATATATATTTCCAAAACTGTGGTACATCCTACATATTTTGTGATTGAACTTTTTTTAAGTATTCTTTTTCTTTCTCTGTGTCTTTTCTCTCAATCATTCAGACATCTCTCCTCTCTCTCTCTCCTTTCACTATGTCTACTCTCTCTCTATTCTCTCACTCTCCTCTTTCAGGAGCATAGACCAAAGATGCTGGGTTGCTAGGTGGCGACGACAAGGTAGATTGGTGGTGGTTTCAGCAACGAACTACAGAAACCCAGCAATTAAGTTGGCTCGGTTCACTGGTTTGGTGGTGGTGGGGGGGATTGTTATGGCGGCGACAGTGGTTGAGTTTGGTTGCTGATTAGTCGGTCGTGGGTTCACGACGGTGGGTCTGCGAGTTGGGTGTTTTAGGTCGGCGGTATATATGGGTGTTTGGGTTGTGTCGGTGGTCACAATGGGTTGGATTTTAGGTTTGTTTGTCATGGCGGCTGTTGGTGATTTTGGCAGTGAATGGGTTTTTGTGGGTTGCAATCGGTGAGTTTATAGGTTGCTTATGGTAGCATTGAGATCGGTGGTTGTTTTGTTTGCTGTGGATGCGGTGGTTGTTGGTGCTTTTGTGGTAGTTGCAACGGTCACAGTTAGTTGTTAATGTGTTAAAATATGGCACAACTACTGAAGTAAAAAGTGGAGTCACATTCGGACTTATAAGATTCTAATGCAAAGAATCTGTACAAGTCAAAAAGAAAAAGAAAGCACATGATATCTGCAAGAGAAAGTCAAAACGTCAACATTTTGATCATTACCGGCTCCACTTCCACAAAAGGAACTATATAACGGGCTCCACTTCACTTCCACTCAAACAAAACTCTCTGTTACTATGTTTGATACATTACACACTTTAAACCACAGAGCAACACAAAAAAGCAACAAAGGTAACACTTCTAAGGGTTGTGTTAACCACAACCCTAAAACCCAGTTCTTATTTCCAATAAATTTTGACTTTTAAAAAAAAAAAACCAAAATTCCTTGTTTTTATCTTTGTTAGCAATATTTCTTATGTGGGATTTATTCTACTCTTACTGTCTTTCTTGTTTTTGTTGTTGTTGTTGTTATGTGTGTTTGATTTGTCATAATATTCATATATGTGGTTATTGTGGGTAAAGTAGATGGATATTTGTACTGTTGGGTGTATTGTGGAATTTGAGGTTGTTAAGGGTGAAGAGTGTCAAAAGAATGAGGCAAATTGTAATGCTGGATGATGGATTGAGAATTCTTGAAGAAGAGATAGTCAAGGTTAAGCATATTTTGATTGGTCACCCACCCAAGACATTGTTCTCTGGTGAAGATTACATGAAGTTCTATAAGTATCATTTTTTATAACTTTATTGGGTTTTCTTAGTTTTTTTTCCTAAGTAATTTGTTGTAATTTATGAATTTTTCTTGTTATGTTCGTGTACTTTTTGTAGTAAAATTATAATGGGTTCCCTTTTGTTTACTTTGTTAAGTATTTTGTTCTAAAGTACATGTTATTTTATCATGTTCATGTAGTTTTTCAAGTACCCTTTATGAACATTATAACGGATTCTCTTGGTTTGTTTTATTGAGTAACTTTTTGTGATATATGCACTTAATTCGTTATGTTCATGTAGTTTCCTAGTATACTTTTTACAATTATAATGGGTTCTATTGGTTTGCTTTGTTAAGTGATTTTTTGTAAAATACAAGTTATTTATTGTCGTGTTCATGTAGTTTTTCGAGTACCCTTTTGAACATTATAATGGGTTGCCTTGGTCTCTTTTGTTGAGTAATTTTTTGTGGTGTATGCACTTAATTCATTATGTTCATGTAGTTTCTGAGTATACTTTTTGAAATTATAATGAGTTCTCTTGGTTTTCTTTGTTAAATGATTAGTTGTAAAATACAAGTTAATTTGTCATGTTCATGTAGTTTTTTGAGTACCCATTTTTGAAAATTATAATGGGTTGTCTTGGTTTGTTTTGTTAAGTAGTTTGTTGTAGAGTATGCATTTATTGTCATGTTCATGTAGTTTTTCGAGTATCCTTCTTGATAACTATAATGAGTTGTCATGGTTTGTTGTTAATTTTTTATGTACATGCTTGTGTGCTTATTAGATATAATCATATCTTTTTTTAGAAAAATTTAATTGGTTCGTTTGGTTTGTTTGTAATTTATTATATCTGTTCACAAATGTAAATTCATTACATTAATGAAGTTCATTAAGTATCATTTTCTTAAATTATGATGCTCTCTCTTAGTTTCTTGCTAGTTTGTTTTGTATATATATGCATGTGTGTTTGCTTAAATCCTCAATTTTAATTAGGTTACTACTAATTGTGTGTTTGCTCCAACTCCTCAATTATATGCACTCTCTTAATTTATACTTACTTTTATTAGACCCAAGTAACTTCTAACACACACCCAAATCCTTCTCTTTATACTCTCTCTGTAGTGGTATGAACCCCAAAAGCTTTCAATATTTCTTATAAAAATCCTATAATCACCTCAATATCTGTCGCAACCAAACTCCATAGCAGTCATTTTACATCAAAATTGAGAATGCTATGTTAGATTTGAAAAAGATTCTCACGCATTGCGCCCCTCTTTCTCTTTGTTTCTTTTCATATGTGATCCATCTACATTTGGATTCACCCACCCCTTTGTGTCTGATGCCCTTTTCTTTTTGTAGTTATAGATAATGATACAGGAACTTAACTTCATCAAAATCAAAATTGAGGCCAATTGGAAGCTTTTTTTAGGTGTGTTTTGAAGCCAAATTGTATTATTCTTGCTGTAAGTATTGATATTTTTACAAATTTGTTCATATATGTGTGTGTGTGTGTATGTGTTTTATTGTTATTTATAAACTATAGATTACTTTGCTTGCTTAAAATTTTTCATATAAACAGTAAATGTTGTAAAATTTGGGCTGTGTTTGGTTTGATTGAAATTGATTTCACGAAAACATCAACTTCTTCTCTCAAGCATAGAGTCTACACATAATTGCAGTTATTGTGATTCTAAAATTTCCCCAATATTTCATTGTACCACTTGCGAATTTGCTTTGGACTTCAAATGTGCTACACTACCACAAACCGCAAGATACAAACAACATGAGCATCCCTTCACTCTCTATTATATTGCTGAAGATAACTCCGGTGAATATTATTGTAATATCTGTAAGGAAGAACGCAACCCAAAGTATTGGTTCTACTATTGTGCAAATTGTGACTATCCTGTACATCCCAAATGTATTCTTGAGAAATACTCAAATATCAAGTTTGGAAATGCATACCGATTACACTGTCACTCACATCCCCTTACTTTCATTGTGGAAACTAAAGACCTCCTTGAATGTGCCTATTGTAGTGATACTTGCACAGAGTTTTTTTTTATCAATGTGCCCAGTGTAATTTCAACATAATTATGAATGTGAATAAGGATAATTGTGGTTTTAATTTTATTTATGTATTTTCTAGTTAGGTTGAGCCTTAGTTCTTTATTATGAAATCAAATATTTTATTACAACAATCCATTAGTGTAGTTTATAGGGGAACTTTTTTTTTTTTTTTTTCCTTTTACTTGTAAGCTTATTAGGACTGTAATTTCAATTCTACTAAAATTTTCATTGAACCTACCAATCTTGATGCTAGCAATAAGCCTGAGATGAGTTTTTTGTCTTTTTTTTTTTTTTTAGTATGTTTGGGTGTCTTGAACAAAATCTGAGTTGGTTGCTAGTGTATATGTATGTTTAGGTGTTGGGACATTGGTCAATTGCCAATGATTTGATCATTTTAGGGCTATAGGTGGTGGTTTGGGTGTATCCTACCTTATCGAAAAAATGTCTTATAAACCTCAAGTGTTCAATTACATAATACACAAGCAACATAATCTCATAAGTTTAAAAATAGTCTATGAGGGCAACCATGTAGTCTTAGGGAAGATAAGAATCCAAAAAAACAGGTAGCCATATGAGCAAGATTATAAAGGTTGATTTTTCTCTAAATTTGTAATTAATTGAGTTTTTTTTTTTTTTTTTTTACTTCCTTTATGTGACTAATTTTCTTTTGGCAATGGACCTACTCTTTGCCTTTGGTACCTCCTTGTGGTCCTTCCACTGCTAGTGTGAGAAGTCCTTATCTATAAAGGTATGAATCTCTCTTCCTTGTGTTCTATTCTATCTTTGAAGATGGAGTATTGGAGATATGATGTCACCATCCAGGTAGAAATTGTTCCTTCACCCATCTATTGACCTTAGTAATATTGTTACAAATGTAACTCAGCATTTCTTTTATCATTGCAGATGATGAATTGCATATATTTGTGTAATTTTGTAGTTTTCCACTTAATAATTGATTTGTTTGCTTTAAAGATGCCAAAACATGATTAAAATTGAAATAGTAGATCAACTCAATGATTCATTTTATAACCATGTTTGTAGATAACAGCAATGGGTCATAGATTGTCCATTTCTGGCAAAGATTTTGCCACTTACAAGAAGGGTGGGTTTATCTTTGACAAAGAATATGATCAGTATCCCTTGAAGGGAAATGCTCTGAAGAGAGAACTGAAAAAGCTTATGCTGGATCTGATTAATGTGTTGATTAACACAAGAATAATGGAGAACGAAATCCAAACTTGTCTTTAGTATTTCTACTTGGCAGATTCTTTCAAGTTTCAATGCTATAATAGGTTGGATAATTCAAGGTCACCTTATATAGTTCTTGTCTTCATTCGTCATCATTTGCCTACACACTTCCAAAGATTGTATTGTTAGTAGGATTTACAACTAGCTTGGCTATTGTCTTGTGGTATACCCACAATGTTGAAATCAATCTTAGCAGGAGCAGATCTGCAAGAATTCACAATGGCAGGGAATAAACTGAATGGGATGGTTCTTGGATGCCAATAGAAACCATGGGATTTGTAAATAATAATGCTATATGCTGCACTTATTTATGTAAAGACCCTTTCTTCCTCCCTTTTGTTTTCTTCCCAATTACTTGTATTTAATTGGACTTCTTCATGTAATGGCTTCTTGTACCATGCTATCTTGTAGGTCACTAATCTGGACATTAGTAGACACAGACTTATCATTAGCTATGGCAATTCTAATTTTGGGACTGAGTGTTGGTTTAATCTGAATTTGAGCCTTTATTTTATTTTTGCACCAATAATTATAGTCTTTGAGAGATGGAGTAAGGTTAAGGAACCAATTGGCATTCATTTGGAGTACAGGCAACAACATATGATTATACTAAAAAACTTACACTTGCTTGTACCTAAGTTACCAAACTTTAGGGTGTGGTTTTCCAGTGATGCATTTGTACAAATTTTGAATTTCATTCTGCCACATTATTTTAATTTCCTTTTGGTCATATTTTAATTTATTTTCCCTCTTTTTGGGTTACAATCTCTTCCTTTTTTCTTGTATGTGCTGATGTGGATAATCTTTTATTTTCCATTAGGGTTCATTAACAATATTTTAATATATTGGGTGGAAATTTGGAGAAGCAATGCTTTCAACATCTTATTCTAAGGTACCTTCATTCTTACACACTTACATTCTTTAGAAAATCTCTTTTATTTGTTATTTATTTATTTTTAAGTTTTGTGAGTTTTTCACTTTTTCAAGTTAAATCTCTATAGTGTGTGTGTGTGTGTGTGTGTGTTTTTTTTTTTTTGTTGGTTTATTTTCTTGCTGATACACAATCAGTACAAGTTCAACTTCTTAATGCTATTGTTATAGCTTAGGCACAAAGCAATCATTAAAATTTAATCTGAACATATTCTTATCATAAATATGGAGATCTTTTTCTACGAAGATCAAAAACCCAATTGTTATAAAGATTTATATTGTGGTTTGGATCAACCAGTTATTCCAATGTCCAAGCATTAAGGGCTTGCAAAGGATAAGTATTAAAATGTCCAAGCATTTATTCTTCTTCTTGTTCTCTCAATTAAGGGCTTGCAATCATGACACCTCAGGTTATCAAAGACTAGAGGCATACCCAGATTTCTAACTAAGAGATTGCCATCTTTAAAGTGAAGAGCATCCAAATTTCTGGTTCCTTTGACCAACAAATACCCCTGCACAAAATACTTACTTTTAGAATATTAATCTACAAGCCAAAAATCACTTTAAAGTTTTCCCCACACTTTTCACTAACTAGACTGGGAGTTGATAGCTCTTGTGAAAATCATTCAGTCGTCTACAAAATAAAGATTAATAATCTGCATATTCTCACATCTGGGATGGAATTTGAAGTCCTTGCAACAAAGAATCCTTTTTTTTAGCATCTGAGTTAGGAATTCCATTGCTAGCAAACAAATAAGGGGACAATGGATCCCTTTTTCTCATCCACTTGGCACCTCGAAAAAAAACCAACTAGTCCTCCATTTACAGCCACAAGGTACATAGGAGTGGTAATACACTCCCTCACCCAATTAGCATATCTTGAGCGAAAAGCCACAACCTAAAGGCATTGAAAAATAAACCACCATTCCACTGACCCATAAGCTTTCCTAATTTCCACCTCTATGGTAGTTCTTAACAATTTCATGAGCTACTAGCACAGTTTCTGCTCTATTCCTGCCAGGCACAAAGGCAGTTTGGTTGGGGCTAATAATATCATTCAAGCCTGATTTAAGTCTGTTAATCAAGTTTTGTGTGACGCACTTATAAATTATATTTCAACAAGAATTGGTTTATGATTCCCCAAATTGAAAGATTGCTCACTTTGGGACAAGAGTAATAATTGTTGCGTTCACCTCTCCAAGTAACCTACTTGAATTAAGAAACGATTGGATGGCATGGGCTACATCTGAATGGATAATAACAAGGCAAGCTTTTTCAAAAAACACAAGATGCGAACCCATCAGGACCTGGGGCCTCCTATCCATCCAAGAAAACATAGTCTGCTCTCTACTGGATCTCCATACTTGAAACTAGAGAACTTGTTGAAATTTTACCCAAATTTCTTAAGGCAAATGCTCTTTAGAGTTATCTAACAGATTCTGATTGTTTAATTTGTTGAGGATCCATTATCCTATTCCCTTGATCATCCTTTAGAAAAAGTATTGAGTTTCTAGCATTTCCTATTTTAACAACTCGATGAAAGGATGCAGTACTGTTATCCCTAATTAAGGCAACTGTTATAATATGTTTGTTTCATAAGTGCCTCCTCTCCTCTGCTAATATTCTCAGGGAATTCTCTAACATAGAATTACGACATCTGTGGGTTGGGTTGCAAAATTCACAGTATTGTCTTTGGGTCTCACTCCTCCAGCTCATAATTGACGGTTATGCTGTCACCCACGTGCTTAACTTTACCTACCAACAACAATGATTTATGTGGCAAAACAACTTTTGCAAATTGATTAGTATATCTTACATTCTTGTTAGCTTATTTTCATCCAAATTCATCACTGTTCTGAGTCCGCAATAAAACAAATGTATACTAAAAGTATAAAGATATCTTCCAAGTTGCAACTGTGTGATTGAGTTATATTATACCTTTATGTTTTAAAGTTGCATGTGGTGGTATGAAATTGTCACCAAGAATGGTGTTGTAGAAATTGACAGCCTTATTATGATAGCCTTTTTTTTTTTTTTTTTTTTATAGCCAACATATAACTGGAATTCATTGATACGGACCAAGGTCCATTGCAATTACATCATTTTGAATTTGGAGTTCAATAACAAGGGGAGTATCCTCCACCCATATATTACAATCATCAACATACAAGGCATTCCTAGCAAGAGAGTGAGCAGCCCCATTGTTGTTTCTTCTGACGTGCTCAGCCCTCCAAGTCTTGAAACGACTTAAACACCACTGAGAACCTTCAACAATCTTTTGGATAGCCAAAGCTGGAACAACATTCCCTTTAAGCGCATCCATCACTAACTGAGAGTCCCCTTCCACCACAACATCCTTCAAACCCAGGTCCCAAGCAAAAAGAATACCAATTTCAGCAGCTTTTGCTTCGGCTTCTAAAGCACCCCAAGGCAGATTTATCTTCTTACAAAGTGCACCCATCATCTGTCCTTTGTCATTTCTAATTACCACACCAATCCCACAGCACCTTTGCTCCTTAAACACAGCAGCATCAACGTTTGCCTTATACATACCTTGAGGGGGAGGAGTCCAATGTTGAACCCGAGGGGCTGGTTGAGCTTTTTGGCTCTCAGGCAGACAAGCTACTCGAAAACCTTTCACATACTTCCTTGCTTCCCTTTCAATGGTCTTCCCACTCTTACATGTACCCCCAAACCTGACAGAATTTCTGTTATTCCATAGTAACCATGCCATGATAGCAAACTTCTCCCAATCCTTCTCCCCTGAAGATGTCATTAACAGCCAAACCAGATCAAAGAAATCCTTAGGGGGGCGGTCTAGACTGCCAATCCTGAACTTTGTCTCGCTCCAAGCTTCTCTTGCTACTCTACACCCCCATAGAATATGACCCGATGACTCACACTCCCCACACAAGTCACAAATGTCCTCCAAAATAACCTTTCGGTACATAAGACATTGTTTCGTAGGCAGGGCATTTTTGCAAGCACGCCATAAGAAGTGCTTAACTTTGTTTGGGCACTTTAAGCTCCACACCAGCTTCCAAATCGTCTCCATTTTGGATGTATCAGAGCAACCAGGTCTGCCATCACTTCCCTTAGAGACCTCAAGGTACCGGACAGCCACTTTGTAAGCACTCTTGACAGAAAAGGTGCCATTGGGGGTGTAAGCCCACACTTGGGAGTCAACCGGGTTCATGGTACTTAAAGGAATGCTTAGGATGGTCTATGCTTCTAGGGGGAGGAAGATTCTTCTTACCAAATCACTCTTCCACTCAGCTTTATCATGTGCAATCAGGTTGGCCACGCTCTCCCCAACATCCATTGTAGGCCTGGGTGAAATGATTATGCCTGACCCCGTAGAAGTAAGCCACACATCTTCCCAGATCTTGATACTCTTTCCGTCATCCACACACCATCTAACCCCATCCCTAAGCACCGGTTTGGCTGCCATCAAGCTTCTCCAAATGTAGGAGGGTTTTTTCCCCACCTGAGCATTCAAAAAAGATGTTTTTGCAAAATACTTCGCTTTGAGCACTCTGTGGATTAGAGAATCAAGTCTCTGCTGAATCCTCCAACCTTGTTTGGCCAGGAGCGCGAGATTGAACGCTTTTAAGTCTCGAAAGCCCATACCCCCTTCCTTCTTTGGTTTGCACAAGTTTTCCCACGAAACCCAAGCTATCTTCCGAGCACTTTCTTTCTTTCCCCACCAGAAACCCCCAACCAAAGAGTTTATTTCCGAGCACAAAGAATCAGGAAGCTTGAAACAATTCATGGTGTAGGTAGGGGTGGCTTGTGCAACAGCCTTAATCAGGACTTCCCTACCGGCATTGGACAATAACTTCCCCTTCCATCCCGCTATTTTTCTGCTTACTTGGTCTTTGATACGATTGAAAGCCTTTTTCTTACCCCTTCCCACCATCGGAGGTAAACCCAAGTATTTCTCATGTTGTTGTACAATCTGTGCACCGAATATGTTCTTCACCCCATTTTGGATATTGGCCCTTGTGTTCTTGCTGAAAAACAAGGACGTTTTATCCTTGTTGATCTTTTGCCCCGACTCCTTCTCATAGGTATCCAAAACCTCTGCCACCTGCTTACATTCCTCCATTGTAGCTCTACAAAATATTATACTATCATCCGCAAAGAAAAGGTGCGAAACCATC
The DNA here is from genome assembly GCF_932294415.1 of Quercus robur. Taxonomy (NCBI): domain Eukaryota; kingdom Viridiplantae; phylum Streptophyta; class Magnoliopsida; order Fagales; family Fagaceae; genus Quercus; species Quercus robur. Next base: position 399,178 of record NC_065536.1, read on the forward strand.
GGTGCTTGTTTACTCACCCCCACTCCCCTAAGCAGCCCCATAGCCTCCTTCTTTCTAATCAACGCCGACAACCCTTCCGCACACAAAAGGTATGTTCCAAGTTGCAACTGTGCCATTGAGTTATATTATACATTTGTGTTTTAAAGTTGTATAGATTTATCTTAGGCTAAAATGCAAAACTAACCCTCTAATTTTACTTTCATTCATTTTAGTCCTTTAAGTTTTAGATTTATTCAATTAAGGCTTTTCCGTTAACTTTTGTTAAAATTTAAAAAAAAAAAAAACCTAGAAAATATTTTTCAATCATTAATTGAATTTTTTTAATTTAAAAAATTAAAAGAAAAATTAATAGAATTAAAAATTAACCACAACATATAACAAAAATTGATGGAAAAGCCTTAGTTGAATAAACTTGAAAGTTAGAGAAATGAAATGAATAAAAGCAAAGTTAAAGGACTGAAATGAAATCTGAAGAAACTGAAAGGGTCAGTTTTGCATTTCTTTATCTTATTATACAAAGACTATACGTATTATTTTATTTACTTTAAGTGAATAAGATATTTGTAAAGCACATTCATAATATACTCTATTTTGTTTCTCTTTAAAAAATATAATGTATTTTTATAAATTCACTTTGCAAACATAATTATCTTCTTTGATATATATAATAGGTTAAAATACTATTTTGGTCCCTAAATTTTATCAAAAGTTTTTAAGAAGTTCATTTTTCATCCCTAAACTATTAAAAAAAAAAAGTTTATCTTTTGTCTCTAAACTATTGAAAATATTTTATTTATGTCTTTAAATTTTACCAAAAATTTATTTTTATCCTTAAACTATTGAAAAAAGTTTTTTTTTTTTTTTTCTTTCATTCGTATTTTTGTTTCTAATCTATTGAAAAAATTCTTTACAAAGTGTAGGGATGAAAAAAGAAATTTTTAAAGTTTAGCAATAAAAAACAAACTTTTGACAAAATTTAGGGATAAAAATAGTATTTTACCCTATATAATAATAATAATTTAAAAGTAAGTTTTGTATAGACAGTAGGCAGGGGAATATACAAATTATACAATACCGAAAGGAAAAAGAAAAAAGAGGAAACATTGGTTGGGGCAAACGACATATATGCGGTGTTACAAGAACGTCATGTCGTTTATTTGCAGCCAGAGTCAAAGTGAAAGTGAATGAAGGAGAAGAAAGAGAAAGAAAGGTTCTTGTCCCTGTAATCAGAAAGCAGAGATAGAGATAGAGATAGAGATAGAGATGAAGAAGAAAATGGAAAGTAGCAGCAGCGATAAAAGAGAGCTATTTATTCTGATAGTATACGCCATCGCCTTCTACTCTTTCGTCATCCAACGATCCCTTCGTCTCTCCACTGGTACGCTACCTATTCTCCTTCCTAATTTCTCTGTTTCTTTCCATTTCTCATTCTTTTAAATTAAATTACAGATTATCACTCCCAACTCTACGGCTTACGCTCAGCCTCACCCTGGCTCTCCAAATTCACTCATCGTTCCAATGTATTAACTCTCTCTCTCTTTCTCTCTTTTTTTCTTTTCTTTTAAATTCCTAATTTTTATGTATATGTTTAGGATATGTCAGATGCGCAATGGAGGAACTTTCGAGCGAATTTACCGATTCTTACAATCGTTTTTGCGATTTTGGGTTTGGCCGCCAATGCATTCAGAGCCTGTTTTCGATTCAAAGCCAGAGGAATGTCTTTCCTTTGGCTTTTCATTTCTTTCATTTACCTTACTTATTTGCACGGAGCTTGGTATGCCTGCCTGCCTTTTCCCCCCATTTCTTCAACTCTCTCTCTCTCTCTCTCTCTGTGTTTTTATCTTTCTTTCTTTCGTTGGCAGCATTGTGTTCATCTTAGCAATCGCTTTGCTTAATTATCTTCTAGTTAAGGTGCGTTTTCTTCTGCCTTCACCTCCATTTTCCTGTTTGACACTGTTAGGCTATAACATCTTATTTTTTGCTCTTTTTTACTATCAAAGTTCCTGTCTTTGCCCATTTTCATAAACTTGCTTTCTGATTGTTATGTCATTCTAACATTTTAAATTTCACCAATTATGTGACTTTAATGACACCACAACATTTCACAATAATTTATAAGCATTAGATTGTTTTTTTTTTTTTTTTTGGTAAATAGGCGATATATTAAAACTCAAAGAGAAGACACAGGCCCATGGCAGGTCCTATTTACATACAAACCAATCCTATCATCCTGAAGCAATTGCAAAACATCCACAGGCGGATTCAAAAAACTAAGAAATTCTATTTCCTGCTCCACTCCCATTTTGGCCAACAAGTCTGCACATCTGTTAGCTTGCCGGTAGCAGTGCTTGATCTGAATTTGCTGAAAACAGGATAGTAGCTTCCTGCAATCATCCATTATAGGAGATATAATAGTGTTGTCATAGTTGTAGTTCCTTAAGACATCAACCACTGCTTTAGCATCCAACTCTACAACAAGACATGGAATATTAAGAGAAAGACACAAGCTGAGACCATCCCTTAGACCCCAAAGTTCAGCTGCAAAACAGTTTGTAGAACCTATATGCCTTGTGAAACCCGCTATCCAACTCCCATTATCATCTCTAACCACACCACCGCAGCCTGCTTGACCAAGTCTACCCAAAACCGACCCATCGGTGTTCAATTTCTTCCATCCCATTGCTGGCTTCTCCCATCTGATGCTTCTAGTCACAACACGAGTTGGGCTCCTAGGAGAAGCCACATAACACAGAAACTCCATAGCTTGGTTCACGATTACATTGGAAAGATTTGGGTTTTGGCTCTTCCTCTTAAAAATAATCATGTTTCTACTCTTCCATAAGTTCCAAACTGCTACTGGAAATAAAATATTCCATGGAGGATTACCTTGAAAACAGCTTCCCCTATCTTTGCTATTGATCTTGATCCAATCTTGTAAGTTGCTAGTCCAAAAAACTCGGTCAGTCCTTTGAATTCCCAGCTGCCGCCAAACTTCTTTAACATTTTGGCAGTCCCTAAGAGCATGAAGAATTGTTTCCGAGGCCCTTTGGCAGATTGGGCATGACTCCTCCTCAACTACTCTTCTTTTCACAAGACAAGCCTTAACCCCTATACTTCCATGAGCACACATCCACAAGAAGGTCTTGATGCGGGGCAAAGTGTTCAACCTCCAAATCCACCCAAAATCATGCACACCCAAGTCAGCTTCCGCTCCCATGGCAATGGAGTAAGCACTCCTTAAATCAAAAGTGCCTCTTGGATTGCCCATCCAAGAGATTCTCTCCCTTCCTCTACTAGTGAAGGGTGTAGGTATGGCTTGAATCAAGGATTTTACATCCAAAGGCAATTCAAAAGGAATTTTGCTCCAATCCCACCCCGTATCTGTAAGGACATCCTTAACTTCCAATTGAGTTGCACCTTGAGTTAGAGGCCCTTGAATCAAATTCCGGAGAGGGCCTTTACTCAGCCAATTGCCCCTCCAAAAACTAATATTACTATCCCTGCTAATCATCATCAAACTACCCTTCTTGAAGGTCTCCCTACCTCTTTTTATGGCTGTCCAGACCTGGGAGCATGGTAATCTGTCCGGATTTCTAGCATTAAGCCTTCTATTGTTAAGGTACTTTTGCCAAAGGACTTGCGCCCACAAAGCTTCGCTCTCTGTGTGCAGCCGCCAATTAAGCTTGGCAAGGAGGGCTGTATTTCTACCTTTAGCTTCCTGCAAACCAAGCCCCCCTTCCTCTTTTGATCTAGTAACTTTTTTCCACCCCACCCAGTGGATCTTCTTGGCGGTATCCGTGGTTCCCCATAGGAAATTTCTATTTACCCGATCAATCCCATCCAAAATTCTTCCCGGTAACTTAGTGCACTGCATAATATAGGATGGTATAGCAGCAGAAGAGGCTTGAATAAGGACAGCTCGACCCGCAAAGGAAAGCATATTCGCCTTCCATCCTGCAAGTTTTTGCTTAACCCTATCCAAAACAAAGTTGTACTCATGGGGCGAGGACCTCGGATGCATAATAGGAATCCCAAGGTACTTACCGAGCGAAGGAGTTGAGGCAAAGCCAAGAATATCACTTAAGGATTCCCTAGCATTAGATTGTTACTAGTGGGCAGAAAATTAGTTTCAGTGGTGGGTTCAAATCAGAATTAATAACAACTTACCACCTAATTGTTCTGAAAATGTTGTTGACGTAATACTTCTTGACTTGAATAGGTTTCATATTTGTAAAAACTGACTCTAAATTTAGGGTTTCTACTTATGCTTGTTTTCTATTCCATTTGATTTTGCAAAATTTTAGGACTTAGTTAAGTTCATCATTACATAAGAGTGACAAATGTGTCTTTTTTTGTTCCCTCCTTTTTGTAACTCGCATGCTTTGTTATATTAGATTAGTGATCTCTTCCTTTCAATTGGTTATTATTGTAGCTTTCATTGTAATTGTTATCGACTGAAGTTTCTAATTCTGCTTGTATTTTACTAGACTTATATTTCTGCAGATATTTGCACGAAAGAAGTACTTCTTACTTGTACTCTGGAGTTTTAATATCTTTTTTCTTATATGCAACCGCGTTTATGAAGGATATTCATTCTCCATAATAGGGTAAGTTCTATTAGCTTGTTTATTAAATACTAATGTACTTTTGAATATATCTTAAGTGCAAGATATTATGTGATATCTGCTCAACACAGTTCCGTTTGTATATTGTCCCTAGGCAACAGTGGGCTTACTTGGACAACTTCCGAGGCACCTTTAGATGGCATATTTGCTTTAACTTTGGTATTTCCTTACATCTTCATTTGTTGGGATATTAGTTCCAAAATTATGCTTTTATTCTGATTCTTGATTCAATTAATAAGTAAACCACACTAGTTGTTTTTGCTTTGAGTTATCAATAGAAGAAAGGTTTTCATTTACAATGAAGCATAATGCAAAATAATAGGTTCTACTTGTAGATATTGAGACTTCAGCAACTATTCTATTGTTTCTTTATATGGCTTTGTTTTATTTTTTTGACAGTTGTTTTGCGCATGATAAGCTTTGGATATGATTACCATTGGGCAGATCAAGATTCTTGTTTTGATCAAGAGGTATTTGTTTCTCTCTGACTTCCATTTTCCACCTTTCTTTTTTCCTTCTTCCTATTTTATGGGATTGCTTGCTCTATGCTTAATAGGCATGTAGTTCTTTTTAAAGGATTCTTACCTTGTCTACTAGGAGATCAACACAATCTGCTAAGTTTGTGGCAATGACAGTTTCATTCCCTAAAAACTTGTTCCACAATAATGGCCAAAACACCCTAAACTGGTGTATCTTTATGTGTTAATGCATCTTGCTTTATGGTACCTATAAAAAATTATATGCATCTCTCTTTATGGTTTAGTATCAGCACTCATCAGCTTTTTCATTTTCTTTAGAGAGTTCATATCTTGTCACTACTCTGTGTCAATAGTGGAATTTTATGTTCTGGTGGAGCTTTCACGTGCTTGCCAACTACCAGCTTACAGTATTTATGTGATTATATCTAGTACACTGTCATGTTCCTGCCATTTTATTTTCTCATATATCTGTCAGATTTTATTGTATGTAATATGGTTTATTTGATTATTTGTACCCTGAAATATATATGGTTCCTGATCCTGGGTTCACTAAAACACATGCTTGCTTAAGATTTTTCTATTTATACAAATGATTATCATGGATTTAAAACATTCCTACTTAAGAAACCAGCTTTGCTGATTCTCACATTCTGGTATTTGCAGAAGCATGTTCAGCGTTGCCATATTTGTAAGTCAGGAAAAACTTGCTACCAACTTTTACAGGTTAACTTATTAGCTGCAATTAAGCATGAGAACATCATTTTTATAGTTGCTGTTATCCATTTATTTGCTTCATCTGAACAAAATTTTTATTTTATCTTTTTTAAAATTGGTTTTGTTAATTACCTGAAAATATTTTCTTTTTCATGACTTTTGTTATGCTTCTCTAGGAGAGAAGTGTCCAGGGTGACAAGTATTCCTTAAGTATATACATTTGTTACTTGGTATATGCTCCCCTCTACCTTGCTGGGCCAATTATAAGCTTCAATGCATTTGCTTCACAGGTATGTGACTTGTATGTCAATTATACTTTTTCTTTTCGTTTCCATAGTAATGTCCCATTTCTATAAAAGTAGTCTTAGTGATATCCTCTATGGTTGAACTTTTACTGGATTTAGCAGCAATAGCTAAGTTTTAAATGTAGTCAGATCCTTCTTGTGAACTGTTAAGCTAACCCAACAATCTTGAAGCCCTCCTTGTTGCTAGCTCCTCTTTCTAATTTTCCAAGCTATAGCAAAAACCATTTGTACTAGTGCATTATCAACTCAACTAGATTTCTTTAATGTTCTCAGAAAACTCTTTTGAGTAGTCTACTACTCTAATGCAAATTTTTTGCAGCTAGATGTACCTCAGAATAATTATTCAGTCAGAGATGCGACTTGGTATGGTTTGCGTTGGGTATTCAGTCTTCTCCTAATGGAGCTAATGACACATCTCTTTCATTACAATGCCTTTGCAATCAGGTGAGTCTCTTAGAAACTCAAGGGTACACCTATTTTTTAGATTTTTCTGTCCAATCTTATTGTCTAGTAATAACATTTCTTTCTGCAATGGCTAGTGGCTTGTGGAAACAGTTATCTCCTACGGATGTGTTCATCATCGGATATGGGGTAAGAGGTGAATCTTATTATGTACGAGGAAAACAATTCATCCATGAATAAGAAGACATAGTAGAGCCCTATGTGTGTGTGTGCGTGCATATTTTATTGGGAACCTAAGCTCTATAATTTTGGAAATGATAGATGACACCTTTGTTAGCATTTTGCTAAGATTAAGTGTCTAATTCTAGAAATAGACCACTTACAGCTATTGTATATATGGGCATGAAATAAGAGTACTGTTTACTGTATCTCTATCAATATTCAAAAGTTGGAATTTTTTTTAATTGCTCCATGGATCCTATAATTTGTCTCCAAACATCTCCTTTAGAACATCCATGACGTGGCCATCAGTATACTCCTTACAGAATATGGCATCATACTGTCAGTCTATTATACTAAATGCCCTTATGCATGATTCCAGATAGATCCTTGAACATGGTTCCCAAATTGGGAAATAATGCATCCTTCCCTTGTTCTAATGAACCAAACATTGTTCTGAAACTTCAAAATTATTCAAGTCAGCGAGAGTGACACTGAAAAACTTTGTCAGGAGTAAGGACCTATCCATTGCTGCAAAGAAGGTTTTCATTGTCATGCTTTACATGAAACCTTGAGCAATTATGCAAATTCTAGAGAAACGGGGAAATGATATTAATTCTCTTTGTTGAAATTTCCTTTTGAATTCTAGATTGTATTTATTTTGACTTAAGTTTCCTCAATTTTGGTGGTCGAAATAATCGTAATACTTTTTTAATCTTTATTCTTATTCTGGTCAGGTCTTAAACTTCATGTGGCTGAAGTTTTTTCTTATCTGGCGCTATTTTCGGTTTTGGTCACTGGTATGTTACAAGCAATTATAATTTTTGGCTTCATTTTATCCTGAACTGCAGCTTTCTTTTACATCCGCACTGGATAGTCTAGCCCTAATTAGCTCCATCTTAAGTTCAGTTGAAGAAAGCTGTAACCTTTAACCTTTAAGCATTGGTGTCTAAATACATCTTTGTAATTATGTACTTGTAGATATGTGGCATTGAGGCCCCAGAGAATATGCCAAGGTGTATTAATAATTGCCATAACTTGGAAGGATTTTGGAAAAACTGGCATGCTTCCTACAACAAATGGCTTGTGAGGTAAATCATTTCAAATCCTTTATATTTGTTTTTTCTCATGCAATCCCATCTTTGACTATGGCATGTGTATTTTATAAATGATTGCAATTTTAGGTATATGTACATTCCTCTAGGGGGATCTCAGAAGAAGCTACTGAACGTATGGGTTATATTCACATTTGTTGCAATATGGCATGATTTAGAATGGTACTTCTTGCCTCCAAGTTTTTCTTCTTAATCGCTTCTTTCTGTTCCGTAAAATAGTAGCAGAAGATTGTTCAAAGCTACACCTTTTACGAGTTCTTATTGTCTTTGACATTAGGAAGCTTCTTTCTTGGGCGTGGTTAACATGTTTGTTCTTTATTCCGGAAATGATACTGAAATCAACAGCAAATGCGTTGCAGGTGATGTCTGTCTATCCTTCCCAGTTCTGTTTGCTGTGATTTACTTGATTGTGATTGAGTTGCATTTGGCTAGTGGTTTTGCTTTTGCCTATCAAGAATCATCTGATACCAAACAATCAGAAAGGCATTATGATTTGTAATAATACTTATTTCCGAAAATATAGGGTATCAAAGAATGACTACCAATACCTTTCATAGTACACCTTGGTTGAGTGGCTTTTTTTTTTTTTTTTTTTTTTATTTATTCTTTTGGCTAAGTAAAAGGAAGAAGTGACAGCTAAAAGGAAGTGGCAGCACCCAAGTACGTGGGAAATATACAAGTAAAGACACCAAAACAGGAAAAATAAATAAAGTAAATATATAGAAAAAAGAACAAAATTTATCTCAGAAGTGGCAAACAATCAATAAATTCCATATGGGGAAGACAGCCCAATTGAGGAAGAAGAGATGAAGCGGTGAACATCCCAGGAGCAGGTGAGAAGGAAAGATTCAAACCCAAGCTCAAAAAAACCCATCTTGAGCTGGGTGATGGACTTCACCCCTTTGAATGCCTCTTTTTTTTCTCTATCCAGATATTCTACATTAGACAAAAGGAGCTGTTTTAGAAGCCACATGGCCCCTACCAATTATCATCACCTTCTTCAGCATAAACAGCACTGACCTGAAAAAAGTGTTTCAGTGTACTTTTATGATACAGATTACACATTTATAAATAAGACATGGCAATGACTCTGTCATGTGGAATTGAACAGGCTCCTCTAGGCATTAAAGATGCAACCTTTGCAAAAGCAAAATACAGTCACACTTTAGCTGAAGACATAAAGTTATTATGAATGGATGAATAGAAATTCTATTGCTGCACCAAAGTAGTGAGAAAATGCATTATTAGATTGTTATTATTGTTTTTTTGTGTTTGTCATTGAAGGTATAAATACAGTGCAGCAACATCATCTTGCTTTTCATAAAATTATATCTGTCTGACAAGATTCTTGACGTATGATTTTCAACTATGTTTTAATTTCAGGTTGAGAGTGCTTTGGGGCAGTTTGTCTTTCGTGAACTTAGTGCTGTTGCTGGTGCTGTCACAATCACTTGTCTCATGGTGTGTCCCTACACTAATTTTAAGTAATACACAAATCAGTGTTATATTCCTTAAATTGTTCCTCAATAACTTGCGATTAATTAATTAGCATGTGATGCATATGTAAATTGGTAAATACATATGGATTTCTAGGTAGTAACAGAGTAGTTAAAAGCAAATGCCATTAGAACAATATCAAGTTTCCACTTGAGGAAGTAACTATGTCCGAGTCCTCATTCTGAAAGTTGCCTAGAAACTAGTCTGACATTTTTTATTAACGTGAATAAGAAAAAAATTCTAAATGAGTAGTTAATGGCATGTATTCTTTGAATTGGAATTTAAAATGAGAAGACACTTGTCTCTGTCTTTTGTTAGCAAAGAAATGCTGCTTTTTCGCTCTTAAGAAGGTTAAACCCTCTTAGCTTTAAGTTGAATTTTTCTAGGTAATCTTTCTTGGATTCTTTGGTAAAGGTGGACAAGGTAAGTGGTTAAAATGAGTTTCACGGCATGCACGAATATGCTAGTGCATGGGTTGGAATTGGTCTCAGTGAAGTACAAGAGAGGAAAGTAGCAAATAAAAATCATTAAGTTGTGTTCTACATAACCTTTCTTGGATACTTACATAGAGGAGTACAAGGTACTTGGTTGAAATGAGTTGCATTGCATGCACATGTAGTGTACATAAACATTTATTGCAAAAAGTACATAAACACCATATCAATAAGTTTGTTGCAAGCACTTGTGCTTGGGGGGCTCACTTCTAGTGATTCCCTCTCTTTGTTCATAGACTCTCTATTCTCTTGTACATAATTTCTTTTCTTGTGTTTGCTGTTTGTACATATTTTTTTTAGGCCACTTCATCTTCTTTGATTGAAGCAGTCCTAACATTTAATAAAGATTTCTTCCCTATCCAAAAATAAATGTAGCCACCAAACAAAAAATAATGAAAAGAAGTGGGTTACATGGTGCTATGAAAATACTGTAAAAATGCTATATAATTACAGATGTCTTATTCAAATGTTATTCCCTATGAACATGTATCAAACTTCATACATTACCGTTTAAGCTGTTCTTTGTAGGTTGCAAACCTTGTTGGTTATGTTATTGGACCATCAGGCATTAATTGGTTGGTATCTCAATTCCTTCAAAAAGAAGGTATGCCTAAATCTCATATCCTTTTACGGTTTTACCTAGGTTTCCTTGTTTGCTTTGACAAAGGAAGATATGGAGCTAATGCAAAATTCTTTTATGCAGGACTGCCTGTTCTAGGTGGTATGTTTGTGACATTTTATGTAGGGACTAAGGTAATGGTGAATCCCCCCCACCCTTTTTTTTTCAAAGTTTTGGTCTCTTCTGAGAAATTTTAGCATCTTGAGCACATGCTTATTTTTAATCATTGGTCTGCACCTCCCTCATTTTGTAGCTTATGTTCCACATTGATGATGCCAAGCAAAGAAAGTACAGAAATGGCCTGTGAAGGAATCATTGTGTAGCCACGTTGCTGATTGCCAATATGTAGATTTTATGGGGGGTCAAAATCCAGTATTAGAAATTCTGAATGATGTTGACATCGCCAATGTTATTGGTTTGGGAGAGTATTTTGCATTCACTTTGAGGACCTCGGTTCATTATTTTGTTATGCGTTTAGGCATTTTAGTTGACAGCAGCAGCCATTCATTGTTGTACAGGAAGAAAATTGGCGATCCCCTCCCCCTTAAAAAGTAGCAAGGATAACAATGCAATTTTGATTGTTATCATGTGGCATATCATGCCTCTCTATTTGTCTTCGAGGGCACATTTGTGTACCATAGGATCAATTAAGAAGCTCATCACAAGGTTATTATATATACTTTTTCTTATTTTTGGTGGAACCGTGTATGATATCATCTATTTTGTTTTGTTTTGTTTTTTGAGACTGGTATGATGGTAATTGTTAAATGTTGAACTTATGACCCTTGCCCTCATCAAGTCATGATCTTTCAATTTCGATTTTCTTTTTTCTTAGGAATAATGGAATTTTATTGAGACAAACGACCAAGTACAGAGGGGGGGAAGACTAGTCACGCATATTTAGATACATAAGAGAGCTATTTTTCATGCAAAGAATATGGGAGATTCTAGCCTTTTGCCCTTAATTTTTAAAAAATTTAGCAATATGCCCCTATTTCGAAACTATATAGGGATATGCCCCTGTTTCGATACTTGATTAACTTAAAATCGAGTTTCAATGAAATACTCGATTCGTAGAAAATCAAGTTATGCCGAATAAAACTAAAAAAAAAAAAAAAAAAAAAAGCATGGAACTCGATTTTAGGGAAGTCGAGTTTCAAAACGTCACTATAGGGCTTAGAAACGCCACTATAGGGCTTCCTGAATATGGAGCGATCACACTTATAAAAATTTTTTTTGCATGGAACTCGATTTCTTGAAACTCGAGTTCTATGCAATTTTTTTTTTAATATATTTTTTTTTAAGTTTGATCGGGCATAACTCGATTTTCTACAAATTGAGTATTTAATTGAACTCGATTTTAAGATAATCGAGTATCAAAATAGGGGCACGCTCCTATATAGTTTGCAAACAGGGGTATATTGCCAATTTTTTTAAAAATTAAGGGTAAAAGGTCAGAATCTCCAAAGAATATGACAGAAGATGTTCTGTTACTGTATGCAGCCACCAACATGCAGTTCTCCCCTCTCCAAGCCAAAGTCTGTTCGGTCTTCCGCTCGTCCCTGCAGCACTGCCTATCTGAATCAGTACAATCAGTCCTCAATGGCGCAGTCATCCTTCATAAAATCAAGCTCCTTTTCATTCAGACATTAATATATTGATAAAGAATGTGCCTTCAATGGGAAGAGTGGGGAGGGGGTGGCATTTTGAAGAGACACATCACACCCCCGGTTGAACAGGAAGCCAGCTTTCCATTAAGCAATTAACATTATATACATCATTCATTCCAGGAGTAAAAGTAACGCTAATACATTTTTGTCTTTTTTTAAGTTAAATCTTTTTTGCTAGCGAGTGAGGTAGGAAGGATTCCAAACCAAGTTCCCCCAACACAAAAACATTGCACTACAACCCTTGCGTGCTTATTAATCTTCCTCCTCGTTATCTTGTTTTCTCTGAGTGAACTCTTAATTACAATTACAATACAAAGGCTGGGTTTGGATTGCGATGAAAAGGAAAAAAAATGCATGTGTATGTTTTTTCTGAGTTCCGTGCACTGTTTACGAGACCCGTAAGTACGGATTTCAGCAATTTTTTTTTAAAACTGAATTTCACGACATTATTCACACATTTAAAAATTATTTTGTTACAGTATTTTCAGTTTTCAATAATAAACGATATCCAAACAGACCCTAAAGAGAAAACTCTTTCACAGCGTCTGAAATTCTATTACACCTTTCTTTGATCAAACTTAAAAAGGATTATAAAATTTTGATAATTAAACCATCGCATATCACCCCAATACGGTACAGCATAAACTTTTTGGTAGAGAAACATAAAAGATAAACATGTTGCACATAATGAACTGGCAACGCTTCAAGATTTCTCTAATTTATTAATGAAAATGAACAACGAACACCAAATTCCTTTAGGCACAAGAATTCCCACCTGTCACGCAGCTTATAACTTGTACAGGCACAAATTTTAAGCACCGGATCAAGTAGACTTCAATTCAAATATTATTTGAGAATAACAGTTTCCATGGACACTGTTAACCAAATGGCACGATAGGTACGACCTCTTGATTTCCACAATTTTTCTTTAATTTGTTGCTGGTGTGAGAGAAGAAAAGAAAGACCACCCTACACTTAATCAGAACCCGAAAATGGTAGCATAACTTTTGTTGAAAATCTACTTGCCACAAGTATATAGTCATAGCAGATGTTGCCAATGAATTGTATAAGGGATCACACACAAGATATCAACTACTTCTAGCCATACCATTACGATGCAATCATTAGTTGTAAAGATAGTGATATTGGAAAAAATAGTAAATAAACAAACATACAATGGAACGGAAGGATACTTCACTGATTTCAAAATTCTAATCTAATCCGAATTCAGTTTGCTACATCAGTCTATTTCAAGATTGAAATGCCAATTCAAATTACTTCCTCTTCCTACCACCACCAGCCTTTGACTTTTTGTTAGCATTACCTTTAGCAGCATTCTCTGGTGTTTCCTGTCACAATGATCAGCAAACTACCTTATCAATGATATGGAGTGATGCAATCAGGCAAGTTAACTAATTCCAGGGTTTACAAGTAAATCTTGCAGGAAACAGTAGGCAGATTGTTGAATGCCAAAGAAGACTTTACTGACAAAATGAATAATGAACTACAAATACCAAAAAAAGGAAAACTGGGATTGTGAACTAAAAGCAATGCAAACCACAGCATATAAACTGTAAAGCCATTGTGCTATTAATTGGGAAAAAAAATCCATTAAAAATTACATCCAACATTATTTATAAATTTCAACCCCTACAGAACCGAGTGGAGCAAGAAAAAATAACACCCCCACCCCCCCCCCCCCCCCCAAAAAAAAAAAAAAAAAAGTCTCTGACATGAGACACAATGTTTAAATGCTTGATAGGAGAGTAAGTTCTTGTTTAAATGATAGTCCAGTTTGCTTGAATCAACTCTTTTTACCTTCAGCCCCACATCACCTTAACTTTTAGATTTTATTGTAAGCAGTGCAAAGTCGGTCTGTTATGGTAAACTATCTAGGGCAAATCAAAGGTAAACTTACGTACGTGGAAGAAATTTATGGACAAATATTTAAGCTAATTAGTAATTCAGCATTGAGCTCCAAGACATTAGAGATCTGGGACCTAAATTACAAACTAAGTTATCAAATACTATTCCTCCTTTCAGATTGCATACCCGAGGGGAAAATGATAATCATTATAGTATTAAGGTAAAGAAGAAATAGCAACAGTTCTTTTCTTCCTACAAAAGTTATTTTTTGGGTAAGTTTCTCCCAACAAAAATCACTATATGAAAAACTCTGATGCTGTTAAATGATTTAAGTGGAATAGAAACACGCATAGATTGGCTCTGATGGTTCACCAGGGTTTTCAGCTTCATGTGCCGAAGCAGACACCTCTGGATAATGACGTGGAGTGCTTGAAACCCAGATATTGGATTGGCAAGCTCAGGCTGCCAAGGACCTTGGGCCTGGACCCACAAGCTTGCAAAGAAAGCATCTTATTCCCAGTTGCTGGTCTGGGTGATCTAAGCACGCATTTACTTCCCTGTCATTCAGTGTAGCAAGAAATCAAGGTGGGCAATCAGGTTTAGACATCCTAAGAGATCTATACAAACTTGGAAGGCTTTCCACTGTGTTTTAATTTTTTAGGTTTTGAAGGAAAAGGTGATCTGCCACAAATAGTTATGGGATGAGAAAGGTTAAGAAATTTGATGAAAAGAAGCAGAAGCTTTGGATCAGTAAGTAGTGGGGAAGACAAACTTTCAGGAAAGTTTTTAAAATAAGACACACAGATACTTGCAGCACAAAGAAACATTAATTAGTTTTTAAGAAAATTTATTAACATTTAAGAGAGAGAGAGAGAGAACAAAGATATTGTGCTATTTCATCCTGACCTTTCAGCTAATGCACGTTATAACCCCGTTTGTTACAGCTTATCTTATAAATTAAGCCAGCTTAATTTCTTAGGTTCATCTTTTTAAAGCTTCACTTTTCCTTTGGTACAGCTCAGTCAAACCCCAGCTTATTCTTTGTTCACTAAAATAAGTTATACCAAATGCACAGGTGAAAATTAATATTCAGCAAGACCAAGAAAACAGATTGAGAGGTAAACTAATAATATAAAGGAATAAGAACCAACAAACGCAAAAGCAAACTTACTAGATAAGAAGAACTAATGTAGGATGGGAAGTGTAGAAAATAGAAACAACAGGGAAGAAAGAAGAACAGGACAAATCTTATGCTTCACCATCTAGATTCTAGAATCTACCTAATTCCCTAGGCTTCACCACCTAAGGGTGCTTAGAATCACCACAAAGCTTAGGCAAACATCTCTAATAAATAATTTCTTGTTCAAATTGTATCGCTTCAAACCATTCCTGGAGCCTCTATATAATAGGCTTGAGGGATTACATTTTAAGCCTGTGTTTGGTTCGGGTGAAAAACTTTTACTGAAAACATTTTACAACCTTATGGGTGTTTGGGCGGACTGAAAAACCTGGTCAAACTGAAATTAATTTCCCTTTGACTGTAAAATAAGGCTGCCTAGAGTGTAAAATCAATTACACTTTCATTTTTACAGCATTTCATTTTCAGCCTTCACTCTCACACTCATGCCCTACACACCCCAAGCAAGGAGAGGTAGTAGAGAGGAGAGCTTGAACCAACAGCCACCTCCACCGCTGAACTTTGCCCTTATCCTCACCAGTCGAGCAACCCACCCATGAGCAGATCGGACCACCCAGCCACTAACGCCAACCACCATGACCACCCATCCCTAGATCGAACCACTGATCTCATCGTCTCTGCCTCAAGCTTGTCGTTGCCACCTCAATCTCATTGCCACTGCCTCCAGATCAAACCATCAACCCACCCATGAACCTCTCTCTCTCTCTCTCTAGTTTGATGAATGTTCAATTTTTTTGTTTTGTTTTTGTTTTTTGTTTCTTTGGGTTTATATATTGGAATTTTCTATTACAGTATCTGTTTGGAAGCTGGGAAAATGTAAAAAACTAGTAGAAAATGTGTTTTCTAGAGCATTTTCAGGAAAACAACCAAACGCCGAAAATATTTTCTAGAGCTTTTTATGGAATGCAACTAAACACCTGAAAATGTTTTCTAATCTGGAAAATGTTTTCACCTGAAATTATTTTAGACTAGGAAAACATTTTACGTCAAACCAAACACAGATCCTCAACAACATTAAAATCAAATTCAAAAGTAAAAAAGAAATCAAGTACAAAATTTCAAAATAAAATCTGGAAGAAAATCTGAAATAATCTGGGTTGTGCTCCCAGCATCAAGAGTGCTTATCAGCAGTTTTTTCTTTAGGTATTAATCAGCAGTCTTTTTCTTGGTAATAACTAAAGTTTGTTTGTACTATGAGTGATCCAAGTTCAATGATTTCATCAAATTATGCAGAGTTAGAACATAGAAACATTTTATCTTCCAACCACAGATAAATATTGGCATATCCAGGGAAAAAAACCAAGAGATGCTCAAAATGCATAGCTTAAACATACCTTCCGTTTAATGGGTGCAGATGTATTAGGAACTGGTTTAAAAAATGATTCTAATCTGCAAAATAAATATATAGCAATAGTATTAGGCATCATTAGCCAAAGAAAACAGAAAGTTAAAGAACTTATTCCTATAAGCATCACCTACCGGCCCTGTGTTGACTTGTTTTTGGCTGCTTTAATTTTCTCTATTGCCTAAATAGATAGAGAAACCAAGAAATAATTTAGGTCTTTCCTCATTATTCAGAACGAACGATATAAACTTATAGCAAGCCAATGTAAGAACTTTATAGTGATTTAGAAGGGCACACCTTGGTCACTCTGTCACTGTTGAACCCATTTTCATTCACCAGAAAGGTTACCAAACCCTGTAAAAATGACAAAACAATGTAATCTCTCTAACATGCAAAACATTCAAAAAAGACAATATAATATAAACACTTTTCAACTAAAAATTAATTACTTCTTCATCTGGAGCAGTCCACTTAATCTCAAGTTGTTCTTCATCAGTACAGACTAATGGTTCTTTAAAAAGCCGCCGAGCTTCTTGATATGGCCAATCATCTGGTATTTGGAACCTGATTATAGAATGTACAATTAGAGCTGAAAAAGGAACAGTAAATACACAAATAAAAGCACACCCATCATCGAGTAAAAAATGCTAGAAAGCTCCATGATATAATTAGATAATTTAGATGAATTAAAATTTTACATGGTAATAACTAATAACACAGAGCTCTAGAAAGTATTGAAATGATGGTAACTTGTCAAAAAAAAGTATTGAAAAATGATGGTTAAAGCAAAAGATGGTACTATATTGAACACCCAGGACCCAATGGAATTTTTTCAATGATAATTACACATGCACCTAATATTCCAAAAGAAATTCAACAAATAAGTTTATTTGAATCATTTCACCAGGTCAAATACATGAATATACATAGTACAGCAGCTTTCAAGCTTTAAAATGAGAAAACCTCTCTTTGTTTATGTTCTCCAGTATATTCTCTATAGAGCCATGCTGACGAATGAGCTTCAAAGCAGTCATCCCCCCAATTCCTGTAGTATAAATTTATAATTGCACTAAATACTAAATGCATAATTAAATTTTCAAGCCATACATATGTGTGTGTAAAAGTAATATATTATATCAGATTGATTATTGCAAATGAAAAACCCAAATACCTCGAATGCTGTCACAGTAATCACATCCAGAAAGAATGCATAAATCAATGAATTGATCCATAGTAAGATTTAGCTCCTCCAAAATCTGAAAGGATGTCATTATCAGAACAGTGAATTAATATAGTAAGCAATTACATCAGAGTTTGATAATTACAAGGGAGGAGAGGAGGGACTTGAACCCTGGACATCTTCGTTAGAAACACCAAGATGTGCCAATTGAGCTACAACGATTTTGGCAAGCAATTATATCAGAGTTAGAACCAGTAAGTACCTTTGCAATTTCAAATTCCATCACTGGAACTTTTCTCGAGCTAGGATCCATCAAATGACGAAGAAACCTAGGAGCTCCAAACGTTAGGGAATCCATGTCTTCAGAAGCCACGGCATAAACCTGAATTCAATAAAAGTTCATTAGACTCTTAACACATCATTTACCATGAACATGTTTGGGCAACAGACAGAAAGGAAATGAATCCAACTATTTCCAGTAGACTGGAAGGCCCAAATCCATCCTTGGAACAAGTCACTATGGAAAATAAGATCAACAACACAAATAATGTACAAACATGAAAATAAAATAAAATAAAAAAGCACATGGAAAGCATATGACAAAATAAACCCTTAAAAAAATGTTGAGGGAAACAAAATAACTTGTTTCAAATACCACAGAAAACACAATGTAATACTTTCTTTTCCATTAGGTTTACTCATGAACATAAAATAATCACAAAGCAGACAGAAACTTGCCTGTCCTGACTTACAAAGAGCAGCACATTGTGCCTCTGCTTCTGAAGGAGCCTGTGGAAACCAAAACCACACAGGTACATCACAAGAAGAATAAATTTTTAGCTACACTTTAACTCTCACCAGTGAAAAATTATTTTATAACATAATATCACCTCAATCACAGGCACTCCCATGAGTCTTAAGAGCCTTTTGCAGTCATCATTGTGCTGCTTTGTCACCTGCAAAAGTAAGAAGAACATGGCATCAAAAGCTCACATAAATCATACTTTCAGTAGACCCCAACCTTTACAATTTCTTGCTTGATAAATAGCAAAAAAACAAGTGTTCAGGAATATAGTGCTAAGTGTTAATGTTCCACAGTAATCGTAAACCACATTTGACAACAGAAAAGAAAGAGATATGGAAAAGAACTCACCTTCACTGTTCGTTTACTGAATTTCTCAATGGCTTCCTTATCGCCAGCCTGCAATGACAACAAAAGGCAGCTACATTACACATGTTGTAAACTAATGATAAAATAGAAACCAAGGGAAAGTGAACAAAGAAAGCAATATGCACATGCCTCTTTGGCTTCTTCCAAATCCTCAGTAGCATCAGCCCTCTTTGAGTAACTACACCACAAGTTTAACATGAAAGCCACTATTAACCATGTGCTTAACAAATGTCATCTATGTTAAACAAAGAACTAAACTGTGATAGAAAAACACCGTTTTGCCAGCTCTTGTTTTTTCAGATCTGGAGGCTTCCCATCAAAAACATAGCTGAACAGAAACTTCAACTTGTTTAGCAAAAGCACATACTACACCAATTATACCAAGTATAACATGGAGATGACTGCCTAAACTTTAACAAAGTGAAAACAAAGAGCAAGGTAGAGAATTTAATTACACTGGCTTCATTCCAGCTTCAAGAAGCCTAATTGTCCGTGAAAACATGCCTTGCAGATGACTACAAACCATCCCAAGAGAAACCCATATCAATATTTAGAAAACAAAGAGTTCAAATGAAACCCAGCTCAAAACTAACCACACCCAAAACACAAACTAAGCTAAATTTCAGGGAAAAAAAAAAAAAAAAAAAAAAAAACCCACCAACACATGCTTATTTAATCGAAAAAAGAGATAACTTTGTAAAGGGTACCTAGTAACTTCACCAGCCTCATTTGTAAGCATCTCAGTCCCACTCCTTCCCACAACAATCTGCACCAAAATTCAAGCAAACCCACATGCTAAATCCTAATAAATACTCATTCACAAAGGCTCATACATGTTCAATTAACATATTAACTCAGCCCCAGATAAAAATTTTATTTAAAAAAAAAAAAAAAAAAAAAAGATGCGTACGAGGAACTGATAAATGCTCATGCTGGCGTCTATAGCGATTTTGCGGCCAAAATAGGTCTCAAATTTCTGCTCCCTCATGGCCTTCGGTGCATTGTCCGCTAAGAGCTTTGTTAAACCCTACAACCCCATCATCAATTTACACACACACACACACACACCCAAAAAAAAATCATATATTAAAAATCTGCAATAAAAACTAGCACTTTAGAAATCAAAGAGAGAAAGGGGTTGGAAAAGCAAATACCTTGATACCCATTTTCCTGGATTTGGGTGAATTTTACTTTAGTCAGTGGGAGATGAGATGAGATGAAAAGGGAGTCTCGTTTTTGGCTAAAACTAGGGATCATATGAATTCCTTCCCGCGCACTGCTGCGGTTTTAGTCTACTTTGAGGCACGTGGAGATCACGTGTCCTATCATCACTCATTCCTTTCACTCTTTATCCCATATTTTTGAAGACCGTAACCTCTCCAATTTTTTTTTTAGAGTTTTAACTAATGAAATAATTCGCTCTTGATGATAGCTCTTTATTACCAAATCAAAATAGTAATTGATTTTTGGTATAGGCGAGAATTAAACTCCAGATTTCTTATTTAACCATCAGAAATTTTACTAGTTGAGCTAACCGGAACCCACTCTAATATTTTAATTTGGTCCTTAATTATTATTTTTTTTTATAGGTAAGAAAATTTTGTATTAAAAAGAAGTAAATGAAGGAAATATGTACAAGCAATAAAGGAAAACATAACAACTTATATACAAAAAGATAGTATATTTAAAAGCAACGAAATAGATTTCATAAAAGTAAATCCCCACACACGAGACCAATCAAACAACGTGGTCACAAACAAAGCTAAGAGCTTATACACAAAAAGTATCAAATCTTCAAATATGCGATTATTTCTCTCCTTCCAAATAATCCATATCACACAATATGATACCAAATTCCAAACATTTGAAGAATGTATCCCCAACCAATTCCTCCAACCGACCAGTAAGTCAATAACCCTTTAGGTAGAACTCAAGAAACACCAAAAGACCTAAGGGCAAAGCCCCATAACTGAAATACCTCACCACAATGCAGAAGCAGATGATCCACACACTCTCCCCTTAACATCTACAAAGGCAACACCGATCCATAATTGTGAAGCCTCGTTTCCTCAAAAAGGTCCGTTGTGAGAACCTTCCCCCGCATGCAACTATCCAAACAAAAAACGACACACAACATGGAGCCTTCACACCCTAAATACTCTTCCAGTGAAAAGTAATAGAGCTAGATCCCCTCAATACACCGTAAAAAGGATTTTATATCAAAATCTCCCTTCGACCCCAAATACCATGTCATCTTATCTCCACCCTCAATAGGAGGACTCAACGACTCCAAATGTATGAGCAAAGCCCCCCCCCCCCCCAAATTCCATCTCCCATTAAAACCATGCCGAAACCATATATGTGAGATAGAAATCTACTAAAACCTAATCTAAGTATATATATATATATATATATGTGTGTGTGTGTGTGTGAAACTCCCTCCTGAAGACTAGAACATTAGCCTTTGACCTCCTTCACTCCATAATAACTTATACTAGTGAAGTAAATATCACATCAAGTAGGGGTGTTCGTAGTGTGGTGTAGTGCGGTTCAGCCATAAAAATAACCGCACCACACCTCATTTTTGCGATCACATGTGCAATGCAATATATAAGATGAGGTTTGAATAGTTTGAAGTCGATATATTTTTCAAATTTTGGGCTTTTCCTACTCAACCCCAAAATTGGTTTTTCCCTTTTGGTGCCAAGTTTTAAACTATTGAGCTAGTTTTTCTTTATTTTGGACTGACTCTCCTAATCAACATTTACTATGTTGGTTTAGGTTAGCCCAAACTTTTGTTTTCAAGAACCATAATACACCTAGTATATAACAAAAATTGAACACATATAACTATCTCAACCCATAATACACCTACTATATAAAAATTCAAAATATATTACCATACAATTTAACATATATCAGTAATATCACTATCTCAGATTCTTAGGTATACATCAAACATTTAAATGAAGTCAAGTAATTTGAACATGGTACAGTGGTAAGCAACTTAAATGTTTCAACTATCAAAATCTAATGCTCTTCACTTTAGATCAAGAATATGAAGTAAAGAATTTATGTGAAACACTAGGTACAAAGCAAAAATGAATTACTCAAACTCAAAGCAATGCTAGTCATGCCTACTAATTTCAAGTTTCAATTATCAAAACCATAATGTAAACAAGTCTAAAGCAAAGCATGAAATGGATTACAAATCCAAAACAAGTATTAATTGTAAACCCAACAAGAAATTGTTTAAATTATGGTAGCAAGGTGTGAACGAACAGCCCTAAGGGCTGAGACGCTAAGATAGAGAATGAGAGAGTGATACTTTTTTTTTTTTTTTTTGTTGAAGTTGATACAGTGAGTTAGATGGCTAGCTACTAGGGTATTAAAATATTAATAATGTGTATTAGATATTATAATAGTTTAATACCCTAGTACACTTTTTTTTGGAAAACGAAGGTTATTAAACTATTAATAATATATTTAATATTAAAATAAATAAATATATTAATATATAAAAAGGGTGCAGTGCAGTGCGGTGTGGTGCACTGTTACTTGCGGTGTGGTGCACTGTTACTTGCGGTGTGGAGTAGTTATGCCATTTTGCGGGTGGTTTTGATGCGGTTTTTGTGGTTTGGTAAACACCCCTAATGTCAAGGGTACACGGTGGTTTAAATAAGTATTAAAAAAAAAATATAGTATTTATACTTCTATTTTATAGTTGGATACTAGAATATCAGTGATGGTAGTGGTCTGTCCACAGTGGCAACTACTAATGGTAGTGGTGAGCAACAATGGAGGGATGTCGGAGAGGTACAATAGAGAAGTTTGACTATACAAGATAGAGGCAACCTACGGATGTCTAGAAAAACAAAGACTATATACAGAAACACTTGAGACATCTTAAACTCAAAATAGTGGCTTTAATACCATATTAGAATAAAATAATTAATATAGAGAATAAGAAAGCATAAGAAATGAGAATTACAGGATTTAGTAGTGGCTTTAATACCATGTTAGAATAAAATAATTAATATAGAGAAGAAGAGAGCATAAGAAATGAGAATTACATGATTTAGCCTAATGACTTACATCCACAGAAAGAGTGCCTTTGATGACTACATTTTTATTATTCTCAAATGAATTACGATAAATCTATAGCAATGTATATATAAGAGGCCGAAATCTAAATAAATGACTTGCAATAAAAGTAGAATTTAGATGTCTTTGCTTACACATCAAGTAGGATGCTTTGATATCTTTACCAATGATTATCAAAACTTTGGTCATTCTAATGTTTGTCGGGACATGGTGGGTTCTTCTTCTTTTCCTTCTTTTCTTAAATTTTTTTTATTTATTATTTTTTTAAGAACACTCTTTTGGATGACTTCTTATGCTATTTTTTGAAATGTCCACTTTCAACTATACACAATTTTTTTTAAAAGTATAATGTATTACTTTTTATTTTATTTAAGAGGGACATGATGGTAAATTTATACTAACATTTTTTTTTTCTATTTTTGAGAAACTTACTAACCTTTTTTTCAACCAAACCAAAAGGTTTTACATCCCTTCACTTTTCCACCCTCTCAACCAAACACAAATGAGGAAAACTAAAAACATTTCTATCCTCCCACTTTTCCATCTTCTCTCTATTTTCTATTCTCTTACTTTTCTATCCTTCCAACCAAACGGATCCTTAGAGACCTTAGCGGAAGATGCCGTATCATTTGTAGTTTTGGTCATATTATTTTGTTGCCCTGCATTCAGGTTTCTTCCAAACTGATCATGAGAATGTACTGTATCCACTGAGCATTTGGGTTTAGTACGTATTGGTCCTCAGAATTTGATTGAAGTTACTAAAATTTTCACAACTTTAAGTATAGGTATTTAAATTTGGCAATCAATTGGCATTCGAGGTCATGATCATAGATAGGGTGTTTCACAAGATTCTGGAGAGCAACTGTCTTTCAGAAATACTACCAACAACCCATCTCGTTATATATATGGTATCTTGCAGCCTTCTATTTGGCTTTCCTAGAGGTCTAATAATGGCTTTACAAAGTTTCTCAGTATGGGACAAAGAACAATCAATGAAAGATGAGTAGTGGTTAAAAGAAGTATGCCAGAAGGGAGAGTTAGGAAAGAGAGAGCATGGAGAAAACACTTTTAAGAGCCGAAAGAGATGACAGCAAATCTCTATAAAGCAAAAAGATGATAATACAATGGAACATGTGGTAGTGTTGCTTTAAGATAAAAAAGAATAATATTGATAGACCGTGCAATGCATGCACGGTATTGTGATAGTGAAAGCACAGACAATCTTTATGAATTATGACAGGCTTTCGTTGTTACAGGACCAATTAGAGGTTTGACAAAGGGCTTCATTGTATATAATCAATTTGATCCAATAAGACAGCCTGTTCTAACAGCAACAGCATTGATGTGAAGCACTCAAGAAGAAGTATCAGTACTGATGATAACCATTGTGACCAGAAACGAAACAAGAAAGAGCCTAGCTTCATCCGTCGTCATTCAAACAAAATAAAATATTCCTGCTCATGCGAAAGTGATTTCCATCCTAGAAATATTTTAAAATTATCAAGATATCATAATTAACATGTTCTTATAACGGTGAGAATTGTAGTGGTTCACGTGGTTATTACCAAATTAACTGAAAGAAGAAACAAGGCCTAAAAGGTAGCTAGAAGAAAACGGAACTTTAAGAGGGAAAGAGACATCCATGGATATTCACCTTTTAATTAAATAAGATATATTCAAAGACAAAAAAGATAAAGATCATCTACAGCTGTATATATTGGGAAATAATTAATTGAATAATCAACATAGCTAACTAGGGGTTGATGTGCTTCCTTTTGTTGTCATGGAAACCAAAGAAATTAGCCAGCGTATTTGTCCTGCAAACTGGGACCTTTTTGAACTTGGCCCTGGCATCTCCTTTACCTTGTTGCCTAAAGATTGTTGCATGACACGTCCAACTTGCAGAGCTGTAAGGGTGAACATAAGATGTTACCCCCACAACGCTATTTAACTAACACATAAGGCAATCATGACATGATTTTATGTTGCTTGAAATGGCAGAAACACAATGAGAGCCTTTTCTTTTTTAACCAAACGTGTGTGTATATAAAAGATTGGTATGAAATTTTTTTGTTTGTTTGATATATCAATAATTGGGAGTGGGAGAATTTGAATCTTAAATGTCTCTGTTGAAAATGTGCTAATTAAGCTACAAATTAAGTTCTTGACAAGAATGATACATGATAAATTCGTATTAATTTGCTCAATAATTAATTCCATTTGCTTCATTATATTACAATGTTCCCAATGAAATGATGTCCTATATATTAATAATTTTCTATCTGTACAAGGCTTATCAAAAGGTATATGATGGCATTTAATTACAAATGATTTAGAACAAAATTAAGTATAATGAAAACTGAGATACATAAGCTAATAATAACCGAGTGTGTCAGTGAGTGTAACAATGATAGAGAGCGAGAGAAAGACAACAAAGTTAGCATAGTGGATAACAAGATGGCGATCAATCTAATGCCATGGACGTTATCTACTAGGGCCTTGATCTTAGGAGCCATGTTCAAGGCACCCCCTTAATATGCTATATGTATATCACATTTCTATATATAACTGTAAGAGCAAAGCTCTCCAAGTCCTCTTGTCAACTACACCACTGTTTCTCTCTAAGCTGCCTTTTTGTCCAAACCTCTCAAACTTGACAGCATGGAAAATGTGACCATTTCAGCCCCCTCCCCAATTCTCTCTTTCTTTTTTTCTTTCTTTTTTTAAATATGTATATATTGTTGACATCTTTCATGTATATCTTGTGCATGCAGGGAGAGACACTCATTCCATGGAGCAAAAGAAAAGGAGGATTCACTGCCTGCACATTTGTTTTTGGTAAGAATATATACCACTTAAAATAGTTAATTCATTCTTGTATATATGTGTTGCTATATTTATGCAATAATATCAAGATATGAAAGATGTCCATATTATATATCCCACTAAATTGTTTCACTCTCTCCCCTTCCTATATATAGCCATGGCAGCACTAGAGAACATGGGTTTTGTGGCCAACATGATGAGCTTGGTCCAGTACTTTTCCGCCGTAATGCTTCTTGATATTCCCACCGCCGCCAACACTCTCACAAACTTCATGGGTTCAACTTTCTTGCTCACCCTTATCGGTGCCTATATATCAGACACATACTTAAGCAGACTTAGTACAGCTTTGTTTTTTGGAGTACTTGAAGTACTGGTAAGCTAGAGATCAATTTCACAGACATAAAATTATGAGTCTCATCTTCAATCTATATTTGAGACAATTAGTAGTTATTTGTTGTGGAATATGCACTTGTAGGCTTTGGCATTGGTGACAATTCAAGCTGCTTCAAAACATTTGCACCCACAACCTTGTCATGAGTCAAACTGTCTCAAAGGTGGTACAACATTCATGTTCTACATATCATTGTGTATGTTAGCGTTGGGTTCAGGTGGTGTTAGGGGAGCTCTTCCTGCACTTGGTGGTGACCAATTTGATCAGAAGGATCTAAAGGAAGCAAAGGCTCTCGCAAGCTATTTCAACAGGCTTTTGCTCTGTATAACGATTGGTGCAGCCATAGGTGTCACAGGCATTGTGTGGGTTAGCACGAAGAATAACTGGTACTGGGGTTTTTTCATATTGTTAGTGTATAGCTTAGACTAGTTTAGCCCATTGGGCTTAGCCCAGTATACTGTACTTGTAGTTTACTCCTTTTACTTGTACTGCACACATACCTAGCCTATATAAGGCTCTCTATTGTATATTATTTTACACACATTAATATACAGACTATTCAGTCTTTCTCACACTTTATATTCTTAACATGGTATCAGAGCCAATCCTCTGACTTTCTGGTTCCTGTGGACATCTCCGGCGTTCTTCCGCTGCCCTCGCCTTCATCCAGTAGCCACTGTCAGAAGCGAGTCACCGCCGCCACGCCCACACTCCCAGCAAATCTCGGATTTCAATGTTCTGCTCATCCAACTGTCAAAACAAAGGCATTGCGTGACAGAACACACAATCCCGAGCAAAACCCAACCAAGAACGGCCAGAAAACACTTCACACGCGCCCCCAAGCGCCGCCTGAAGTTTCTGCCTCACGAGCACGCGCTCCACGCGCCGCCACGCGCCGCCACGCGCCGTCAGTCTCATTCACGCGCCACACGCGCCAGACGGACTTCCTCCACGCGCCCCTCACGCGCGTACACGCGCCCCACGCGCCAGCTCTGTTTCGCGATCTGCCACGTCAGCCCTAGTGTGACGTCACCCTGCCACGTCAGCACACGTCAGCCGTTGACTTGACCAGACTGACCGTTGACTTTGACCGTTGACCGTTGACTTTGACCGTTGACCAAGTCAAAATTTTTCAACAGGACCTGTCTTGCTCAGTTTTTCGCGTAGATTCTGATTTTGGGCTCCTTTTCTGCATTTGAGGTATCTAAATATCACTTTTTGGTCATTTTCTTCATTATGGCTCAACAAAGTGAACGAGATATCATACGTCCTATCACCATCATGTTGGATGGTCCTACTAGCTATCATGCATGGTCTCAGAATATGACCGTCTTTCTCAAGGGTCGTAAACTGTGGAGATATGTGACTGGTTCAATTCCTAAGCCAGTACCAAACCCTAAGTCCAAAGCCACAGCTGCTGAAGAGTCTTCCAAGACTGCTGTTACAACAGATGATTATGAAGAACGTCTAGAAGAATGGGAGAGTATTCAGAGTAAGATCTTATCTTGGTTTATCAATACCTCTATTCCCTCCATTCATAATCTTCTTCCTCGTCTTGAAACTGCTGAGGCTGCTTGGAAATTTTTGGCTGATCGTTATAACTGCACTAATGATTCAAGCTTGGAGTTTCACATTGAATCCAAGCTTTATCAAATGCGCCAAGAGACAGGTCAGTCTATTTCTGATTTTTATTCTCAGACTTCTACTATGTGGGAACAACTCTCTGCTGCAGATCCTCCACTGGTGTGTTCTAAGGACATTGAGCTCTTTGTCAAATATCGGGATCGCCGTAGATTTATGCACTTCATGATGGGTTTACGTGAGGATTTTGAGCCTACTAGGGCTTCTCTACTTAGCCGATCTCCTACTCCTTCTCTTGATGCTGCTGTAAAGGAGCTCATTTCTGAGGAGAATCGTCGGCCCACTTATCACATGACATCATCTGATCATGTCTTGGCTACACCCTCACCACAGCCTCCCATTGTTGCATTCACTGCTCCTCCGCGAATAAACTCCGGGCGTCCCACCTCTCAGTCTTCCAAAGGTGCTCACTGCAAGTTTTGCCGTGCCAAAGGCCATGACATCTCTGTTTGTCGTAAGCTACAGAAATTTGTGCAAGAGCAGAATAAAACTTCTCTTCCTCAGGCAGCTGCTGTATGTCCTTCAGATCCATCGGTTCCTACAGGTCCATCTTTGGCTTCCTCACTTACTACGGCTGATATTGAGGCAGTTGTTCAACAGGTTTTATCCCGCACTTCCACTGCCCTTTCTGTCACCTCAGGTAAACAACCTTGGTTTTTTGATACTGCATGTTGTAACCATATGACTCCTGATGAATCCCAATTTTCTGATAAGGCACCCTTAGAACATCCAATCACCATTTACACTGCTGATGGAACTCCTATGCCTGTTAGTCATAAAGGAACAATCCCTTCTTCTTGTTTATCCCTTAGTGACACTTTTCATATTCCAAAGTTATCCCTCAATTTGCTTTCTGTTGGTCAACTTTGCGAATTAGGCGTAGATCTTCTATTTACTAATCATGGTGTGGATGTGCAGGATCCCCGGACGGGTCAAGTGCTTGGGACAGGCCGTAAGGTTGGTCGCATGTTTGAGGTTCATGACTTGAAGATTCCTTCACAAGTTGTTTCTGCAGCTGCTACAACTGCCACCTCCTCACCTGATCTATGGCATGCTCGTCTTGGTCATCCATCCTTATCTCGTCTTCAATTATTAGCTTCTCAAGGTCATTTAGGTTCAGTTCAGTTTTCAAAATTTGATTGTACTTCCTGTCATTTTGGCAAACAAACAAAATTGCCATTTAATAAAAGTGACTCATTTTCTTCTGCTCCTTTTGATCTTATACATTCTGATATTTGGGGTCCTGCACCTGTTCCCACTGAGGGGGGATCTAAATATTTTGTCATATTTGTGGATGATTTTTCTCGGTATACTTGGATTTATCTGCTTCACCATAGGTCTGAACTTGTGTCTATTTACCAAACATTTCATAAAATGATTGAAACACAGTTCAATTGCACCGTTAAAGTCTTTCGATCAGATAATGCTCAAGAATATAATGATAAATCTTTCCTATCCTTTTTAGACAGACATGGTACTCTTCCTCAGCGGTCTTGTCCTTACACCTCTCAACAAAATGGTCGTGCAGAACGAAAACATCGTCACATTCTTGATGTTGTCCGCACCCTTCTCATTTCTGCCTCTCTTCCTGAGCGATTTTGGGGTGAGGCCGCACTCACTGCTGTGCACACTATTAATCGTATTCCTTCACCAACTACACACAACAAATCACCATTTGAGCTTCTCTATGGTCAAACTCCTGACTACTCCTCTCTTCGGGTTTTTGGTTGTGCTTGCTTTGTCTCTCTTCCTCCTCATGAACGAACAAAGCTCCAACCTCGTACTCGTCTCTGTTGTTTCCTTGGTTATGGTGTGTCTCAAAAAGGGTTTCGCTGCTATGATCCCATTTCTCATCGCCTTCGTGTCTCCCGTCATGTTGAGTTTTGGGAACATCGTCCTTTCACGAGTCTTCAGCAGTTTCCTACATCTTCTTCCTCAGAGTCTCCCATTTTTACTGATCTTTTTCTCCCTCTCTATCCTGAACTTGTGGAGGATTCTTCAGCATCGACTGCCTCTCCAGACGACTCATCTCCGGTTCTGTCTCCGGCATATGACCCGCCTGTCTTGGATCTTGTGGCACCACCCTCTCCTGAGTCTCCTATTGGTCCTGAACTTCGTCGTTCCACTCGGGTAAGCATTCCTCCCCCTTATCTCACTGATTATCATTGCTCTTTTGCTCTTGCCACTCTCTATGAACCTCACACCTATCGTGAGGCTCATACTGACCCTCTTTGGCAGCAAGCTATGAATGAAGAACTAGATGCCCTTCATAAGAATCATACGTGGGATATGGTTGATTTGCCTCCTGGTCAGTCTGTAGTAGGTTGTAGGTGGGTTTACAAGATCAAGACCAAGGCTGATGGATCTGTTGAACGATACAAGGCTCGCCTAGTTGCCAAGGGCTTTACTCAGGAGTATGGTATTGATTATGAGGAAACATTTGCTCCTGTTGCTCGTCTTACATCTGTTAGATGTCTCATTGCTGTGGCTGCTGTTCGCCATTGGCCTCTTTATCAAATGGATGTGAAGAATGCTTTCCTCAATGGCGACCTCCATGAAGAAGTGTACATGCAACCACCCCCTGGCTATCCACACTCAGGCAATCAAGTTTGCCGCCTTCGCCGTGCTCTTTATGGCCTCAAGCAGGCTCCTCGAGCTTGGTTTGAAAAGTTTAGCTCAGTTGTTGCTCAGCAGGGTTTCACTTCGAGTCCTCATGACACTGCTCTCTTTGTTCGGAGATCCTCTGCTGGTATCACTCTTATTCTTCTTTATGTTGATGATATGATTATTACTGGAGATGATTCTGCAGGTATCCGCTCTCTTCAGAGCTTCCTTAGTCAGCATTTTGAGATGAAAGATTTGGGCACTCTCAGCTATTTTCTTGGGCTTGAGGTTACCTCATCCTCTGATGGATACTATCTTTCCCAGGCTAAATATGCTTCTGATCTTCTCTCCAAAGCCGGTGTCACTGATAACAAGACTGTTTCCACTCCTTTGGAATACAATGCAAAGCTCACACCCTTGGACGGTGAACCTATATCCGATGCTACTCGCTATCGTCAGTTGGTTGGCAGTTTGATCTATCTCACTGTTACTCGTCCGGATATTTCACATGCCGTGGGTATGGTTAGTAAGTTCATGGATGCACCTCGTTCTGTCCACTATGCTGCTGTTCTTCGGATTCTCCGATATGTCAAAGGCACACTTTATCATGGTCTGCATTACTCCTCTCGATCTTCTCTCGAGCTTCATGCTTATTCAGATGCTGACTGGGCAGGTGATCCGACTGATCGATGCTCTATCACAGGTTTCTGTTTCCTGTTAGGTACTTCTCTGGTCTCGTGGGGCAGCAAGAAACAGGATGTGGTTTCCCGTTCTAGTACTGAGGCTGAGTATCGTGCCCTTGCCGACACCACTTGTGAGCTTGTTTGGCTTCGCTGGCTCTTGGCTGACATGGATGCTCCACAGCCCACTGCCACTCCTCTTTATTGTGACAATCGTAGTGCTATCTACATTGCTCATAATGATGTCTTCCATGAACGCACTAAGCATATTGAGATCGACTGCCACATCACTCGCCAGCATCTTAAGAAAGGAAATCTCCAGTTATTCTCCATCTCCTCTGCTGACCAGCCTGCTGATATCTTTACCAAGACTCACCCGCCTGGTCGTCTTCGAGATCTTATATCCAAACTCCAGTTGGCTTCCTCCTTGCCACCTCGAGTTTGAGGGGGGATGTTAGTGTATAGCTTAGACTAGTTTAGCCCATTGGGCTTAGCCCAGTATACTGTACTTGTAGTTTACTCCTTTTACTTGTACTGCACACATACCTAGCCTATATAAGGCTCTCTATTGTATATTATTTTACACACATTAATATACAGACTATTCAGTCTTTCTCACACTTTATATTCTTAACACATATCAACTGTGGCTGCCTTTGTTGGCTTTGGTTTTCTTGCCATTGGTAAGCCTTTCTACCGTCTCAGAACCCCTGGAGAGAGCCCTATCGTAAGGATTACTCAGGTCTCTCTCTCTCTCTCTCTCTCTCACACACACACACACCCGCCCATACACAAAAATTCACATCACCCCAACTAATAGGAAACCATTTGTTGGCTTTGATTTTTTGCAGGTTATTGTTATGGCAATAAAGAACCAGAAATTATCATTGCCAGAGAACCCGGGTGACTTGTATGAGATCAATGATAAAGAAACAATTTCCAATGAGGAACATATTGCTCATACCAATCAATTTAGGTGATGTTACATAATCATGCTCAAAATAGAGCAAAGCTAGCTGGTCAATAATTTAAGACGTGTCATCTATTATTAAATTGAGTTTGCTAAATGGCAGTCAACATTCTTTTTCTTTTCTTTTCTTTTTCATGTTTGACAAAGCAATAGTATAAGCTCAATAAAGTATAAACCAAGGAAAAGTGCATTAGAAAACAATAAAATTTTACTAGAGGTTTATATAAAGTGAATGAGGACCGTGATCACTTTAGTTTGAGATGAAAATGATGTGCAAGGCTGCATAATCTTATAGTGAAAGCTCTGATTTGGATAGCATTTGGTGCAATACTCATGCTTTTCTCTTTATAGTCATGAGGTCATTTGTTAGGTTGCCTTTGTTAACATTTCAAGGCACATAATTATAATGTTTTGTATTTTAACAATCCTCTACTAATTGCACCAGGTTCCTAGACAAGGCCGCAATTGCTTGTGAAGTCTCAAACCCTGCACCAGGGACTGTTTGCATGGTGACACAAGTAGAGGAAGTCAAGATCCTAATTAGAATGATGCCTATTGTAGGCAGCACCATCCTAATGAATACTTGTTTAGCACAGCTCCAAACATTCTCGGTAATACAAGGGAACTTCATGGATCGCCAACTTGGCTCCATTATGGTTCCTGCACCGTCAATTCCCATAACCCCCTTAGTTTTCATGTCCATTCTCATTCCCATCTATGACTTGGTCTTTGTTCCTTTCGCACGAAAGATCACCCACCATCCATCAGGCATCACGCAACTTCAGCGTGTTGGAGTTGGCCTAGTTCTCTCCGCCATTTCAATGACTGTAGCTGGCTTTGTGGAAGTTAAGAGAAAGAGCCAATTCCATAAAGACCCTTTAAAGCCTACAAGTCTCTTTTGGCTCTCCTTCCAATATGGCATTTTTGGAATTGCAGACATGTTCACTTTTATAGGATTATTGGAATTTTTCTACAAGGAAGCACCTGCAGGAATGAGATCACTCTTCACCTCATTAACAGGATTATCACCATCATTTGGTTACTTTTTGAGTAGTGTCCTTGTAGATGTCGTAAATGCAGCCACCAAAAGAAAAACTAAAAGCAAACAAGGATGGATATATGGGCTTAACTTAAACGACAACAATTTGGAATAATTTTACTGGTTCTTAGCAATCCTCAGCTGCATCAATTTCATAACCTACCTGTTGTCGGCTTCATGGTACAAGTACAAATCAGAAGATCCTGACACTAAGCCAAAACCAAATGCTTTACATGGAACACCGCTTATTAAAAACGAAGGCACTCAAGGAAATGAAGCAGCCTCCTGACTAGGGGTGGCAAATGGGCGGGTTGGGTCATAAATGGGTTGGCTCATAGATAGGTCAGGTGTATAATTACCATGGTTTTAAAAACCGGTACGGTCAAAGAACCGGTAAAGAGACTGATTATCGGTTTTATGGTCCAACCGGGGTCGAACCGATGGTCAAACCGATGATGTCATAAATAATTTAATTTAAAATATTTAAATAAATTTTATGTGAATTTTTATTTTTCATAAATTATATTAAGAAAATATTTTAAAAAATAAAAAAATTTCATTATTCTTTATTTTTTTCCTAATTAATAATTGTTGAAAAAGTATAATTTGTTATTTAAGTTTCATGTATATATATATGTGGGGCCCAGCAATATATGGGCTAGGCCCATTTGTTCATGGGAAGCTTTAAGGTCCAAGCCGAAGAAGATGTTAGTCCAAGCTCATTAGTGTAAAGCACACATGGGCCCAAAGAGGCAGCCGAGGACGGTGCAGCCCTCGGTTTGGTCCAAAGCTCCACCAGGAAAAGGGGCAAAAGCGGCATAGGGACAATCTTAAAAGAAAATCTGAAATATCTAGGAAAGGCTGACCTTACTGCCTTTCCCAGACTGATCTTTGCACCTAACAGAGCCGTGTTCTTTGGCTTTATCAGCCACTCCCAACGACTTAGGTCTGGGACAGATGGGACAAGTATCAGTCTTGGAAAGGTCGACCCTACACGTGGACGAAGGAAATTGAACGCATGCTAGTATAAAAGAAAAAATATGTAACCTAAACAGGGGGCCTCCAGTCCCACAAGGAGAGGGAGGGGTTCCAAAGGTGAATACACCTGAACCATGTATGAAAAGCTTAACAAAACCACCGCCGGGTGAACATGACTTAGCCTTTCGATCCCACTCTCTACAAATTATATTGTATGGGCCCATTCACGTCCTGACCCAACTACAATTTCGGTTCGTTCTGGAACGTGACCCTACAATTGGCGCCGTCTGTGGGGAGGCTTGCGCGTTAGCTCGAGCGGTGGTGAAGTTGAGCTTCTGTCGAACAAGGGGCTACGAGGGTGCCTTTATCACCGGCGACACATTGTTGCTATTCCAACATAAGCTCCCACTAGGGGCTACGTTCCGCGGGGTCAATGACATGGGCAAGTCTAGGGGCTTCAAACATCAGGCCAGCTTCCCCCACCTTATTCGAGGAGCTAAACCTTCGGAAGATAAGCAAATAAAGAAGAATACAAGTTTTGGACAGAACCAAGGCCTTGTATGGTCCTCGGACCCAAGCCTCTAGGGAAACCAACTACTTAAAAAGAGAATACAAGTTTTGGACAGAACCAAGGCCTTGTATGGTCCTCGGACCCAAGCCTCTGGGGAAACCAACTACTTAAAAAGAGAATACAAGTTTTGGACAGAACCAAGGCCTTGTATGGTCCTCGGACCCAAGCCTCTGGGGAAACCAACTACTTGAAAAGAGAATACAAGTTTTGGACAGAACCAAGGCCTTGTATGGTCCTCGGACCCAAGCCTCTGGGGAAACCAACTACTTTAAAAGAGAATACAAGTTTTGGACAGAACCAAGGCCTTGTATGGTTCTCGGACCCAAGCCTCTGGGGAAACCAACTACTTAAAAAGAAAATACAAGTTTTGGACAGAACCAAGGCCTTGTATGGTCCACGGACCCAAGCCTCTGGGGAAACCAACTACTTAAAAAGAGAATACAAGTTTTGGACAGAACCAAGGTCTTGTATGGTCCTCGGACCCAAGCCGCTGGGGAAACCAACTACTTAAAAAGAGAATACAAGTTTTGGACAAAACCAAGGCCTTGTATGGTCCACGGACCTAAGCCTCTGGGGAAACCAACTACTTAAAAAGAGAATACAAGTTTTGGACAGAACCAAGGTCTTGTATAGTCCTCGAACCCAAGCCTCTGGGGAAACCAACTACTTAAAAAGAGAATACAAGTTTTGGACAGAACCAAGGCCTTGTATGGTCCACGGACTCAAGCCTCTGGGGAAACCAACTACTTAAAAAGAGAATACAAGTTTTGGACAGAACCAAGGCCTTGTATGGTCCTCGGACCCAAGCCTCTGGGGAAACCAACTACTTAAAAAGAGAATACAAGTTTTGGACAGAACCAAGGCCTTGTATGGTCCTCGGACCCAAGCCTCTGGGGAAACCAACTACTTGAAAAGAGAATACAAGTTTTGGACAGAACCAAGGCCTTGTATGGTCCACGGACCCAAGCCTCTGGGGAAACCAACTACTTGAAAAAAGAATACAAGTTTTGGACAGAACCAAGGCCTTGTATGGTCCTCGGACCCAAGCCTCTGGGGAAACCAACTACTTGAAAAGAGAATACAAGTTTTGGACAGAACCAAGGCCTTGTATGGTCCACGGACCCAAGCCTCTGGGGAAACCAACTACTTGAAAAGAGAATACAAGTTTTGGACAGAACCAAGGCCTTGTATGGTCCTCGGACCCAAGCCTCTGGGGAAACCAACTACTTGAAAAGAGAATACAAGTTTTGGACAGAACCAAGGCCTTGTATGGTCCACGGACCCAAGCCTCTGGGGAAACCAACTACTTGAAAAGAGAATACAAGTTTTGGACAGAACCAAGGCCTTGTATGGTCCTCGGACCCAAGCCTCTGGGGAAACCAACTACTTAAAAAGAGAATACAAGTTTTGGACAGAACCAAGGCCTTGTATGGTCCTCGGACCCAAGCCTCTGGGGAAACCAACTACTTAAAAAGAGAATACAAGTTTTGGACAGAACCAAGGCCTTGTATGGTCCTCAGACCCAAGCCTCTGGGGAAACCAACTACTTGAAAAGAGAATACAAGTTTTGGACAGAACCAAGGCCTTGTATGGTCCTCGGACCCAAGCCTCTGGGGAAACCAACTACTTAAAAAGAGAATACAAGTTTTGGACAGAACCAAGGCCTTGTATGGTCCTCAGACCCAAGCCTCTGGGGAAACCAACTACTTGAAAAGAGAATACAAGTTTTGGACAGAACCAAGGCCTTGTATGGTCCACGGACCTAAGCCTCTGGGGAAACCAACTACTTCAAAAGAGAATACAAGTTTTGGACAGAACCAAGGCCTTGTATGGTCCTCGGACCCAAGCCTCTGGGGAAACCAACTACTTATAAGGAAAAACCGTGTTACATGGATTTTCTAGTTTGCCCTCGGATCCTCAACGCTAAAGGGACCAGTATGGAATGGAGTAACGTGTTTCCAAAAGCATAACCGAAGTCATGCAATGCTCGGTCGCTCCCTCGGATGAATTATTTAGAATTTGTCGTCCTCAGACAATACTCCCGCGCTTATTACAGAACGTTCAACCGTCATCTCGGTTAGTTTCCTAAGTTTAACTTACTATGAGTTATTATTATGCCTGATAGTGTCGGTAGATTAGAATTAGTTGGATTGTGTTTCAAGAGTTCTTGCTTTAAATACCGCCGAGGAGGAACACACACATAGAGCACACCCACTCACAAAGTAGTGTTATCAAAGGAACAGCATTCAAAACAAGTAAAGAAATCTCCATTTTTTACTAAAGCAAAGAAATAGTACAGCGTACAATGAAAAGCTAGAATCAGTTTGTACCAAAGCTCACTACATAACCAAAAAGAAAGGAAGATACAAGAGAATAAAGTAAAGCCGAGGAAGTAGATCAGAGGAGAGGTTGGCTACAGCTCCAAGATCTTGTTCTTCCTCAATGCTTTCACTTGCCCACAACTCAAACAGCAAAAGAGATCCAACTTGAGCCTGGCACCGCTGAAGGAAAGGTGCAGGGAGTTGGAAGTTGAGGGGCTTTCTCTAAATATTCGCCCGCCACAAGGCGGAGGCGATGATGGCGGAGAATCTTTCTTCTGACACACCAAAGTTCTGGTATGAACAGAACCTGCTTCGGATTTTGACTAAAAGAGGGAGAGACATCCTTTCCCCTCTATTAAAATGGAGTACTCTCTTGAACTTATGTTTCCTGTGCCCATACCTCACCATTTTTAGTCTCATAAGTGCACGGCGCTTCCGTGGCGGAGAGATTTCCTTCTTCCCAACCCTCGCCTCAGACATATTGTGCTAAGGGAAGACAGCACTGAGTATAGGAGCTGTGATTTGGGAGAAAACTAAAGAATTGGTGCGAGGATGAAGTAACTTTCTTTCCTATTTATTTAAAGAGATAAAGAGGTGGCATTTAATTCACGCAGCGTCCCAAGGAACGCTACAGACAAGATGGCGTAGGCTCAATCTCCAACGCCACCTGCAACCAGGGAATTAAAGAAGTCTCTGGAAGGTGCACCTCGAACATTGGGACATCCAAAAGTACTACGTAACCAAAAACTACATAAATACCCTTTAAGTTGTGGGCCAAGTGAGTTCGTGGCCCAGGCCTGTTCTGCACGGGGGCCCAGGGGCAATGGCCCACACCGAGGAATAACTGTTGCCGAGGACAACTTCCTGCTCGGCACCTCGTGAAATACCTGAGGGAAGGGAGAAACTGAACTCAAAGAGTCTTGGACAGAACCTAGGCCTCGTATGGTCCTCGGACCCAAGCCTATGGGGAAACCAAGTACTGAGAAAACCTAAGTTTCGGACAGAACCTAGGGTTTGCATGGTCCTCGGACTCAAGCCCATGGGGAAACCAAGTAATGAGAAAAAAGTCTAAGTTTAAGACAGAACCCAGGTATTACGAAGTCCTCGGACCCAGGCCTTTTGGGGAAACCGACTATTCGAATAGGGAAGGTTCTCGGCTTAAATACTGTAAAAGGTTAAAGCCAGTGTGTTTAAAAGATGGCGAAACGGCCCAACTTTCAGTAACCTAAGGAAACTGTCCATTTGGCGAGTGAAATGTCCTCGGATAGTTATTTCCTACACTGTATCAAGCACTTAGTCCTCATCTTGGCTAATTTTAAGGTGAGTTTCGTTCCTCACTGGTCGGCTTTGCTATGTTAAATAATTTTATTAAAGTCATGGTGACACCTTTTTATTAGCAAACATTTTAGCCTTAGTTATCATTGATTCAAATACTATATTACGGTGCCGAGCAGCGTTGGTAAACTTGTAAAAGCATAAAAACATAACATACGAAATAAATGAATATCAACTTTTATTAATATGGAAAATTGTTACAACGTACAAAGAAGGGCTTAAACAAGCCTATACAAAAAATGAACTGCCAAAGCAACACTAGCATCTGCAATACAGATAAGTAAATAGTCAGTTGCCTTTTAACTCGCCTTCAAAGCTTCTCCAATCTCTGCCTCAGTACTGCTCGTATCAGGAGAAGAACCTTTTTAGAAAAAGATAAAGGAGAAGGAAGAAGAATTGGAATACATGGAAGCACTTCAGCAAGCTCTTGTCACCGAAGAGTGCAAAGGAAGAAGAAGATGGAGGACATGAGCAGAAGATGGAGGAGATGAATGAGGAAGATGGAGGACATGAGCAAGAGAAGGAGGAGAAGAAGAGGGAAGAAATGAAAAGAAGGAGAAATGAGCAAAAGAGAGAGAAGGAAAAGCCCCAGGAGGGAGCTGGTGGTGAAAAGAAGAAGAAAGAAAAGTAAAGGGTGGCACCAGTGAGCAAAGAGAGGAAGAAGCAGGGGCATTTAGTCCCTGCCCCCGTCCTGACTCCTAGCACACCGATACCACATTAGATACGCTCATGAAAGAGCGGGTGGTGATGATGCTGTGTGTCCTCGGCTCGGTCACGTCGAAGGTGCGACGTGACGAGTTCCTGCTTCGGATTTTGGCTAAAAGATAGGCGAGACAAATCTTGAGTCTCCGCCATCCTTGCCCCGATCGAGCCATCTCGAGCTTAGCCAGAACAAGGTATTTTTGGGGGGGAGAAGGTTTCTTCATCACCTATGACTGTGGCGAACGTATTACGAGTCGAGGTATAATCAGAGGGTAAATATAAATTCTGGGAGGAATCTAAGGAATTCAGTT
Source organism: Quercus robur (assembly GCF_932294415.1). Taxonomy (NCBI): domain Eukaryota; kingdom Viridiplantae; phylum Streptophyta; class Magnoliopsida; order Fagales; family Fagaceae; genus Quercus; species Quercus robur. The sequence continues at coordinate 438,550 of NC_065536.1, forward strand.
TTCTGGGGGATTAAGGGATTCACTTATGAAATAAACAACTCATGTCCACCCTCTTTATATAAGGGACGAAAAGGATGGCATTAAATGTGTTCAGAGCTTCAAGGAAATCTGCCAGCGAGAATGCGCCTGCTCCGCTCCCCCACGTCATCAGTAGCCATTGAATTTGAGAGGTCTCGTGAAGGGAAAACATTAAAGACCTACTCCGGGTAACCAAACGGATAGAACGTACCAAGGCTAAATCAAGAAGGATATCTCGTAGGTCGGAGCGTTTCCTGGGTATTTGGAGAATTGCCAACGCCAGGGAAGGGCCGAATTAAATGAGCAGTAATGAAGGCCCGGAGTTACCAAAACCCCCCTTTCCAACCAAGAGGTCGGACAGCAGGGTTTTGAGGGGCTATTGTGGGGCCCAGCAATATATGGGCTAGGCCCATTTGTTCATGGGAAGCTTTAAGGCCCAAGCCGAAGAAGATGTTAGTCCAAGCTCATTAGTGTAAAGCACACATGGGCCCAAAGAGGCAGCCGAGGACGGTGCAGCCCTCGGTTTGGTCCAAAGCTCCACCAGGAAAAGGGGCAAAAGCGGCATAGGGACAATCTTAAAAGAAAATCTGAAATATCTAGGAAATGTTGACCTTACTGCCTTTCCCAGACTGATCTTTGCACCTAACAGAGCCGTGTTCTTTGGCTTTATCAGCCACTCCCAACGACTTAGGTCTGGGACAGATGGGACAAGTATCAGTCTTGGAAAGGTCGACCCTACACGTGGACGAAGGAAATTGAACGCATGCTAGTATAAAAGAAAAAATATGTAACCTAAACAGGGGGCCTCCAGTCCCACAAGGAGAGGGAGGGGTTCCAAAGGTGAATACACCTGAACCATGTATGAAAAGTTTAACAAAACCACCGCCGGGTGAACATGACTTAGCCTTTCGATCCCACTCTCTACAAATGATATTGTATGGGCCCATTCACGTCCTGACCCAATTACAATTTCGGTTCGTTCTGGAACGTGACCCTACAATATATATATATATATATATATATATTACAAATAATATTTTTTTTTTGGTTGAATATATAAATAGTAGTTTGATATTTAACTTTCAACTTTTAACTATTTATTAAAAAAAAAAGAAAAAAAAAACCCAAAAATCAAAGTTCAAAAGGTCAGAATGACTAGACAAGTCATTCATCACCTTACTTCTCTCATGCTTTTCCTTCAATAGCAAGTGTCAGACTCACTTACCCATACACGTTCACTCTACTTTGCTCTTTTGTTTTTTCTTCTTTTTTTTATTCCCCTTAAATCTATAACCACACATTACCACCTACCCCTTAAATCAGATTCAAACTCCTTTTTAAATTTTACTCCTCTTCAGTTTTCTTTTCACACTTCTTCATAATGCAGTAAACTTCATTTCTGCTGCTCCCTCTCAAATCTCAAGTCTTTCTCTTTCTCAAGATAAGTTTTTGATAGTCTTTCTTTACATTTTATTCCAGTCAAAGCTCAAAGCACAGATTTCTTATACATATCATCCAATAGAAGTATTTCTTTTATTTTATTTTCACCACAAATTTTCTCCAATTTTACTTTAGGGCAAATCTAAGAAGTTCGTTCTATTTTATTCCAGTTTTTCTTCTTGTTCTTCTTCAGATTCCTCTTCAGATTCAAGAACCGGTTTAACCGCACCGGTTCCCGGTTTTCCGGTTTAACCGGCCGGTTTTCACTATTTTCCGATTTTTAAGCTATTTTCGGTTTTTAATGATAACCGGACCGGATTGATGTCCGGTTCCCGGTTGAACCGGCCGATCCGGTCCGGTTTTTAAAACTATGATAATTACTCATTTATCCATTTATGACCCGTTTATATATAAATTAATTATCCATTACCAACCCAACCCATTTAATTAGTAACCCACCCATTTAACCCAATATGACTCAAATACTTCTAAAACTACTTGAATACCCTCTTGACCTCCAAAATACCCATAAATACCTAAAATGATGCAAATACCCCTAATCTTCCAAAATTACCAATATACCCTTGGACATCCAAAATTATCCCAAAAATCTCTAAAATTATCTCAAAATACCCATGAAACCTCTAAAATGACCAAAATACCCCTGATATCTCTAAAATCACCAAATATGCTTAAAACCCACTAAAATGACCAAAATACTCCCAAAACTCAAAAAATGACCAAAATACCCCCGAAACCTAAAAATTACCAAAATACCCCTGAAACCCAAAAAATTACCAAAATACCTCCAAAACCTAAAAATGACCAAAATACTTCCAAAACCCAAAAAAATGGCCAAAATACCCCCGAAACCCAAAAAATGACCAAAATACCCCAAAACCTAAAAAATTACCAAAATACCCCTGAAACCTAAAAACTGACCAAAATACCCCCAAAACCTAAAAATTACCAAAATACCCCCAAAACCTAAAAATGACCAAAATACCCCCAAAACCCAAAAAATGACCAAAGTACCCCTAAAACCCAAAAAATGACCAAAATACCCCCAAAACCTAAAAATTACCAAAATACCCCTGAAACCCAAAAAATTACCAAAATACCTCCAAAACCTAAAAATGACCAAAATACTTCCAAAACCCAAAAAAATGGCCAAAATACCCCCGAAACCCAAAAAATGACCAAAATACCCCAAAACCTAAAAAATTACCAAAATACCCCTGAAACCCAAAAACTGACCAAAATACCCCCAAAACCTAAAAATTACCAAAATACCCCCGAAACCCAAAAACTGACCAAAATACCTCCAAAACCTAAAAATTACCAAAATACCCCCGAAACCCAAAAAGTTACCAAGATACCCCCAAAACCTAAAAATGACCAAAATACCCTCAAAACCTCAAAAAATACCAAATACCCTTGAAACCTGAAAAATGACCGAAATACCCTCAAAACCTAAAAATGACCAAAATACCATCAAAACTTTAAAAATTACCGAAATACCCCAAAACCTAAAAATTACCAAAATATTTCTAAACCCTAGAAATTTACCGAAATAACTCTAAAACTAAAAGATGATAGAAATGCCCTCGTAACCTAAAAAATGGCTAAAATACCCTTAGAATCTAAAAGATGGTCAAAATAACCCTGAAACCTAAAAAATTACCGAAATTCCCTCGAAACCTATAAAATGAATGAAAGACTCTTAGAACCTTTAATTTGTCAAAAATATCCTTGAAACATCCAAAATACCCTGAAACCTCTATTTCGGTAATTTTAGATGTTTCAGGTGTATTTTGGTCATCTTACATGTTTAGGGGCATTTTGGTCATAATTTGGGTTTCAGGGGTGTTTATCGATCATTTTTTTAGGTTTTGGGGTTATTTTGGTAATTTTTTAAGGTTTTTGGGGGTATTTCAATCAATTTTTAGGTTTTTGGGTATTTTGGTAATTTTTTTAGGTTTCTGGGGTATTTCAGTTATTTTTTAGGATTTAGAGGTATTTCGGTCATTTTTTAGGTTTAGGGAGTATTTTGGTAATTTTTTAGGTTTAGGGAGTATTTTGGTAATTTTTTAGGTTTAGGGTGTATTTTGGTAATTGTTAGGTTTTGGGGGTATTTTGGTCATTTTTTTAGGTTTTGGGGTATTTTGGTCATTGTAATAGGTTTTGGGGTTATTTTATTCATTTTTTAGATCTTGGGGTATTTTAATCATTTTACAGGTTTCAAAGGTATTTTGGTCATTTTTAGGTTTCGGGGGTATTTTTCGTAATTTTAAGGTTTCAAAGGTATTTCGGTCATTTTTAAGGTTTAGGGGGTATTTCGGTCATTTTTTAGGTTTAGGAAGCATTTTGGTCATTTTTTGGGTTTTTAGGGTATTTTGATAATTTTTGGGTTTTAGGGATATTTTGGACATTTTAGAGGTTTGGGGAGGGGGGGGGGTATTTTGCTCATTTTAGAGGTTTTGGAGGTATTTTTCTCATTTTGTGGGTTTTGGGAGTATTTTGGTCATTTTTTGGGTTTTGAGGGTATTTTGGTCAGTTTTGGGTTTTGGGGATATTTTGGACATTTGAGAGGTTTTGGGGGGTATTTTGCTCATTTTAGAGATTTTGGAGGTATTTTGGTCATTTTGTGGGTTTTGGGGGTATTTTGGTTATTTTTTGGGTTTTGGGGGAATTTTTGTCATTTTTTGGGTTTCGAGGGTATTTTTGTCATTTTTTGGGTTTTGGAGGTATTTTGGTCATTTTTAGGTTTTAAGGGTATTTTGGTCATTTTTTGGGTTTCAGAGGTATTTTGGTCATTTTTTGGGTTTTGGGAGTATTTTGGTCATTTTTTTGGGTTTCAGGGGTATTTTGGTTATTTTTTGGGTTTTGGAGGTATTTTGGTCATTTTTAGGTTTCGGGGGTATTTTGGTTAGTTTTTGGGTTTTGGTGGTATTTTAGTAATTTTTAGGTTTTAGGGGTATTTTGGTCATTTTTTGGGTTTCAGAGGTATTTTGATCATTATTTGGATTTTGGGGGTATTTTGGTAATTTTTAGGTTTCCGGGGGGGGGGGGGGGGGGGGTTTGGTCATTTGTTGGGTTTTGGGGGTATTTTGGTCATTTTTTGGGTTTCAAGGATATTTTGGTAATTTTTTTTTGGTTTTGGTGGTATTTTGGTTATTTTTAGGTTTTGGGGGGTATTTTGGTCATTTTTTGGGTTTTAGGGGTATTTTGGTTATTTTTTGGGTTTTGGTAGTATTTTGGTCATTTTTTAAGTTTTAGGGGTATTTTAGTCATTTCTAGAAATTTAGATTTTATGTTGTTTATTTAAATTTTAGATGGGTTTAGTGGGTATTAGTAGGATTATCCATTTAGACCCATCTAATTAAATAACCAAATGGGTCTTTATCCATTTAACTCAAATATTCAAATGGGTTGGGTTAAGACTTATCCAAATAAGATGGGTAATGGGTGGGTTCATGGATATGGATAAAAATTGCCACCCCTACTCCTGACCAAGCAGAGAATGGTAAAGAATAAGGGAGCAAGTTGCCGAAGTCCAGCTTACTTTCATAGACAAGTATACAGCTAGCTGTGTATGTATGATCAACATTAATTGGGTTTGGAATAAGCTTTCAAAGAAAGTTTGTAATATATATGTCCTACCTATCACCTTAAACAAGTGATACTTTTGTCATGTATCATGTATGATGCTTTATAGTTATTGTGATTTATTGAGCTACATTTCAGCATAATCAGTGCCAGGATGTCCTATTGCAGAGCTAACCATATGTGCAATTGTAACAATATGAAACTAATTTCTTTGTCTCTATTATTCATCTTACACCTTTCTCTCAACCCCATCCTTGATCCTTCTACTAAGTCAAAAGCCTAAGGCTGAAATGCCTTTTACTAAAATAATATTTTAGTCTATTATATATGGTTGAGTTCATTTAAGGCTTTACAATATCCTTTTCATCGTAAAAATAAGAGTAATGTTGAGCCATAAACTATTTTATAACATTCTTACAAATTGTTGATGTGACCTACTTTATATTGGTTAAAAATGTTGTAAAATAGTTTGTGTTTGTAGTATTACTCTTTCATCTAAGCCCACCATTAACATCACTTTTTTATTTACCAATAACCACTCACCACATCAGCAATTTGTAAACTTTTTTATCCGCTCCTGATAATAGATCTATTATCAGACCAATACACCAATCAGTTTTGGTGTAGGCAGGGATTGAACCCCAGATCTCTTATACAACTACCAGAGATTTTACTAGTTGAGCTAACTGGAACCCACAAAGCATCACCATATTAATTGTGAATATTGTGTAAAATAGTAGATGAAAAGTAAGAGAACATTTTTCCTAAATAAGAGGTGATATATATATATATATATATATATCTGTTTTTCCTAGTTCTGATTCAACGCAAGCCTAATACTCTTTTTTTTTTTTTGGGGGAGGGGGGGGGGGGGGGGGGTGGGCTGGGGGGTGGTTTGTAACCCAAAGCCCGTACTAGTAGAGGTCCAAATGGGCCGCTTGCACACCAAACAGATAAAAATAAATAAACAGAAAAAGGTCTTTATGTTTAAAACCATAAAATGGGAACAGCTGCTTTTTGATGGCCATTTTCGCAAAGAAATTCAACAAACCCAGTAGAAGCCAAGCCCAATTAATTTTGGATCCAATTACACTTATTTTGTAACATTTTTATTTTTAGTTTTGCATGACCCAATCTCAATGGAGGGTAGAAAAAGCTCCCAATGGGCCTTCATAGGCTTTTTCGTTTTTCCAAGTGGCTTGGGATCACTTGCCACTTTCACATATATAAATGAAAACTTGTCTATCATGCTTAATTTTATGTCGTTAGAAGTCCCGCCGGTTAAACTCATTTAAGTTCACATACATAAGATAAGATAAGCATGTTTCGTCATTAATTAAATTTCTAACTATATATTTGTCTCATTAAAAGTAGCGTCTTTCAGGGCCGAAATAGCTGAGAAATTAAAGTGCAGAGGCTATCAGGTTTTGTCAACATTCATTTTACATCTATTAGTATATAATGGAGGGTAGGGCCCCACACCCTCCTTCTAATTGTGTTGGATGATGTCCTCTGTCAATCAATTATGCTTTGCTACTTAGTCGTGCTTGTGCATTTATGGCTCTAATCTAATAAAAATGGTGGTCCTAAATCCTAACACTGATATACATATAAAATATTAAGAAATTTGAGTTATAAATAATGAGTGTGTGCACAGAGAGAGAGAGAGAGCTAGCAGGCCAGACCCAGATTTGCCTCTCGCGATCGATGTTTGTGAATGACAGCATATGCATGCTGCACTTAGTGCCAAACCCGTAAAAGATATTTGATGATCATGTGCATGTGATTATGGGACCAACACCTCTCTCCCTCACATGCAACCCTTCTTTTTTATTTTTGTGATTATGACTCCTATGCTATATATGTGCTTCCCCATTTATTCTTTGTGCGTTTTCCATGTGATTATCACACACTCATTCAAACATAAATCTCTACTTATTTTGTAGGAGGTGATCATTTTATTTATCAACAGTAACTATTTATCTATATCTATAAGGATGAAATATTAAAATATGTTTAAATCTCAAGGCTTACATTTTTTTTTTTAAATTTTAAGTTGCATGTTTAGAAATTGAGTTCTTAGAAAAAATGAGATGTAAAGTAAGTAAATTTATATAAAGTATAAATTTTAAAACCATATGAAGCACGGATTAAAAACTAGTGTAATGAGTGTTAACAAATACACATTAATACAAATTCTTATGAAAATTTTTCACATGGCTAATTTTGGTTTTAAGAAACCTCTCGATCAAATATATCTTAAACAATCACACTATTAAAAAGCAGTCATGTCTAATTTCTTGGTCACAACATGTGCTTCAAAACCTTTAAGCATGACAATAATTTATGGTATATCAAGTGAGAGTTTAAATTTTAAAGATAATGTTATGAACTACTAATTTTAATAGTTAATAAACTAGTTGAGTTTGGAAATAATAAATAAATAAATAATATTATTAACGTATATTCTTCCCATTAATTACTTATGTCTTTTTGTAAAATAGTAGGTTAAGTTAAATAATATAATACAATATACCCAACTAGCTTAGCACATTCTCTTCGTAATTTCCTAGATTGAATCACGTGGTTCCCTCTCTTCCATGCCCATGCAATTAATGTTAAGTAAGAAAACAAGTAAACATCACACATATAACCATGCACAATTATATTAAAGAAACTAAACGATTATTATTAGATGATTAATTAATATTTGTTATGAATGTATGTCTTTGCGTGTAGTTTGTGTTGAGGAGGAGGTTGAGCACAAGTTGAACGCAAAGGAGTCATGCACTATAGTATAGACTTACCGTATAGTCAAGAAGAAACCAAAGTAATTAAGTAAGTTCACTCAAACTCAAAGAAGCTGAATTCTTCACGCATGCATTACGTAGCTGCTGTCATTGTTGTTGCGGTTGGGGGTGGTACTCAAAAATCTCTATCTATGACTAATATTGGAGAAAATTAGTTTATTTGTTGATTTCGAAAAATTCCAACCCCATTGGTCCAGAACTTGGATGCCGATAGATTAATGGAGAGTTTTACTCCTACACGCATCATTCAAGCTTCCTTTGTCGGCAGCTTATACCAAACATCTCCATTTAATTAATTAATTAATTAATTTGGTTTCAACAAAAGTATATTTATAATTTTGTTTTGTTTTCTATTTCTATTTATATATAAAATCGTTCAAACATAGCATTCAGAATGAATCTTTATAGATTCTCTATATGTTTCTCAAAAATAAAACGGATCTTCTATAATTTACCAAGAGTTTTGTAACTTAATTGATACTTCATCATGCACAAACTACTTGGAGTGGCGAAATGGTTTAACTTTGAAATTGAATTACGAAGTTAACAACATATTAAAACTATTTACAAAAAAAAAAAATAAATAAAATAAAATCCTTTATAATTTTAAAGATTACTCTAGCATAAAACTATAAAAATATACCCTCATAAATTAAAAAAAAATTTTGAAGCCCCCCCATAATTAGATTAGATTGTTAACATCTAACCATTCCTTTTTGAGTGATTTTGATTCTTCCAGTTAATCAGCAATATTTAAACAAGTAATATTAAATATTTAATTAACTGTAAATTTTTTAATCTATCTAAGTTATTAATAATAATGTGAAAAAATCTAAATCACTCAATTTATCCATGAATTGTTCAAATTTGTATGACTCTAAGACATCATTACCTTAAAGACTCTCTAGAAAAAAGCTAAATCAATTATGAAAATATTTATGGTAAACAATATATATATATATATATATATATTATTTCAAGAAATGGTAAACAAATAGTACTAATTAATTCTTTTCCCTCCAACACTGAAAATTTTTAATCGTCTGCGTCAGGATATATAATTTAAAAATGGCGAATCAGATCTAGCTATGACTAAATATGAAAACAAACATTCATAGTAACATATATGTAAACAAAAATGTATAAAAGATTGACTATGTTTGTAAGAGTTGGCGCATCATTATTTTAATTTTTGTGAGACAAAGGAAGAAAATATGACCCACAGGATCTCTTGCTGGATCCAATTACCTGATTAATTTGTGGAATCAATCATGGAGAAAAGGCATCTATGGTTCAGTGTCTCCAGTCCAATAACATTGATGTCATTTTCTTACACAGACGCAATGCAGTTTACATTTAGTAATATTAAAACTACTATTAATAAATAAAAATTCCATATTTAAATCACAAAAACTATCTTTAAGAGCTAATGTCTATAATATTTTCAAATTTTTCGAAGTCTTTAAAGACACCAGAGAGCCCGTGTATTTTTTTAAATACAGTCATTCTCTAAGCTCTCACTTAGGAAAAGGAAAAGAAATGAAATGAAAAATAATAATTTTAAAATATTTATTTATTTATCTTTTTTTATGTGATTTATTTATTTATCTTGTTTAGGAGTTTTAACGGAGAAAATTGAAGATTTATTTTTTTATTTGGAAATTTAAGTAAGAGAGAAAGAAATTGGTAGAATGGAGCACTCATTAATTCCTATATTTCCTCAAAATCTCAACTTTTCATTCCCCCAAAATTGGAAAGAATCTAAGGGAATGGAATGATGTTTAATGAAATTTTCACTAAGGTACCGTTTGGGTACCGATTATTGCTTCCACGTTTTGCGTCAAAACACATTTTAGACCTTTTTTTTTTCTTTTTTAAACCAGCGCCTATTGTACTGTTCATGGGACATAAACAGTGCAAATAGGCATATTTACAATAACCATTTGGTGAACAATAACTTTTTTTCTTTTTTTTTGTTTTCAATTTTCAGCAAAATAAGTAATATCTAAACAGACCCTAAGTGAATATTTGGATAGAGCTGAAATAATTTTTTAGTTGCATCCAGCGTTTTTTAGTGGGTCCTGTGCACTGTTCATGGGACCCGTAAGTATTTTTTTCAGTAAAAACAATTTTAAAACTAGGTCCCACACACTATTCACACATTTAAAAATTATTTTGTTACAATATTTTCAATTTTCAACAATAAGCGGTATCCAAACAGACCCTAAAACTCTCAAAATACTCTTATTTCTTCAGCTATTCATTTTGAAACGGGGTCTAATAGTAATATTGTGATAAAATAATTCAATTTGTTTCCCTCTATATTACTCCCAAACATTGTTACTTAATTTCATTTAATACATTTTTTAAATTTCTATCTTTTATTCTATTATTAAAAAACCTTATATTATTTTATTTTAAATTTTCTAAACAAAGTTACTTAATTCTATTTGATACTTTTTTTTTTCCCATTCATTTCCATTACTTAAATGCATTTTATTATATTCCATTCCATTTTATAATTTACTTATTTTATTTCTTTCCATTTATTTATGAATTCCCAAACAAACTGTAATGCGAAGCTAATGGAAGACTCGCAACAAAATTTCAACATGTTAGTGTGTTTGGCCAAAAGCTACAAGCTTTTGTTATATATTTGTCTTAGCTTTAATTTAAATTTTCCTAGAACATTTTTTTTAATTAAGATAAATTTTATCTTTTTGTCTTACATTCAGGATTTAACAAATAAAAACATTCAGACATAAAATACACGGTAAGCCGTGAGTTCTAATTAGCTCAACTGGTAAAGTCTCTAATGGTTGTATAAGAGATCTGGGGTTCAATTCCTGCCTACACCAAAAACTAGTTGGTGTTTTGGTCTGATGATAAAGAACTATCATCAGAAACGAACGTCATAAGTTGAAACTCTCTCAAAATACACTGTAAGCCTACAATTTGAGAAAATATCCTACCGAATCATTAGATGTCACTTTCCTCTTTGAGAGTTTCCTTTTTTGTCACATCATTATCATCTTATTCAACCCATATGACCAAGTCCTTTCATATCTTTGAGTATAAGAGCTCTGTGTTAGTTTGGTATAACTTATTTTGACAGTTTATTTTGCTTAAAATAGTAAATTAGACAAAATGGGATATAACAATCAAGTGTTTAAATTTTTTAATTAATTTTAAGATAATATTTAATTTTAATTAGAAAACTTAATATATTAATGGGTAAACTATGTATTTAGATCTTATAATTTACATCATATTTCAATTAGATCCATAACTTTTTAATTGTGTTAATTTAATCCTGTAGGGTCTCATTTTTCAGCCCAATACCACACAGTGGGTGGGATCTTGGACCAATGGGCCCAATATAATGAATTTGTAGAGATTGGGCTAAAAGGCTGGGCCTCGGTGAACGGACAGTCGTTAATCATGGTGTTCATGATGATCGCACAGAGGAGAACTAAGTTTATCCAAGAAGACTTTCTCCTCGGCACGACCTGGGTGGCTCCGGTTCTTGGACCTGGTCCCAGTCCCCTTTCTGGACTGCTTCTTCCTCCTTTTATATTAGCTTTTTCCCTCCCCCCAACGTCCACGTGTAGGTTCAGCTTTATAGGGCTGGTACTTGTCCCATCAGCCCATACCCAAAGTGGTTGGGGGTGGTTGTAAAAGCTGAAAAGCATGACTCTGTCAGGTGTAGAGTACTTAATTGCAGTAAGGGCAGTCTTTCCCTTGTTCTTTGTCGTTTTAGTACTTTTCCTGTTCGGCGAAATGACCCGGAATGTCATCACCAGGACCTAGTTGCTCCCCTTGCCCTCGGCTACATTTATGGTCGAGGAGGGTCCTTCCCATGGCCGAGGAGGATCCTTCCCATGGCCAAGGGGTGGGCCTTCCTTGGATCGGGCCTTGGGCCCAGCACAGACATTGACATGGGCTTCCCGGTTTTATATCCCCACAAATCCCTAACATTTTAATGTCATGTTAATTTAGTCATTACCATTATTTTTTAAATGAAAATTGCTAACGTAGCAAACGACCGAAGTAAAAGATTAGTTTATGTTAATGTGACAATAAACTATTTTTTTTATTTTAACTGTTTGTCACGTTAGCGATTTCTATCAAATAGATAACAGTAAAGATTAAATTAACACGACATTAAAATATTAGAGACTAAATTGACACAACTGAAAAATTAGAGATCAAATTGAAATATAATGTAAAGAAAGAGACCAAATACATAGTTTATTTTTATTTTAAACCTAAAAATCTGTAATTAGATTTTATCTATAAATAAATAAACAAAGTAAGCCTTGACATATATTTTTCTAAAAAAAAAGAGTAGAAACTAAAAACAGAGACGGGTTCCACCGAGACCCATAAAAGCCAACTACACACTATACATTGTTTAATATTAACATTTAACACAATAAAAAAGGTAATGCTAATCGATTCACATTCACTGCCGTTTCTCTTTAGATTCAATTCATTATCTCTATCTGTTATCAAAAAAAAAATATATATATCAATCAATATATCTATAAAAAATAAAATACTACTGATTACAATATTTTAAATATCTAATTCTTAAATACTCGTAGAGCATAGAAAATATTCTCTCCTCTCATATTTATGGTGTCGTTCACTTATTAAATTTATGATATAATCCACCGTAAATAAATATGATTATTAAATTTATGATATAATCCACCGTAAATAAATATGAAAATGAAAGCGTCTAAAAATTCTTCATTTTAGAATGTAAGTAATTAATGACCCTCTTTAGCGTCTTTAATTTCAAAGAGAAAAAATAAGAGGAGCTTGACCGCTTTTTATACTATAATCAAGGAGCCCACTTTTTTGTAATATCTTTTTTTCATTCTAATCGAACGGTCTAAAATGGTTTGTGACATATAATAAGAGTAATGGTCCAACACTGTGGCTGTAGCTTTTCTCTTCTTTAAATCTTTGGGACATAAATTAGATTCCAAACGTGCCTCTAGTGTCGTAAAAACCTTAAAAAGCCCGGCAAACACTCTTCACTGCAAAAAAAAAAAAAAAGAAACAACACCACCACACTGTCTCACTCTCTGTCTCTCTCTCTTAAAGTGGTGTTTCATATTTTGTTTAGAAACAGGTAGATATACGGTTATAAATGTTAGCTCATATAGCCATATATAGCAAGTTTACAAATGCTGCTTCTGGGCCATTAGATACTACCAAACTCTGTAAAGCCTAGAGTGGCTAGGCTTATTTTTCTCCGAATACCCTCTGGTGTATACATCGTGTAATTTTTCTTTCTCTATATATACAATATTTTGGGTGTTGTATACATAGAGAGAAGACTATATATATGGCCATGGTGAAGGTATCAGTTTTGTTGATTGGGATTTTAACAGTACTTGTTTTTGGGAACTGGGTTGATGGGTTTGAGGAGATTCTTAATTTAAATGAAACAGCAGCGTCTTTCTTGGACTCAGAACATATGGAGGCTTTTGGAGCCTCCAAAGCTGCAAGAGCTACTGATGTTTTGATGGTGGGGCTTACCCTTATTCAAGGTGCTGATGCCAAAGGAGCAGGTACATTCTTTTTATTATATATTCTTTTTTTTCTTTCCTTGATTTCCTTTCCTGCTGTTTTTTGGTCCCTGGTTCACATTAATAGTTTGGTAGTTTGCTTGAAATAGATGTGAGGGATTAATGCAGATAAACAGACAAAAGGTTTATGTTGTAATGTCCTTGTGTACCTGAGACTGAATTTTGTTTCTGTGTTCTGTACTTATTGGCAATCCTTATTAAAGCTTGTATTTTTCTTACTTGTTATTATTAATTCATTATTGTAATGATTCAGAAGAGCCTCCTCCACTCCCTTTCTTTTTTTCTTTTCTTTTTTGTATTCAATGTGTACTTTTTGATTCTGCAGCCAGGCATATTGATTACTTTGCCTTCAGTTTTTGTTGTTATTCTCTTAGTTTTTGTCAAATCAGTTTTACCAATGATATTTCTTCACTTCACTGAGAGAGACATCTGTTCCGTTGCCTGGCTTTGTTTTGAATATCTTTAATGCTATTACTATTGTTGCTTGTTTGGGTATATTAAGTCAATTTATGCTGTTCTATTATACTATTTGGTGAAATTGTTCAATCTCTCTGTCTTTGCTTTACTCTTTCTGTTTCTAATCATTGTTCGTGTTTCTCCCATATCTCCTTGTCTGTGTCTCTCTTTTTCTCTCACACACACACACAATTATTTATTGTTAGATAGTTTTCTATTACAAGCAAGGCTATCCGTGTTGTAATTGTCATTCTTATCTTCTAAATTCATCTTGTAAAAGAGTGTTTTCTGATAAAAAAATTCTAGTCATGTATTTGTCTGGGTTTGGCCTAATTTGCCACAATGTGTTTTCACTATTACAGTCTGCATGGATGGAACATTACCCGGCTATAATTGGCATCGTGGGTATGGGTCAGGAGCAAATAGTTGGCTCATTCAATTGGAGGTTTGTGAGATTAGATTTGAAATGTCATAATTGAATACTTAATTTATAGTTGTTGTGTCATATTCTGTGCATAATTCATAAATACATGTGTTTGTATATGTTTCTCCTGTTGAATCTTTCACTGACAAAATAAATTAAAATATCTCGTTCATCAAAAAGGAAAAAAAAGGAAAACTAAAATGTCTGGATAATGTAAGAATTTGGCCAATGTAACTACAATATCAAACTGGTGTTGTAACAATTCTTATCTGTGTTTCACTGTTTCTTGTTGATATTTGTGTCAATAGTATACTCTTGGCTATCAGGTGATTTTGGAAAAATACGATATTCTCATCTTCAAAGCACATGATGGTTACTTCTCTATTGAGTAATATTTCTATGATAATGAATATCAAATGTAAAGTTCTAAATATTTCAGCTCTTTTTGGTCCTCGGTATATCTCCAATATGGTTCAAGGCTTTTCAGGGACAGCTCTATGATACTCTAAAATTCTGTCTTGTTAATCGTGTAGTTATTATCATTATCACCATTATTATTAGATTATGCCACTTTCTGGTTAATGCTGGCTGCATACGGTCTCACCTTCAAATACTCTAATGGTTTTATTTATTGAGGACTTAAATTATTCAAATATCTTGTTCTTGTGGCAGGGAGGTGGATGGTGTAACAACCTTAGAAGTTGTGTTTACCGGAAAACAAGCCGGCATGGATCCACAGCTTACATGGAAAAGGAAATAGCATTTACGGGAATACTGAGCGATAAAGCTGGATATAATCCTGGTTTCCTCCCAAACTTGAAAATATCTTGCGTTATTTCTGCCTTTTTCTTGCTTGAGCTTTCTTGACCATTGTGTTGTTTATATGGGCTTGCAGATTTTTACAACTGGAATAGAATAAAACTCCGTTACTGTGATGGTGCCTCTTTTAGCGGGGATAGTGAAAATAAGGTTTGTATTAGAGATGAATGTTGTAACCTTAAAACTACCAGCCCATCCCAAATAGCTGCCTAGAAGGCATATTGCATGCTCTGAGAAAAATGCTGTAGATCTTGTTGCTCAATTTTTATGAACAAGCTCCAAAAATCTTATTAACATTTTCCCCATGATTTATGTGGTGTCTTCATCCTATGTCAGTGATAGCTGCAAATGAAAGAGAGAGTGAGAGAGAATGGTTTTCGTTCTTTTCTTTATCCACCCATTGAAGTGGCTAAGTTTATTGTATGTCTAAATGACTAGATTGGAAAATGCAAATGTGTATCTAAAAATGCAGGGTTGATTCGTAATTCTTATTTTTTGTTTGAGTTCACTATATGTTAACATATAGGATTCTGTTTCTTAGGCTGCACAACTGCAATATAGGGGACAACGTATATGGTTGGCTGCAATGGAAGAATTTATGTCAAAGGGAATGCGCTCTGCTAAACAGGTTTATGCCATCATTATTTGGCTCTCTTTTCATCTCCTTTTCATTTATTATCTTATTTCACACACTATTAATTGTACTGCAGGCTCTTCTTTCTGGCTGCTCTGCTGGGGGACTAGCATCTATTTTACACTGTGATGAGTTTCGAGGTTTATTTTCAGGCAATACTAAAGTGAAGTGCCTAAGTGATGCTGGAATGTTTCTTGATGCGTAAATACTATCTCTTGATGCTCTTTTAGTTCCAGCAATATTAATATGCAGATTTTTTCCTTAGCTTAGTTATTAATGCTTACAATTTCCATTGATAATCCTACCTGGAATTGCAGGGTTGATGTATCTGGTGGGCGCACCCTCAGGAATTATTTTGGTGGTGTGGTAGGCTCGCAGGTACTATTGCTTTGCTTTTTTTCTATTTCCTATTTCTGGTTTCATTATATGAAGTCTGGTGTAGTGAATGATTGATGTCAATCATAATTATTGGGGAGATATTAATAAACGCATTAACATGACCTTGTGCACAGACTCAAATTCATGACATATATGCCAAGTTAGTGCTTTAATGTCATTAGTGTCAGTGGCTTAGGAAATGAGGATCGGATGTACAACTTGACCAAGAGTCATTGTGCCCATGCTTGCTAATTGAATTTTTTGTGTTTCGACTCCATTAATCTTTGTTGTACAAGCTTGGATCATTTGACATGATAGTAACACATACTGAATTTGTATAATTATTACAGGGACTGAAAAATACTCTGCCACGTGTTTGTACTGACCACCTAGATCCAACTTCGGTAACCTCTTTTCCTTGACTTATTTTGAATGAATCTGTAGAAACACAAAATTGTGTGGCCTGTCATTTACTATTAAACTGACTTCACTCTTTTGTCCTTTTTTTTTCTTATCAGTGCTTCTTCCCTCAGAACTTAGTTGGCAACATTAAAACCCCACTTTTTATTCTCAATACAGCCTATGATTCATGGCAGGTAATTCTTCTTTTTAATAGATTTCTCTTTTGATCCATCTTACAACACATAATATATAAATTATCTTGCATTATGAGTAACAATGGAATGCCTTGAGTGACAAAGTAGATGAATTAAGTGATAAATTTTCCACATGAAATCAGATCCAATCCAGCCTAGCTCCACCTTCAGCAGATCCCTCAGGCTATTGGCATGATTGTCGATTAAATCATTCAAAATGTTCCCCAGCCCAGATCCAATTTTTGCAAGGTGATTTCAAAATTAAGAACTTGCTAGCTTGAGCTTTTGGATTCATGTTGGCTTCAATACATGATAACTAAAATTAATCTACTTATTAAAAGGCATTTATTTGTTTGATGGAACAGGGTTCAGGAATGAAATGCTGAAAGCAATAAATCGCTTCTCATTGTCTAAACAAAATGGGCTGTTTATAAATTCATGTTTTGCTCACTGCCAAACAGAGAGGCAGGACACTTGGTTTGCTGATAATTCTCCTGTTATCGGAAACAAGGTATGCCTGACCTAATTGATTATGTTTGGCTTTGGCACATCATAGCCATAAACCACCAGAAATATATGTCCTCACAGTTAAATTTGTATACGTATGTATTTGTGCACTTGTACATTTGTGTGTTTCTTGGTTATATGAAGTGGCCCACATTGCTTGCTCTATAATACATTTGACTTCAAAATTTCCATCGATCTTTCCATCAGCATAGCCAAAGTCCTATCTTGGATGAATCACAATGCTCCATATGACATTGACCTCATTAAGATTCCCCAGATGTCTTGATGTTTATCCAAAAAAACTCACCTTGACAAAAACTGGAGGACATGCCTTAAGCTAGTAGCCTTAAGACCAGTTTTCTTATAATCTTATATTGCTTATTAACAGATTTTAACCAAAGAAGATGTTGAAGTTATTATTATTATTATTATTTGTAAGTTTCAGAAATACCCATAGATTTTAAACCCACAACCTTACCCTCCATTCGTTCTTATTACTTGCATTTTGAATCATATTCCTCTGTTCTATTTCATTTGTTTAGTAAAGATAAGAGGTTCAAAGTACCTAAAATTATATAATTGCTGGTATTTAGGCCATTGCACAAGCTGTTGGAGACTGGTATTTCGACCGAACAAGCGTTAAAGCCATCGACTGTCCTTATCCTTGTGACAAGAGTTGCCACCATCTGGTTTTCAGACAAGCCTAGTTCTACCGATTGGTTTATTCACATGATACCTTACTGAGTAATATATTTAGTTCCATTAGATATTGAAACAACTAAGCAAGTCAGTTGAATTTGAAGATGACAATAAAAGATGAAGGTTGCTGAAAAGTGCAAATGTATCCAGCGCCTTTTGCATTGATTTTATAGCAATTTGATGTGTTTATGTCTTCAACTATGTTGTAATTGTGATAATTCATTTTTTACAATTAACCAATAAGACAAGTTGCATATACTTAATACTTATGCTACTGCTACTACCCGTCCATGTCCTTAACTGAGTTGTTCACCAGAAATATTACATTTCTATTGTAAGTCATTTTCTCTGAAGCAGAACAAACTAAACTCTTATAGGCTTTGTTTGGTTGAGAGAGAGAGAGAGAGAGAATGATGGATGGTTATGATGTTTCTCAATATCTTGTGTAATGGTGGGCTTGAACGTGGAGTTTCTTTGCTGTGACACAAAGGTTCGTGGTGTGCTTATAACTTATAAGTTGTGGCTTTGCTTATGATCTCCACTTATGAGTTCATGGTCTTGCCAATAATTGGCAACGCTCAATCTCATTACCTAATAGCCTTAGCTTTGTTATTGAGCAATGATTGGCTGGTCACTGGTGTAATTTAATTCAGGTTCAATCTGCACAAATATTGGGACAAAAGGTTAGCATCCCCAAATAATTCAGACGCTATCCCCAATCCTGCAAAGAAGTTAAATTATACTAGCCATCTATTGACAAGTTTGGCTTTTATGTTCTTACCTCCCTAGGAATTTGAGTGGTTCTCAGGAGACCCATGCATTGAGTTTTGCACCAAAAGCTTATTCCCATATGTAATTTTTCTGGATTGTTAGCTCTTTCCTAATAGTAGAAGTCTCATCTGGTTCTATGTTGTTATTAAAATATGTTTGCAACTGGACAAAGAGTTCATTTCTTTAATTTTGTATTGATGATGATCCTGTCATGTTACCTTTCATGATTTCCAGATTATTTTAATGTCATAATCTGTCTTACATGCTGGAAAAAAATTGTCTCAACTCACATTTAGGAGATTTGATGGTTGTAACAATGATTATTGCAAGAGTTAAGACTCATGGTTATTGGGTGTCCTGGAAACAATTTGTCTCAATTCACATTTAGGAGATTTGAAAGTTGTAACAATGATTGTTAAAAGAGTTGGGTAGGATTGTAGGATTCCTTGTCATTAACCCTATAATCATCTGTCTGATGAATAATTTGGAAATTAAAGTGTTGCTTTCTGGTGTCAAGTTGTTTTGATGTTTATTCTGCATCAATCACCATTAATGTGAGGTGAATATTAAGCACTAAGCAGGTTTGTTATTTTTGAAATATGATTCAAGTCAAAAGGAAGACAGCCAGATATGTTGTATCATGGGAAAACAACAAGAAAGCTCTAAACCAAGTAAACATATTTTAAATTTTCTAATAGATGTGTATAGAGCTCATAGTAGCAGGAGTCTAAACCTAATGTTGACCTAAGTAGCCTGAAACCGGCTATTTGCAATTAAATAGCCTCGTTTTTGTATGCATAAATGTGTTAATATGGCTTTGGTGTCTCTGAAATATATAAAGTAGCCAAACAATGAATTTTGCTTTGACAGCCAACAATTCGAATTAAAAAAGCTTAATTACCATTAACACAACCTAAGTTCAGGTTACCATGTACTAACAATTATCATAGTAATGCAAGGCAAGGATGAGACCCATGTGTAATTCCCAGGCTCACTCCAAAAAGAAGTATTGAGGTTGTTAAAATGTTCTATATCACTCTTTATATTTCCTACTCTTGGTTGTCATGACTAATACCATAGCGGAGTAACAAATTATAAAGTTTTTACGTGTAAATGCTACTGATGAGTATGGTTTTTTTTTTCCTATATATATCTTAAAAGGTTCATACCTAGCAATAAATCTTCCTCTTTTGCAAGGCCTACAAGGGATAATGGGTAGGTAATTATACCCCCAATTTTTTTGTTTTTTTTTTTTTTTTTTTTGGGAGAGACTAATTCCCATCTTCTTTCTATACTTTATTGATTGCTACATATCACCTATGTGGAAGAATTTTGCTTCTTTTGGTATACATAAAGTACTCCACCCCACCTTTCTCCGGCCACTCCCTCTCTAACAAAGCCTTCAATAAGCACTTTGAAATTGGTGTGTGTGTATTGTGTAGTCTTATTCACCTTGATTTCTACATCATGCATGTGTATCTTTCATCCAGAACATAATATTCTCATAATGTATGTATCATCATCCTGCTGTCATCATTAGTACAATCATTGTCACATTCATATTCCTAATCAAGTTTTAAAATAATTTGATCTGTGCCGCCATATTATACTCAAAGAAAAGCTAAGATTCCAAAGTGTTTATATACAATTAAGGTTCAAAACTTGCCAACCACAATGCTGCCATCTCAAATAGGCTTTGCTGCAGCACAAAGCTTTTTGTTCTTTTCCTATGCAGATGATTGTAGGACCCCTACAGATGTACCCAATATTTGGTTCACATGTGCTTGACAAATAAATAAATAAATATATATATATATATATATATAAATATAAATGTGTATGTATGTATTCATTCATGTGTGTGTATATATATATGTACTTAAAAAATGTATCATTGCTTGCAAAGAAAGGAAGAGACATTGACATATTCTATTGAGGTTGAGGGAGATTACTTTAATGCTTGCACATGGATGAACAAAGACACCGGTGCCTTTTGTGTACCTGAGAGATAAATGAAGGGTGACCTTCAATTGGCGGTCCTTGTACTTTCTTACTCCATAAATTAATGTCATTTCATGTCTTAATTATTTCTTTATGGCAGATATAATATTTTTATTCAGTAGTTTTTTTGTTTTTTATTCATGGTGAAACACTTTTTTGAGTCAACCTTCTCTGATGCCAAGGAACAAGAAAGAATAACCGGGAGATGATTTAAAGTGATTTTACGGACACAAAAAATTGTCACAATATTAACATGTCAGTTCCCATAAGTCAAGGTAAAACTAAATAAAATATTAGTTTGGGACACACCACAACTGAAAAAAATGTTGTGGAAATGTTATAACATTTTGTTGTGTTCCTAGAGTTTCTCGATAAATTAACATGGCCAATTGCACTTTTATTAGGATTGTAATATTTGCACATATTTTTTCCAAACTTTTAGTACACACCTAATATCTGCATCAGTAATACTAATAATCACATATAATTATCACATATGTTGACTTCAATTCAAAATCATGAGCACAAATGAAAGGAGTGTGCACGAAAAATGTATATTTGTGATGTGCAAATAATGTTTTCCTTTGTATGATCACCCCTAAATTGCCTTGTCCATGAGTTTGATAATATTAACTTTATGAATATTATTTTTACCAATATCATCTCATGGGACTTGCTACTATACATTTTGTCCCCTTTAGCAAGATTTACCTATTTTTCTTTAAAAGAAAGAAGCTTCTTCAAGGTAAATTCACCTTAAAGGGACCCCTAGTTCCCTACTTAGTCCTTAAAAATCATTATCAGTGATTTCTATCATGTTCTACTGAGATATCAAACTCTCCTTTCTCTCTTGAAGTTTCTGCATCAATAGATGCCCTTTGAAAGGACCCCATTCTGTTGTTCCTAATAGCATTGTTAAAATTTTAGGCCCACATCACAGTAACCGTGCATTGGTATCCTCTTAAAATAAATGGCACAAAATGGATTAGTGGTACAGAAACTTGTCACCTTGCAATATACTGTACACTTAAATATCCTCATTTCCTTACACTGAAAAGTCTGAAATGGATTTTTTATTTTTTGCTTCACCTTGTCCTTAAGATAATTTAAGGTACTGCAAAAAAGCCTCGTAGACAAGGAATTTATGGTCTTGATTAGCTTGAAGGTCATTTCCAAAATTGTTCATGACTAGCTGGTTGATTGCTAAAGTTTGCTGTGGGGCTTTTGCGTCTCTTATTCATTTAGTTGGATTTTCCACCTATATATGCTTGGCAATATGAAATATATTGGCAACATCATTCTATTGTACTTATTTTTGGTTGAGGTAAACACTAAACCAAAGGAAAACTATTATTTCTTGTCTTAAGCCATTGAGTCTTGAAGGGGTATAAGTGACTTAAAGACTGTCAAAGAGTGAAAACCATCTCTATCTGTAGGGAGACAGTGATAGACACCCATTTATGAAAAATGGTCCATTGAATTTTGCATTAGAAAAGAACATACGGAATTTTTTTTGTTTATTTTTCAATGTGAAAAGGATCATGACAGAAAGAGATTGATTATATTAAAGTGAAAATAAATCCAGGAATCAAAAGATATGGATATGTAGTAGAGAGTCACAATCACATTGGACTTCGATTTAAGAAGGAGAGCGCACAACCTTCATGAGTTTTTTTTTTTTTTTTTTTTTTCTTTTTTTTTGTGGGTACAAAATATATTAAGAGCTTTTTATTGTTGATAAATGAACTTACATCATGTGAATCCAAATTAAGGATATAAACAGAAGAGCCAGCAACAAGCCTTATTCAGTATCTCTACTGTGTTTAATGGAAAAAGCATATAACATAAGCTCAAATAAATCACAAATATTTTTGTAAAACAAAAGGCTAGAAAGATTTGTATCAGACACATTTACAACTCAAAAGAAAATGTCTATAGCACACACCAGTAACCAGAAAACCATCCTTCTCCAAGCTCCATCTCAAACTGAACTTTGTGACCCCTCTCCTCTCTTATATTAAGAGGGTGTCACAACTCGCATATTAAGTACATGCTAAAGGGTTTGTCCGAAAGCTACAGCAAGTCTCTGGAGATCCTTGGTATATATATCTGAAGCTGGCAAAGCCTGTTGATGCTGGTTATGATGCCAACTAGTACTTGACCCGTCTGTCATGAAGCCGGTTTCTGGTTTAATCTCACTGCACATAGGTTGAGAGATTTGATTCTGTAGTGCGGTTCCCATCAGAAATGGTGTATGGAGATATTCAGACCATTTGATGTCTTCAGTATCACCTTCTAAGGGATGAGCATGGTCTTTATCAGATTTTACATGATCTGTCAGTCCCCAAGAGAAAGCATGGTTCTCAAAGAAGTTACTGCTGCTTTGCAATTCCATACTACTACTGCTTCCATTGCTGTTGCTGCAGTTGTTACTGAAAGTACTACTTTCCCAGTTGTGTATTCCATTGACATCACCAGAGCCTAAGGAAGGATTGTTGTCTGAGGGAAGGCTTACAGAAGGTTTTACAATTGAGCTTGACATGGAATGGAGCATTGAGGAAGTCATACTAGAATTATAGTCAGAAATCATTTCAGAAGACCTGGAATTAGGATTGAAGCATAGAGAAGTATTGGGGTGTACAGAAAGCCTTATATCAGGCCCATAATTCAAGTGCTGAAAAGAGAAATACCCCACCAAATCAGAAGGCCTGCAACTGGTGCTTGAGGTTTCATGGGAAGTACCACTACCACCAAACCTATCTAGGAAGAATTCCTGTGTAGCTGGAGTGGTTGTCAAACTATTGTTGCTGCCACTGCTGTTTTCAAACTTTGAGCTTGAAGAAGCATCAAGTGTGTATCTTTCTGCAGCCATTGGAGGTGGCTTTGGATTTTTTGCCCCGATGAGATTTTGTTCATTGGATCCTATAGAGGTTTTCTCATTGCTTTTGTTGGTTGTTGGTAGCATGTCTTTTTCATTCTCAAGCTCAGAAAGTGGTTTGTGAGTGTTGGGGTCAATGCCTCTTTGCCTAAGCTTCTTCTTAAGGCAAGAATTCCATAAGTTTTTAATCTCATTATCAGTTCTTCCTGGTAACTGAGCTGCAATCTGAGACCACCTGGTGATTTATAATACATTTATGACAACATGAGTGATAATTCAAAATGTTAACAGTGTGAATAAAGAAGAAGAGTAACAGTAGTATCTGAACTGAACAGTAAGGGAAAGAAAAAACCACCTGTTGCCAAGAACTGCATGGAGTTCAATGATCAGATTCTCTTCCTGCTGAGAGAATGCTCCTCGCTTTAAATCAGGCCTCAGGTAGTTAATCCACCTTAACCTGCAGCTCTTGCCACACCTTTGCAAGCCTGACAATATATCCCACACAAAAGTAGAATGAGTTTTTTTAGTCCTTAAGATTCTTTGGTGTGCATCACATTGACAACCATATAAAGTATGTAACAAAGATAAACAGTACCTGCAAGTTTAGGGACAGAACTCCAACACCCATGTCCATGCTTGGTAATATAATTCAGAAGTTTCTCATCTTCCTCAGGAGACCACAGGCCTTTCCTTAGTTTCTGCTTGTAACAGCAAGATTGTCTCCCCATGTGGAGTCCAATCAATATCTTCAGTGCTGGAAAAAAACTTTTATAAAAGTGGAGCAAAGTTTTGTGCAGTGACAGTCCTTTCTGAATTGTCAGCAACAGGAGAGGAGGCTTAGAATATGAATTCTAGGAAATGGGAAGCTGGATTATGAGAAGAAAGAGAGAGAGAGAGAGAGATTAAGAAAATGAAATGGCAGGCTGGTAGGGAATCAAATTAATAGGAAGAGCCTCATAGAGAGAAGTCATACTCATATTCAAGAATCAAGAGGGTGATTGGAGATTTTGGTTTTGAATTTTATTATAAAGTCTATAAATAAAAGCTTTCCTGAGTTAGAATCCTCTCCATTTACTGCCTAGTATTACAAAGTGGGGTCCATCATGTATGGACGGTCCAGATGCCACTGGACACATCCAGTGGATTGAGAGGAGCATGGAGGAGAAGAAGAAGTTAGCTTAGCTCCAATAATTTGACTTGCGTGTGTCTCATCAAGGTTTGAGAATTTAAGACTTTGGCAGCACTGGTGGGGCATTTTCTTGACAGATATTTATTATTATTTTTGATTGGAAAAGATTTTATTTTATTTATTTATTTTAATAAAAAAAGGGACTTGAAATAGTTTTATATATGTATTGGAAGAACTTAACCAAGTCCAGACAAAAGAAGTTTGCTAAAACAATGAGGATTTTTATAACGGGAAACAATAAATTTGTAGTCTGTTTAAAGTTTTAAGCAATATACCCTTTTTCATCCTAGCTAGTCTATCCAGAGAATCCTAAAGTAAAAGTAGCCACAAGATTTTGACAAAGGAAAAATTTCTTGTACACAAGTAATAACCTTGTGACTAGATCAATCTGCAAATATAGTATACTGCATAAAATTGATGATAAGTTAAGGGCAACTATATTTTTTTTATTTAATTTATTTAAATGTGACAGAGAGTGGAATTTTCTGAACACTCCATTAGTAGTAGTATACTAGTACTCTCTGAATACTCCTTTCTTGACTAGCTTTTGTGTCAGGTTGCTTCTTCGGTTATATTGACCTTCTTTTACTTCAGCTTTTTCAGCAATTTCCCCAAAGCATGATCACTTTGAAAAGTTTCATAATTGGGTGCTATATATGAGCTATCCACATATAAATAAAAGGTTGTTTCTTTTTATTTAAACTCAAATACCACCAGCGCTCCAAATCATTCATGTTTTCCAATTTGAAATATTTCCCATTCTTTCTTTTTTAATGTCTATTTTTTTATATTGATTTTTTGACTTCATGAAAGTGGTATAGATAATTGTGTGAAATGCTAAAGCCAAAATAAATTAAAATGGTAAACTGGCATGCTCCTCTTATATCTACATATATAGGCCATTCACCATAATGTAGTTGTCCTTTCTTCATTTTAAGTATGCATTCTGAAAGTTGAATGGAGACAAACTAGGATGAATTATCACAAGTTTAGTGGTATACTCAACATGACAATATTAATTGCACGATGCCATTGATGGCTCTTATGAAAGTCTGAATTCATTGAACACATTTGTAGGATGAATTTCTTTTTCATATTTTATTCAAATTAATTAAACTAAAAATGAAAATCCAAATCCTTTTCTTCAGATCAAATTCTTCCATCCAAATGAATCCTATTGTCACTATTGCTACATAATCACATTATTGCACCACCAAACGGGTCATCAGCAAAAGCTTGTTTAGAGTTTTTTTAATTATTATAAAAATCAGTTTTTTATTGCCTGACTTGCTTTTCAATTCCCTCTTGTATCATTAGAACCAGATACTATAGTCACCGACTCAACATGGAAGGCCAGGGTTACACTTCTGAAATAAATTAAGTGATCCTTTGGATATATTTTATTTCCTATTGATTGTCAACATAGAAAAAGCCAAAGGTGACGATTAGGGTCTGTAATGTGTCTGACTCAAGAAAAAGTTGATAAACTTGAACTTAAAAAATAAACTAGCGAATTCTTTTTTATCGAAGATCTTCTACGTAAAGTTATATCAAAGTATTGTATTTACAAATTTATCATTTATTTATCTTCTTTTTTCCTTTAAATAAGTAAAATTACCATCTCTTTTTTCTTATGCTAGGTATAAGTGGTGCATGGCAATATGGCATACAAATATCCAAACTAGTAATGATTTCCTCAATATTTATTTATTTCCTTGAACACAATTAAACTCTAGAAAGAACCTTCACCTCCATAATAATACTAATTATCATTATTATAATAATAACAATAATTAAAAAAAAAATTCCTGGCTTTTGATGATAACCTGTCTCCTTGTTCTGACATTATTATGAAGCTTCGTCCTTGACCTTAGCAATATCCTAATTCAGCCATCCTATTGGAGTATTGAAACTTTAAAAAAAGAACTCAAGAGAAGATGCTTGTAATCTCCATACCTCATCATGTACTCGTAACCTTATCTTTATATATAGTACCATATATATGAGCTGTTCTGTGAAGTCAACCATTAATTGTTGAATGTTTATTCCTGTGTTCTTTGTTTCTTCATCTGTTACTAATATAATATGTTGGCATCAATATTTACTTTCAATCAATGGAGAAGTGGGTGTTTCAACAATTCATTTTAATGAAAAAAAATATATATATACTAATATGCACCGGATAGGATGTTGTTTTTGATAATATTAATTTATTTGTATTTTTTATTAATCTGTATTTGATGTCTTGGTTATAGGGAATGAATCTCTGTCATCAAATGATTAGGAAGTGTGAATATATGAATAGTTTAAAGTTAACTTGGTCCAAACTCCAACGAAAGACACATATTTTTCCTTTACTTTGGTCTGTACAGGTAGAGAATCCTGTCAAGGGGGTTTAGCGATGACCAAAATTACTTTTATCTTCAAGACACACTAATCATGGACCGGGTCTATGATAAGCGAGAATATATAATTATCTTATAATATAATACAATTTATGAATTTATTTTTTGAATTTATTAAAAATAATATATTATAATTAACTGTTTTTAAAATAAATATACCCACTTAATAAATAGGTATTTTAACAATTAACAATTTTTACTTAAAAAATATAATAAAAAAAATGATAGAAAAAAGAATGACATGCGGTGGTGCAACATGAGTTTACAAAATTAAATGTAACGTTTCCATTATCATATATAGTATGAATATATAAATAGTGTTGGATAGTTATACTAGTAGTCATATGGCTCAATACCATTGTCCAATTCTCCCCATAAAGGAGAACCCACATTCCATTCCCCTTTATTGTAAAAAATATATATATAATTATAGCCAAAGAATAGTAAGGACAAATCTAACCCAGAATCACTCATAGTTTTTGGTATGTATATGTCTCACAAATGGCTGAGCTGGATTCCTTTGAGGAGGCTTAATATTTCAGGAAATCCTTAACCGGAGGGACCCCCCCCCCCCCCCCTCCCCCAATTCCCCAAGTTTTTCTGTAGCAAGAAAGACACGTTGAATAGGATTTGCATAAGAAGGGCTGTGGGGTTTTGCCAATAAGAATATGTGATATTACTCCTTGTAGGTCCATGCCCTTGTAGCTCTTGGCTATTATTTAGATGATTAGATCCAAAGTACACTGACAAAAAGGAGGGAACCATTTGAGAGTAGAATAGAAAGGCTAAACTAAACGAAATGTGAGAGGTTTCCAAATTCATCTATTCCTAGGCTGTAATGACAATGTGACCTTTGTACACTGTAGGAGGTTTTCCCTTTGGATACATGCTGCATATTAGTGTCATTTGAGCCACAATAAACAGTTTTTGTTGGCTACTTCTAGGTTGAAATTTAAGATACAATCTGAACCCTGCCTAAAAGAAAAAAGTATAAGCAAGAAGATCACTTGTATGACTCTTTGGCATCAGACTGTATGGTTATGATTTGATTTCATAGAAATCTTCCATTAGGGGATTTTCCTTCAATTACTGCCAACACATATATTCTGCAGAAAGAAGCCTATGAGATTAAGTTTTTTATACCTTGTGCGGATTGTGAGCCATCTAGTGGCAGTTTTTGCTCACAGCTAGCACTACTATGGAAATTTTCATCATTCAAACAAGAGGGAATGATGACATCTAAGTAAAGTGAAGCCATGATTTGCAGCTTACAAAATGCTTATAAATATGTTGTTGATGGGAATTTGTGAATTGAAATTCATGAAGAGAAAGATTTGGAAGATATGATCAAAAAGTCATTTGAAAGGAAGGGAGACATAATCCATATGCCCTTGAAAAATGGAGATACCTCTTCCATTATCCTTAAAGCCATTTTTTTTTCCTAAGCTTATTCAAATATAGTCAACTAATTGACAAGAAAGAGCAACTGTTCCTTCATTTAACCGGAAAACACTTATTGCTTAGTCCTTTTTACTTAAATTATCTATTACTAAGAAATTTACCATTTTGCAGGTTATTGGAATAGGTCTTACCACCAATATGTAGTTCCTGTGTACAAACTTTGTGAATGGTTCTCTCAACCTACACTATCAGTTTTTGGCCTTGCCTAGTATAATTATTTCATCGTTTAAAAAACCACATATTCCTCATTAAAGGATCATGGTTATTGCAACTTGCAAAAGCAAAGTATGTTATGTGATCAATACAATGAAGACTTAATCTTAGTTAAATTTTTTTCCATCTCCTTTAAGCTCATGAAAGAGAATCTTCCTTAAGTAATTGTCTTAGTTTTGATGACTACGAAGTTCCATTACAACTATCAAAAAAGAGAACTTTTGGGAAACATCCCACATTGTTTTGCCTAGACAACTGAAACTAATAGGGTTCAAAAAAGTTTCATTTGAGATGACCCTAAATGTATCCTACTCAATTGGCCCATTAACACTAGTCAAAAACATAAGCACATGGATATTTCATAAGTTTTTGCTAATCACAACTAAGCTTAATTATCTTTGTCTTGTCAAAGCAATGAATGATGATGACAGAAACATGAGTGTCACTATCATGACTTTGCTTACCATATATGGAAGCTTAAGATCTCAATAACAATCATTATAAGTTAAAAAACCACTATTGATTCCCCCATTAACCCCCAGGGTTATTAATATATTAGGTTTGAAGCATCTGAGCATCTTAAAAAGAGTTCTAGCCTTGTGATGTTTGTAAAGTTGAAAATGAGAGGAAGGTCCAAATAACAGTGGAAATTGACTTCAAGAAGAAGGCAACATAATAAGAAGTTTTTTTTTAAAAAAAAAAACCAATTAAGTCCCTCAGCAAAAGCCTTAAACCCTTTAAACCCCATCAATTATCAAAAGCTTTGTCTGGTTGAAATGCTCCCCTTGTACCCCATCCTTGCATAATTACTTTTCTGCTTTTGCTTTATAGTGGGAAATGATAGTCAACTTTATTGCCACACTTACATCATTACTTTTAATTTTGGGAGAGAGTTTATGCCCCTAAATGGACTGTTTGAGATTCTAATGGGGGTTGCTGTCAGGGTTGAGCCTTCTCAATCAGTGTGAATTTAGAAGTAGTGTCAAGCTCTCATTGGCTCATGCTTAACAGATTTCGATTAAGGGTGTCTAATCAAATCCACAAAGGGAGAACATGCAAGAAAACTGGTGCTAACACTTTAATATCTAATCCATCACCCTTGGGCCAAGTAGATGGTCACTCTATAATTCAATTCCTTCGTTCACAACAACCCAAAATTTTGTGTCCCAAAACTACCCTTGACATACCATTTCCCATCATCATCTTCTAGTGTTGACTTAGTTATTGACCTTAATCAGAGGGCTTATTGGTCATGCCATTGTTTCCTTTTTCTGTACTATTTACATGCTAGTTTTTTAGATATTTTCTTTCCAACAAAGCCACAAGTTTGTTCTTGTACTCAACACTCGATTAAAAACTTAATTCTAGCAATGCCATCATTAGTACTGACAAAAAGTTTGCCCCGTTAAATGAACTTAAGGTGAGTGATAGAGATACAAACTACACAATTTCTCAAACAGATTCCTTATTGTACGTTAGAATTGTGGAAAAAGATTTAGCATATTGCTCAATGAATACTACTGTACAGAAGAGGCCTATCCTATATATAGACAGGACAATTCACCTAGTAGTACTAGTAGTAAAATTTAGTACAGTAGGAGTATAGTACTAGTAGTAAAATTTGGTACAGTAGTACAGTGGGTCTAAGAGTGGACTTGGCCTGATACAATGCACTAACATATGTGTTTCATGCCAATACTGCAATCTGAATTATTTGCAATGCCTTACAGGCCCTGTTGTTTTCCTTTTGTTTCCTGCTACAGTGCTTACTGCTAAGCATAGAAGAAGGACCGTGACATGGGTTGATTCATTGATTTTAAATTTCATCATCATCAAACTGACATAAGTATTGGCTTATGTACTCAAGTCAGCAGGACTAAAGTTTTGAATCTTTATCTAAAAAAATTAATGTTTTATTGATTCCATCAAAAGAAAGAACTGAAAAATAATATCTAGAACCCTGTGGAATAGTACATCATTCAGAGGTGTAGATCTCCCAACACTAGTCCTTCTTCTATATCAAAATTCCAGCTCATGCGGGCCTAAGTAATTAATGAACTTTGCAAGCTTTAGAAATAGTTTTTCTGTCACTAGCTAGAATGGTTGTAACATTTTCTCCTTGCAAAATTCTTTCTATAGTTCTAGTTTCATCATACAATGTGATCTCTTGAGTTGCCTTTATAGTGTTCATCGCGTCTTGATGTACCAAGAGTGTGTTCCAGAATCTTGATTAAGGCATAAATTCCATTTCCTGTACCTAATCGGATGTTATATGATCTATAGCAAACCCAACGCTTATAGCTGTTAAATTCTTTATACCCGGTTTTATATAGTAGAAGATTCAGAAACATTGACTCATTTATGCTAAAATGAAAGCAAGGAGCTGCTTTTATAGGTGACTAAGTTGGGCTTTTGTGACATTGACATGAAGTAGGTTAGAGTTCCTAGTGTATAAACATTCTTTTCTTACAAACTGCGTGTGAACGGAGAAATCCAGTTTAAGCGTGCATGTACATTCCCTTTGGTCTCTCTTTCTCTTCTTCTTTTTTTTTTTTTTTTTTTTTTTTTTTTTTTTTTTTTTTTTTTTTTGAGAATGCCTTTGGTCTCTCTTAGTTGTAAATACCATGCCATAATTCATAGGTAATTACTCTTTTGGTCTTTCTTGCATAAGTTATTACTCTTTTGGTGCTGAAAAAATGTTGAACAAAAGAAATTAGAACTTTTTTCTATTTTAAGTTCATTACTTAGTCATGAAAGGTACAAGTTTGATTCAATTTCTGCACCAAAAAAAAAAAAAAAAACTTGTCCACATGCACATAACTCAAGCAGTGAAGGAAAAAATCCCATAAAAGTTTGATTCCACATTTCATAATAAAACCAGGTTGTATCTTGTAAGAACAAAGGTAGCACAATTGTGATTAGTCTCATATGTATTCAAAAAAACTTACCAAGTACCCACAAAGTTGAAAATGGGTCAATTTTTCCTATATCACTTTACTTGTTTTGATATAAATTATTTTCACATTTTATAATGTTTACTATTTTGCAATAAAATAATTGGTCAAATGTAAAATTATTTGGGTCAAAGGAAAAACCACAGGCAAAAAACTGTAAAATGTTTTGCACATGAAAAAAGGGTAAAAACATTATTTTACACTTTCTTTTGTCAACCAAATAGGATTCAAAATAATTTCAACTAGTTGCATACCCGCGCGTTGTGCGTGATAATTTTTTTAGGATAGTCTCATTAAATATTTTATTAATACTATAATTTTAGTTATTAACCATTGGTTTTTCATTAGTTTTTAAGTTAATAAAAATCTTAATTTTTTACCTTTACACACACACACACACATATATATATATATATAGTGAATCTTTACACATACCTTTAAGAAAATTCTATATATTCCACTTTTTTGGATGCGTAAAATTATAAACTACTACTCTATAATGATAGTGGCTAATTAATTTTATATATATATATTTATATATATTTATATTTTTAGTGATCTCATTTGTAACATTTCTTACCATTATCATATATTTTACTAACTGATGATTTGCATAACAAAGACGATAAATAAGAGGTAGCATTGTTCATTAGATTTTTGAAAGTAATAGTATATGAAAATTATATATATATATATATATATATATATTATAAATAAGGTTAAATGAAATGTCAAAAAATGGATTTTTAAATTTTCTAACTTTATTTCTTATGTAATTTCTACTACTATCAGAGAACATCTCTTTTTTAGTTATGATTAATATGGTTTCCATAGTTAGAGTTTGATTAGTTTTAAATTTAAATTTAGTACTATGATTGTATTTAATTGTTGATTGTTGATTTAATTTTTTAAGTGAATTTAACGGTTTATGTTACTACACTGTAAAGTTTTTAATGTTCTCCACAAGATAATCTCTATTTTATTTTTTACTTCTTCTTACAACCTCTTTGTTTTCCAATTAACGATTACTAATTGAGGTTTGGGTTTTTTTTTTTTTTTTTTTTTTTTTTTTTTTTTTTTTTATCTACTCTTTATTACTTTGTATTGGTTTTTTTATACTCTCTCTCTCTCTCTCTCTCTCCATTGGCAACCTATCGTTTTCCAAAATTTGATGATGATTTTATGACATTAAATATGCATTATTAGTTTTTTTAAATTTAAATTTAGTGTTTCTAACTTGATTTGTTTTGTATTTCATTCTTCCTTTGATGCATTGGGTGTGAGAATGAGTGTTTCCCTAGCATTACTCAACTTAATGTGGACAATTGTATTTATTTAATTTAGGCAAAATATTATATCTAAAAATTTAAAATAAAAAAAGGAGTGGAAATATAAATAATTTAATGATATGTATGGGGGATGTGGCTGCATTTAAATGTTAAATAAAATGATATGAGAAAAAAATAAAAATAAAATACATACCAATAAACACTAACTTATCCAAATAATTCTTTGTAATATAATAATAGTACATTCTTATATACTATTTTTTATTATTTATAATGCAATATGATAATATTTAACAATCAAAGTCATAAAAAAAAATTAAAAAATAAAAACTTAAAACACAAAACTAAATCCCATCAACCAAAATAGAGTTCTAAAGAATACAAAACATTATCAAGCTAAAATAGAGATGCAAGAAAAATAAAAATAAAAATCCACCCAAAAATTGAGGGAGAAAGAGTGGGAAATAACCACTTTTTTGTGAGAGAAAATTATGTAAAGAATGGAAGAGTGGATGACAAATTTATACTAAGAGGATGATAATAAAAAGAAACAAAATAAATGAAGATAAAAGGAAAGAGGAAAAGTGATATCAAGGTAGAATGTTTGGGGAGATGAAAAGGTAAAGAGAATGAAAAAGGTTGGAGAGAGAGTGTAAATGTTCAAAAAAAATGAGTACAACTTGATGAATACAATTTTCTTTTATTTGAATTTAAGTAAAACATTAAATTTTTTATTTTTTTAAACAAAAAGAGAGAGAAAATATAAATAATTTAATGATAAGGAGGATGTGGTTGAATTTCAATATTGAGTAAAATAGAAGAGCAGAAAAAAAATAAGAAAAATTAAAAGATATAACAAAAAACACTAAATTATCCAAATAATGCTATGTAATGGAATACTATTTTATTTTTATCTACTCTCTTTAATTTTTTATAATGTAATCGGATAAAATTTAACAATCAAAGAGCAAAATAATAATAATAATAATAACTTAAAACACAAAACTAAATCATATTAAGCTAAATTAGAGTTCTTAAAAACACAAAAATTTATCAACCTAAAGCGGAGATGCAATAAAAAATAAAAATCCACCAAAACATTGAGAGAGAGAGAGAGAACTATGCAAAAAATGGAAAAGAATGACAAATTTATAGTAAGAGGGAAGGGATAAGAAGAGACAAATAAAGGAAGATGAATAGTTATATTAAAATAGAGGGTAGTAGGGAGATGAAAAGGTAAGGGAATAAGAAAGGTTGAAGAAAGTGTAAATATTTAATAAATAAGTGAATGTAAACAAAATTATAGGAAAATTGGAAATAAAAAAAGAAATATATATAGACGTTAAAACCAACAAAGATGAATATGTAAAAAAAAGGAATAAATAATAAATAATAATTATGTGATGAATGATATGGTGATCAGGTGGCGTAACAGGAGCTCAGCAGCAATAAATGTCACGCTTCAGCTTTTGGTAATAAATAGATATATAGATATAGATATAGATTGGAAATAAAAAAAAGAAATTTATATAGATGTTAAAACCGACAAAGATGAATATATAAAGTCAATAATTTATTTATATTTTTTTTTGTAAAAAAAAGGAATAAATAATAAATAACAATTATGTGGCAAATGACGTGGCACAATAGGAGTTCAACAACAATAAATACCACGCTTCAGCTTTTAGTAATAACTAATCGTGGACCCGTGCGTTGCGCATGAATTTTTTTATTTTTTTATTTTTTTATTTTTAAGGGAGGTCTCATTGTTATCATTATTTTGTAATTTGAACTAACTTAATGAAGAGAAATGCATTTCATAATCATGTTCATCACAAAATAATTTTTTATTATTGTAGAATTATTTTATTTAAATTTTGAAATCTTAATTCTACCATGGTTGACTAATTTGTACATCTCAAAGTCAATTATACACATTTTGCATGCTACATGTAAACCCTATTTTCCATAAGGTTGAAATAATGTGGGAAACATTTGATTCTATGGAAGTTAAAAACTAAAATTCTTATATCTTGTCTTAATGTTGCCTAAATAATGTTAAATGAAATGTCAAAAATGGGATTTTGAAAATTTCCATCTTTATTTCTTATATATTTCTATTATTATTGAAGAATATCTTCTTTTTAGTTTCGATAAGAAATATGGTTTTCCATATTAGAGTTTGATTAGTTTTAAATTTAAGTTTTGTATGATTGTATTTAATTATATCATTTAATTAAGTGAATGTAACAATTGATTTTATTGACATTCGTAAGATTATCTTTAATTAATTTTTTACTCCTTCTATCAAGCTCTTTGTTTTCCAAGTAACGGTTACTAATTGACGTTGGATTTCTTGATTATAATTCTAATGTACTAAATATGCATTGTAACGTTTATTTTTATTTTATTTTTTTCATTCCAATTTACTGCCATTAACTTAGTGTATCCATAACTATTAGTTTGTTTATGATATGTTTGGTATGATATTCTATTGTTGTTGTTGTTATTATTATTATTATTATTATAAATTTAGTGTTTCTAAAATAGCATTTGTTTTGTATTCCATTCTTCTATTGATGCATTCTAGCATTTCATGGGAGGACTTTCTAAGAACAATTTTTATTTATTTGAATTTAAGTAAAATATTTTATGTTTAATTTTTTAAATAAAAAAATGATAGAAACTATAAATAATTTAATAATATGAAGGATATGGCTGAATTTAAATTTTGAAATAAATAAGATGAAAGGAAAAATAGTAAAAATGAAATGTATATCGATAAACACCAAATTATTCTGAAGAATACAAAAAAAGATAACAACTTGAAACACAAAAATAAATTGTATCAACCCCTTAGAATTCTGAAGAATACAAAAATCCATTAACCTAAAGTAGAGATGCAAGAAAAAAAAATCCACAAAAACTCAAAAAAAAAAATACATATATATATATATATATGTGTGTGTGTGTGTGTGTGTGTGTGTGAGAGAGAGAGAGAGAGAGAGAGATAGAGAGAGAGAATTAAGCATAGAATGGGAGAGGGAATAAAAAAGAAGGCATAATAAATGTAGATAAATGGCAAGATGAATAGTGATATTAAGGTAAAGAGTAGTGTAGAGATGAAAAAGTAAAAAGAATGAAAAAGGTTAGAGAAAGTGTAAAAATAAGTTGAGAATTTAATAATAAAAAGAATAGTTTAAAAAAAGAAAAATATGATATTTTGATTGTAATATAATAGATTTTTTATTTCACTTTAAACATTAAAAAAATTATAGGAAAATTTGGAAAGAAAAAGGATAATAGCACAGTCGCTAACATGACTACAATGGAGCATAGTAAAAATAAATGCTACAATTGATTTTATTACACTATAAAGTTTTTAATGTCCTCCGTAAGGTCATCTCTATTTTATTTTATTTTTACTCCTCCTGTCATGTACTCGTCGGCCTCTTTATTTTCTAAATAACAGTTACAAATTGACGTTTAATTTCTTTTAATTTTCTTTCTCTCTCTACACTTTATTACCTATAAATCTCTCTCTTTTTGTTTATTCGTTGGCATCCTATTGTTTCCCCAAATTTGATAATAATTCTAATGCACTAAATATGCATTGTAATATTTATTTATTTATTTATTTATTTTTTCATTCCATTTGGCTGCCATTAAATTAGTATAGCCATCACTATTGGTTTTTTCATGTTATGTTTGGTTTGATATTCTATTATTATTATTTTTTTTAATTTAGTGTTTCTAAATTGGTATTAGTTTTGTATTTCATTTTTCCATTGTAAGATTTCGTGGGAAGACTTTATAAGAACAATTTTTATTTATTTGAATTTAAGTAAAATATTATGTGTTTAATTTTTTTTTAAATGAGACAAAATATAAATAATTTAATGATATGGATTATGGAGGATGTTGTTGAATTTAAATGTTGAATAAAATAAAATGAAAGAGATAATGACTCTCTATCTCCACTATCTCTCTCTCCTAGTTTGATTGTACTGGGTTTTAAACTTTCAATTTGGATAATAATTTGTTGCTCATGATATGAATGGATTCACTATAATCTATGAATTAAAAAATTATACCAAGAAAATCACATGGCAATATCAACAAAAGAATTGTTGTGTAATACCATGTTAGGAACATCTGTGGTTGCACTCTATTGGAAGCCGGAGATGAAATGGAGTATTCAATAATACATAATAAGCTGTGGTTTCCAAGTGAAGAAGTTTGGGGTCAACTTGATTTATGACAATGATGAAAAGAATTACCTATCCTGTTTTGAACCAATAATCGAAAATGCATGTCTTCCTTGCAATGATGATTATATACTATTTTTATATTACAATAAGATAATATTTTACAATCAAAAAAGAATTAAAAAAAGATAACAACAGAAAACACAAAACTAAATCATATCAATTCAAAGTAGGATTGTAA
Organism: Quercus robur; assembly: GCF_932294415.1. Lineage (NCBI taxonomy): Eukaryota > Viridiplantae > Streptophyta > Magnoliopsida > Fagales > Fagaceae > Quercus > Quercus robur. Next base: position 476,153 of record NC_065536.1, read on the forward strand.
AGAATACAAAAGTTCAAAATTAAAAAATACACCAAAAGAGAGAGAGAGAGAGAGAGAGAGAGAGAGAGAGAGAGAGAGAGAGAGAGAGAGAGATAACTTTTTGTGTGTGGAAAAACAAAAAATTATGCATGGAATGATTGAGAGAACAACAAATTTATAGCAAGAGGTTAAGAATAAGAAGAGTAAAAAATAAAAGAAGATAAAGGGGTAGGGGAATAGTGATTGTGGGGTCCAATAATTTGTGGTCCTGGCCCATTTTTATATTGGGGCCCAAGTTTCGAGCCGAGGAAGGGTATAGCCGAGGATGTGTAATAAAATCCAAATAGTCTTAAAACACAGTCGAGGATGATTCTGTCCTCGACATATCCGAAGTCCCCCTAGAAGAAAGGGTAAAAACGGTATAGGAACAGTTTGGGAAAAAATCTAAAATATCTATGTCAATAGAGAATGAGACGCTAGATAGTATAACGACCAAGGACAAAGGGAAAGCTGTCATTATTGCCATTCAATACTCTGCACCTGACAGAGTCATGCTCTTCAGCTTTTACAACCACCCCCAACCACTCTAGATATGGACTGACAGGACAAGTCTTAAGTCCTAGGAAATTGAGCTTATACGTGGACGTTGGTGAGAGGATAAATGCCCATATAAAAGGATAAGAGAGGCAGTGTGAGACGGGGGGGGGGGACAATCCGTCCTCCCAGCCATGGTGTCTTAGAAACAAGGAGAATAAGAAGAGCATAGAGCTCCCCAGACTCCTCGGACGAGATTCACTGACTGGAGCCAACCCGAACTACCGTCCGGTGACCCAAACCTAGCCTTTCAAACCCACGCTCTCCAAATGATATTGTTTGGGCCCTCTTTACGTACGAGCCCAATATTATCTTGGGGTTGTTACGAATCGAGTCCCTACAATTGGCGCTGTCTGTGGGGAAAGCTTGTGTCTTGGCACAGGTGGTGGGTTGAGACAATCCCTCACATCATTTCCAACAGCCGGATGTAGTGTTCTAGAGTAAAGTTCCACTAGGGGCTACGTTTCTTCACTAGGGGCTGCGCTTCGTAGCGTCAGCAGCACGGATGGTTCTAGGGGCTTGGCCGAGGAGCTAATCCCCCTAAACCAAGGTCCCACGCCATAGCCGAGGGGTTACTTCCCCCAACTATTTAAAAATCAAGTTTTGGACAGAATCAAGGTATTGCATGGTCCTCGGACTCAAACCTATGGGGAAACCAACTACTTAAAAATCAAGTTTTAGACAGAACCAAGGTATTGCATGATCCTCAGACTCAAACCTATGGGGAAACCAACTACTTAAAAATCAAGTTTTGGACAGAACCAAGGTATTGCATGGTCCTCGGACTCAAACCTATGGGAAAACCAACTACTTAAAAATCAAGTTTTGGACAGAACCAAGGTATTGCATGATCCTCGGACTCAAACCTATGGGGAAACCAACTACTTAAAAATCAAGTTTTGGACAGAACCAAGGTATTGCATGGTCCTCGGACTCAAACCTATGGGGAAACCAACTACTTAAAAATCAAGTTTTGGACAGAACCAAGGTATTGCATGGTCCTCGGACTCAAACCTATGGGGAAACCAACTACTTAAAAATCAAGTTTTGGACAGAACCAAGGTATTGCATGGTCCTCAGACTCAAACCTATGGGAAAACCAACTACTTAAAAATCAAGTTTTAGACAAAACCAAGGTATTGCATGGTCCTCGGACTCAAACCTATGGGGAAACCAACTACTTAAAAAAAAAATCAAGTTTTGGACAAAACCAAGGTATTGTATGGTCCTCGGACTCAAACCTATGGGGAAACCAACTACTTAAAAATCAAGTTTTGGACAGAACCAAGGTATTGCATGGTCCTCAGACTCAAACCTATGGAAAAGTCAACTACTTAAGAAGAATTCTAAGTTGTTCAGTCCTCGGGCCAAATACCAGAAAAGGCTAAGGCTATGAAGGTCATTAGGAAGATGGCGAAACGCCTTATTTCTCAGCGACCTGCAGGGGCTGTTCATTTTGGGTTATATATCCTCGGATGATTACTTCCTACACGGCATCGAGCATTCGGTCATCATCTCGTTCAAGTTTGGGGTATACAACCCATTTTCAGGTCGGTCTTATTGTACACGATAGCTTCAATAAGTTCATAATAAGATCTTTTTTCTTGGTAAGGGATTTCGGCCCTAAGTATTGTTTTCTCAGGTCGGCGTTATTATGCCAGACAGCTCTAATAAGCTCATCATAATATCTTTTTCTTTTTTCTTAGTATGGGTTTCTGCCATAAGTATCATTTGTTCAAATCAGCATTATTATGTCGGATAGTTTCAATTAGCACAGAGCATAGTCTTTTTATTAACTGGGATTTCGGCCCTAAGCATCGTTCGGAATGTAAAAATAAAAAAAGAAGTCATATGGTAGTACGTCTATTCACGGCATAACCATTTTTGTGAAGAAGAAGGATGGGACTATGAGGTTGTGTATTGACTACCGTGAGTTGAACCGGGTTACTGTGAGAAACAAATACCCTCTCCCTCGTATTGATGACCTGTTTGATCAATTGCAAGGGGCACAAGTCTTCTCTAAGATTGACCTTCGTTCTGGGTATCACCAGTTGAAAATCAAGGGTGAAGACATACCCAAGACAGCTTTCAGGACTAGGTATGGGCACTATGAATTCTTGGTAATGCCTTTTGGATTGACCAATGCTCCTGCTGCGTTTATGGACTTGATGAATAGGGTGTTTCATGAGTACTTAGACCGCTTTGTTATTGTCTTTATTGATGACATTCTAATTTTCTCCAAGAGCATGGAAGAACATGAAGAGCACTTGAGAATTGCTTTTCAAATTTTGAGGGAGAAGAAGCTGTATGCCAAGTTTAAGAAGTGTGAATTTTGGCTTGACCAAGTGGTGTTCCTAGGGCATGTGATATCTAAGGCAGGGATTTCTGTAGACCCTAGTAAAGTTGAAGCTGTGGTTGATTGGGCAAGACCGACGAATGTGAGTGAGATTAGAAGCTTTTTGGGCCTTGCTGGTTATTATAGGAGGTTTGTGGAGGGATTTTCCCGTATTGCAGCCCCTTTAACTCACCTAACTCATAAGAATGCCAAGTTTGTGTGGACAGAAGAATGTGAGAAGAGTTTTCAAGAACTTAAGCAAAGGTTGGTCACTGCACCAGTACTAACCATCCCTAGCAACATGGGAGGCTTTGTTATTTATAGTGATGCCTCAAGAAAAGGGCTTGGTTGTGTGTTGATGCAGCATGGTAAAGTCATAGCTTATGCATCCCGCCAATTAAAAAGTTATGAACAAAATTATCCCACTCATGATTTGGAGTTGGCTGCAATGGTGTTTGCATTGAAGATTTGGAGACATTATTTGTATGGTGAAAGGTGTGAGATTTATACAAATCATAAAAGCTTGAAGTACTTCTTTACTCAGAAAGAATTGAATATGAGACAACGAAGGTGGCTTGAGTTGATTAAAGATTATGATTGCTCAATCAATTACCATCCAGGCAAGGCTAATGTGGTAGTTGATGCGCTTAGTCGGAAGTTTTCTGGTTTCTCAGCTGCCTTGTTAACTACTCAAAAGGAGATTATTAAGGACTTGGAGAGGTTGGAAATTGAAATTGTCATGGGTGATTCCCAAGTCTTTATGGCTAGTTTGACAATACAACCCACTTTGATTGAGAAGATTAAGAGTTCACAGGTTGACGATGCACAAATTGTAAAGATCATAGAAGAGGTACAAGAAGGGAAGAGACCAGAATTCAATGTGTCTAATGATGGTGTCTTGAGGTTTGGAAAAAGACTTTGTGTGCCAAATGATTTTGCAATAAAGAAGGAGATTATGGAAGAAGCCCATCATACCCCGTACTCAGTGCATCCTGGTAGCACTAAAATGTATCGTGACATTCGAGAAACTTATTGGTGGAATAACATGAAGAGGGAGATAGCTCAGTTTGTGGAGCAATGCTTGACTTGTCAACAAATTAAGGCAATACACCAGAAACCTTCAGGATTGCTGCAACCACTTCCCATTCCTGAGTGGAAGTGGGAGTGTATATGTATGGATTTTGTGACTGGCTTGCCAAGATCTCCTAAGGGACATGAGGCCATTTGGGTAATTGTGGATAGAATGACAAAGACATCACATTTTATTCCTGTTAAGATGACTTACTCACTTGATCAGCTAGCACAGATATATATTGATGAGATTGTGAGTCTTCACGGAGTTCCATCATCAATTGTGTCCGATCGAGACCCAAGATTCACCTCAAGGTTTTGGGAAAGCCTACATAAAGCTTTGGGTACTAATCTTAGCTTTAGTACTGCCTTCCATCCACAAACTGATGGATTATCAGAAAGGACTATTCGTACTCTGGAGGATATGTTAAGGGCTTGTGTATTGGATTTCAAAGGGAATTGGGAAAAATACTTGTCTTTAGTGGAATTTGCTTATAATAATAGCTACCACTCTAGTATTGAGATGGCTCCCTATGAGGCTTTGTATGGTAGAAAATGCAGGTCCCCATTGTGTTGGGAAGAGGTTGGTGAGAGGAAATTGTTGGGACCAGAAATCATTCAGATGACATCTGAGAAGATTGATTTGATTCGTAAAAGATTGCAAACAGCACAAAGTCGACAGAAGAGTTATTATGACCACTCAAGAAAAAAAGTAGAATTTGAAATTGGAGATATGGTATTTTTGAAAGTCTCCCCAATGAAGGGTGTGATGAGATTTGGGAAGAAGGGGAAGTTGAGTCCTAGATTCGTTGGTCCATTTGAGATCCTGAAACGTATTGGTAAAGTTGCCTATGAGTTAGCCTTACCGCCTACACTTGCAGGAGTGCATAATGTGTTTCATGTTTCCATGTTGAGAAAGTACATCCCGGATCCTTCACATGTCTTGAACTATGAGCCACTCAAGATCAAAGACAACTTGACTTATGAGGAAGTTCCAATCCAAATTCTTGACCGTAAGGACCATGTGCTACGCACCAAGACCATAACATTGGTTAAGGTTCTTTGGAAGAACCACACAGTGGAGGAGGCATCTTGGGAGCGAGAAGATGAGATGAAATCAAAATATCCAGAGTTATTCGTTAACGAAGGTATGTACGATTTCGAGGACGAAATTTTTTTTAGGGGGGAAGGATGTAACACCCCATAATTTGATACCAATTAAATTATTATACGTTAAATTTTAATGGAGGCCTATAATTAAAATGGATTAAATAAATTTGGGCCTAAGATATTAAAAAGAAGATAAATTCTATAAAATATGAAGCCCAAGTGAGGTGACAAAAGTACATATATGGGCCTTGAAAACCCTAGCCTTTTCCTCTTAGGTCACACGTGTTTTTCTGATGGGATTTCTTTTTGCTTCAGCCGACAATTGAATTTCTGCCTTTCTCCACTGTGGCGTTGGTGGGAGTCTTCAGGTATGATTTTCTCATGCTCAAGATTTAAAAGTTTGTATGGTCAATAGCTTGCAATTGATTGGAACTAGACTATCATTATACTAATAGAAAAGGGTTTCCTATAATTGTATTACATTAGATAAAGACTTGGTCAATATGTCAGGCAGAGATACAGACTTGAAATTGAGCCAAATAGAGTAATAGGTGTGGACTTGGTCACCATGTTAAAGTGAAAAGAATGCTTATGTTATTGCATTTACACTAAGCCACAATTGTTGACTGGTTATTTTGCTTTCACACTAGTTCAACGTGTAATAGATTTTGGGTCCTTGGAGTGATTATTTCAATATTATAATAGCAATTGTTTACATAGCTGCACTGACCTAGTAGTTCTAAGTCCAACATTGAGGCTGAAAAACTAAGAATAATAAATAAATTTTGACAGTTTGCCATGCTACACATGCTACCTCAAGTATTGCCATGCTATTCCCTACTAAGCATGGTCCAAGCTTGATTGTTTACGTAGCTTTCACTTGGTTTATTATATATATATATATATATATATGTAATATTAAGGTCAGTATATGCCTAGCAGCATCAAGAGAGCATTCTAGCACTAGATTGATGGATTAAAGCAATCTCGCGTGGCCTTCAATGTTAAGTTGAATATATATAGTTATATATATAATGGTTAGAGTCAATGGACATCCAATGGCATCAAGAGGGAATGCTAAGCAACAAATTAAGATAATATGTGGCTTCCAATAGTAAATTTGATAGTTAAGTGAATGAATGGAGGATTTTGGATATATTAATATTGTTTAGGATAAAACCGTTTAAGTGTGAAAATAAATTTTGAAGTGGGAAATTGTGTATTGATGAACCTATTTTTGGTATTGCTAGGTTCTAATTCTACTGAATTGTTGTAATTCAAAGGAGGTTGATTTCCTTTATTTTTGCAACCAAGAGGTAAGTGGTGTTTACTAATTTTGGGGGTTTTCCCAAAACAGCGTTAATTATTAAACTATTTTATATGAAAGAATATGTTGATATTCTATATATAAATGAATATTTTACAAATGTTTGATGTGCACATTGGCTATTCGTTTTATGAAAAACTTGTGGGACAACCTAATTTTATTTAAACTTGTATGTGTGAATATGTCTCTATATTTTGAGAAGTATGAATGGATTATTTTGTGAGCATATTGAATTTGTTTTGAAAACCTATGGCAAGTCGTGATTAGAAGCTCAGTATGATATTTAGTCCTTAGCAAGGGACAATCATGCTGCTGCTAGTCCTTAGCAAGGGACGGTCCCAAAAGGGGACAGTGCACATTTGATAGCTCCTTAGCAAGGGAGCATACTATTGAGGATCCAAAAGGAAGCTTCTTAGCAAGGGAGTGTACTTTTAGGTTCCAAAGGAGCCATCCTTGAGAAATGGGATGAAAGGAGGTTCCAGTCCCAAAAAGGGGACAGCACAACCCTGTCAACGGGGCGTAAACGTTGACCACGAGAAAAGCCTAGGAAATTGTTTATGTGATGGTATCAATATATATATTATGATGGCTCACAATATAAAGATATTATTTTCTTTTACATGAAATAGTTGATGACAAAATATTGGTGAATTATAAGTTGTGAATCTGTTGAAAGAATTATTTATTTGAAAGGTTTGTTCCCACACCCCAATGTTAGTGAATTCCACTTATTGAGTTATCTCACCCCCCTTTATTTCCCATTACAGATACATTAGGTGGATTATTGGAGTAGAGATTCTTGGGAGACAGAAGTTACAAATTAATTTTTGTGGAACTGAGGATTTTATTATTATTTTATGGCATTAAACTTTGTATTGGAGAATTATTTTGAGGATGTTTTGTATTTGGTGAATTAGAGCTCTGACTTTTGTAATCAGTTTCAAGGTTGCTAGTTTCTTTTATTTAATATTTTTATGGATTATTCAGATTAAATAGACTTTTATTGCCTATGATTTTGGGGCGTTACATAAACAAGCCTATATAGAAAACGAATCACAAAAACAATAAAAAAAAAAATAAAAAAAAACAACAACAACAACAAAACAAACAAACAGCCAGAAGTCTTTTTAAGTTCTGCTCTGAGGTCTTTCCAGATTCTGCCCTAGTAGCACCCATATTGAGAGGAGGACCTCCCTTGGTGGAAGAGGAGAAGAAGAGGAAGAAGGAAAAGCACCAGGATGGATCTGGTGATGGGAAAGAAGAAGAAGGGGAGGCAAAAGGAGGCACCAGTGAAGGAAGAGAGGAAGAAGCAGGGATACTTTGTCCCTGCGTCAGTCCTGACTTCTAACACGTTGGTGCCATGTTAGCTATGCTCATAAGAGAGCGGCTGGTACTGATAATGGATGACCCCAGCTCAGTCGCACCAAAAGTTTGACACGACGAGCCTCTGCTTCGGATTTTAGCTGAAGGGAGGATGAGAGGTATCTTGAGTTTCTACCATCCCTGTCTTGACCGAGCCATCTTAAGTTTCGGAGGGACAGAACGCTTCTGAGAAGGATGTGATCTTTTCATCCCCACTTCTACTTCAAATGTGTCACACTATAAGCTGAGGTTATGCTGATAAGGAAGACTTTGAGTACAGCTTGAGGGTTGAGGCTTTAGGAAGGTTAAAGAGTCTTTACGCGAAGGGAATACCCTCTCGTTTGGCTTCTTATATGGAAGGTGAATTCAGTGGCATTTAATCCGTACATATCTCCAAGAAGATCTACAAGTAAGGTAGCGTCTGTTCAACTCCCCAATGTCGTCTGTAACTGTCAGATTTGATTGGTCTCGTAAAGGAAATTTATTAAAGACGCGCCTCGTACACTGAAACGACGGGAGCGCATCGTGTGTAAATCTAGAAGAATGTCTCGTAACCCGGCGCATTTCCTAAGCAGATGAAGAGACGCCAATATTAATGAAGGGTAGAGCTAAACGAACCGTAATAAAGGCTTGGCATCATCAAAACCCTCATCTCCGACCAAGAGGTCGAACAGCAGGATTTTGAGGGGCTATTGTGGGGCCCAATAATTTGTGGCCCTGGCCCATTTTTACATTGGGGCCCAAGGCCCAAGCCGAGGAATGGTATAGCCGAGGATGTGTAATAAAATCCAAATAGTCTTGAAACACAGCCGAGGATGATTCTGTCCTCGGCATATCCGAAGTCCCCCTGGAAGAAAGGGTAAAAACGGTATAGGAACAGTTTGGGAAAAAATCTAAAATATCTATGTCAATAGAGAAGGAGATGCTGGATAGTATAACGACCAAGGGCAAAGGGAAAGTTGCCATTACTGCCATTCAATACTCTGCACCTGATAGAGCCATGCTCTTCAACTTTTACAACCACCCCCAACCACTCTAGGTATGGGCTAACAGGACAAGTCTTAAGTCCTAGAAAATTGAGCTTATACGTGGACGTTGGTGAGAGGATAAATGCCCGTATAAAAGGATAAGAGAGGCAGTGTGAGAGGGGGGGGGGGGGGACAATCCGTCCTCCAAGCCATGGTGTCCTAGAAACAAGGAGAATAAGAAGAGCATAGAGCTCCCCAGACTCCTCGGACGAGATTCACTGATCGGAGCCAACCCGAACTACCGTCCGGTAACCCAGACCTAGCCTTTCAAACCCACGCTCTCCAAATGATATTGTTTGGGCCCTCTTTACGTATGAGCCTAATATTATCTTGGGGTCGTTACGAATCGAGTCCCTACAGTGATATTAAGTTAGAAAGTAGTGGAGATATGAAAAGTTAAAATGGACTGAGAAAAGTTGAAGAAAGTATAATAATAAATAAGAATAATTAAAAATAAGATTAAGATGATATTTTGATTTTAATATAATGGAGTTATTAATTCACTTTAAATGTTAAACAATTATAGGAAAAATTGAAAAGAAAAAAGATGATGACATGACTGCTGATGTGGGTCAACAGAAGTGTAGCAATATTAAATTCTATACTTTAGCTTTTAGTAATATATAGATATAGATATAGATATAGATATAGATATAGATATAGATAGGAGTGTTCACCAAACCGCATAAACCGCACAAACAGAAAAAACCGCACCAAAATTGCCCGCAAAAAAGTATAACCGCACCACACCGCACCGCAAGTAATAGTACACCGCACCGCACCACACCGCATGGTGCAGTGCGGTTTGCAGTTTTATAATAAGAAAACCGCACAAACCGCACCGCACCATACCCTCTCTATATATTAATATATTTAATTATTTTTAATATAAAATATATTATTAATAGTTTAATAACCCTAGTTTTCTATAAAAAAAATAAAAAAATAAAAAAAATTTAATAACCCTAACAAGTGTTGATTAAGAAAGCCAGCCCAAAATAAAGAAAAATTAACTCAATAGTTTAAAACTTGGACCAAAATAAAGGGAAAAATTAGTTTTGGACTGGGTAGAAAAAACCCAAAATTTGAAGTATATACTAATTTCAAATCATTCAAACTGCATCTTATACACCGCATCGCATATGTGACCGCAAAAATGAGGTGCGGTGCAGTTATAATTTTAACTAAACCGCACTATAAAGTGCGATACTAAAAATAACCCAAAACCGCACAGCACCGCACCGCGAACACCCCGTTATATAGATATATGGAATATAGATATTGATTTTCAAATTTCAAAGCTGAGCTGGGCTTTGAACGGTATAATAAATAAGTGAATGGGGTTGGGCCTGATGAGTGTTCTGGTTTAGCGGCAAATGAATTAGAAAACAGGCTGACGCTTCTCTCTTTTTTACTCTTTCCCTGTTCGCTGTTCGCTGTTCGCGTGCTATTGCCTAATGCCTATGCCTTTGCAGTTCTTTGGGTCTCATTCTTCATTCATTATTCTCTCTGGGTAAGCTTTCTATCTCTCTCTCTCTCTCTCTCTCTCTCTCTGTTTCACTTTGTTTTGCCATTAGGTTTTTATCTTATTATAGATTCAATAACCTAATCTCATTTCCTTGGAATTTTATATTTTTTAATATAACTCTTTTGGTTGAGTTGCCAATGCACACCACCTGTTCGACTCAATGCCTCACCGATACCTGGGCTAATGGGAACTCCCTTTTTTTTTTTTTTTTCTGGGTACCTTCCAAAACTCTCTGTTACACTAAGAACAAACACTCTTTATTGCGTTTCACAGCAATAATGAATGTGAGGTGAGAACCTGGATAGCAAAAACACAATTTTTTCTAGACAGTAATGTTAATAGGCTTAAGACTTCAAGTTCATTTGCATTAGTTGAAATGTACACTCGCATTTGTGTGTGTTTGTATGCTTCAAAGAACTGACCTTTTTATTGTTTAGGCCCTTAAAAAACTCAGCTCCAAAATGGAAGTTGAGCTACTCAATATAGGTCTAAAAGTGGAACTTCAAGTAGTCCACAAGGTGAAACCAAACAATCAGAGACACATTCATAGCTATAATTTTTTAGTTATAAAAAAAAAAAAAAAAACCAGCTTCATAAGTTCAGAATCAAGAACCCAATCACAGTAACACTAATTTCTCTGTTTCTTTTGTGTGAAGCTGCATGAATCCTTTTTCCTTTCTAGTCAATGAGTTAGGATCATTGGGAAGCAAAATATCAATATGATAACAAGTCTTTTGAACAATTATATTTTAAGAAGAATAAAGAAAAGACATTACATTTTCTCCTTCACAACTTAGTGAAGTGCAGTTCCTACATTCCACCAATTCATGGATGTGATTTATTTTAATATAATTCTTTTTAATGGGTTTTTTTATTATATATTTATGAACATACTGTAAGAAGGATTTATACTATTTCTCTCTTTCATGGTTAGGTTTATGCTTTTGGGAGGAAGTGTTTGAGCCTATTATAGTACTATGTGTATGCCTTCTCTTTGATTGGGGAAAATGTATGCCCCTTGGGCGTTCAAGGTGCAGTAGTGGTCTTCCTCGGAAAACAAAAGAGTGAAGCATGATAACCACTTCAAGGCACCTCAAGCACTACATTTTCCTATGCAACCCAACAAAATCTTCTTTGCCGATTCCCCAGTTTTCCATCATTCAAAGCAGGCTTCACATTTACTATGTAAGTGAATGAAACTATCAAGTTCCCATTCTCGAATTTGCTTTACATGGTTTTGATTTTTCTATGGTGTGGGACCATTAGGGTGAAATTAATGTACGTAAAATTCTACTGGTGCAAACAAAATGCAAGTGTGTTTTGGATCGTTTGGGATATGTCATTGCTCATAACATTCAAACTAAGACTGTATTCATTGGTTTTAGTTAGAGTTCATTCTCATTTTTAAGTATGAAAGAAACCCACAAAGAAAGTGTAGAATTTGATTCAATGAGAAACATACCTATATCTGGAAAGTAAAGAACAGTTTTAAGAATTTAATAAAGTGATACATGAAAATATATTGACATAAAAAAAATGCATAGTAGAAGTGTTATATCATTTTGAAGAATATTATAAACAAAAATTATAGTGGAATTAGAAAATGTTATGTTACTAGTTAGGTGTATACAAAGCCAAGGATCTAAACTCTTAAGATAGATATGTGATAGAGAAATGACAAACAGAAAGAACTGTCTGCAAATATTGAAATCAACTCCAAAACTATTATGTCTATTTATAGATGCTCAATGTCCCATTGGCCTTTTACAACTGCAACTTTTAACGGCCCTTGGAAGCTCTGTTACATGCAAATCTGTATCTTGCCGCATATCCAATATTTTAGCAAAAAATATTTATGCTCAAGTAATCCTTCTTTTTTTTTTTTATAAGCTATGTTTCCCTCTTTTGTAATAGTTTACTCTGCTTCTAATACAGAACTGTATCGCATCCATCACAGTAGGTTTCCCTTTGCCGTTCTTCACCATTATAAGGAATTTCATAGGCAAGTGTCAGTTTCCTGCAACACAGGCCTCTCCTAATAAAGAGGAAGTGACAGATGAAGTCTTTAATCAAATTCTTACTTCTGTAGAAAATGCTTCAAGGCCCAATACGAAAATTTGTACTGCTTATGTTGACAAGTTTTGTAGAGCTGGAAATCTTTCTGCTGCTGCTAGATTACTTCAATCATTACATCATAAACACATCTTCCTTAACCCTAAAGCATATAATCTCTTATTGAGGGCAGCGAGTGAAAAGCATGACATTGACCTTTTGTGTCAAGTTTTCAAAGATTTATTAATATCTAATGGAGTCTTGAGTTCGACGTGTTATGCCGATGTTGCCAAGGCTTTTACAAAAACAAATGATGGTGTACAGCTACTCAGATTCATCAAAAAAGTGTCAGCATTGACCTCTCCTAGCACAACAGTTGTAAACAGAATCATCTTTGCCTTTGCCAAATGTGGGCAGGTTGATAAGGCCCTTTTGATATATGATCAGTTTAAGAGTCTAAGTTGTCAACCCGATTTATTCACATATAATACCATTTTGGATATCTTGGGTCGTGCTGGACGCACAGATGAAATGCTTCACGAATTTGCCTCCATGAAAGAAGCTGGCATTGCCCCAGACATTGTTTCTTATAATACATTATTAAATAACTTGAAGAAGGTAGGGAGACTAGATTTATGCCTGGTATATTTCAGAGAAATGGGTGAGAATGGGATTGAACCAGATTTGCTTACTTATACTGCATTGATTGAGAGCTTCGGTAGATCAGGTAACATTGAGGAATCTATAAGACTCTTCAATGAGATGAAGATGAGGCGGATCCGTCCTTCAATCTATATTTATCGATCACTAGTCAGTCAGTTAAAGAAGATGGGGAAGGTGGATTTGGCATTGAAATATTTGGAGGAATTGAATTCAAGTCATTCAAATCTTGCTGGTCCAAACGATTTCAAAAGAAAAAAAAGGTAGTTGGACACTCAAAGAGCTTCAAGGTCTCTGTGTTCATTGTTTGGTTTTGCTGAGACATGTTGTGGAGGTTTCTTGTGTTGCAGTTGATATTGGTATGTAATACTGCTCTCTCTGTTTTCTTTTCAAAATGGTGCTAAGTTGGTCCTTTAACCAATTATGCTTTTCATTTCTCTTGGGGTTTGTTGCAAGACCTGGAACCCCAAACTTAGATGCTTAGGCATTTCTCTGTTCTGAGTACATTTGAATCATTCTCATTAGCACCATCTTAATGATGAAATACATGTGAATAGACCAAGAGCCTTGTTGCTCAATTGGCACTTCTTGGTGTTTCCAACGGAGACATCTAGGGTCAAATCTCCTTTGCCCCAACTATTAATTTTTTTTTCTTTAAAAAAATAAAAATGAAAATTGGCGAAATACATGTGAATAGTTCAACTGTAAAATAGGCACTTATCATTCAGAGTGGACTTGTTTAAATGAAATGCAAAATAAGGTGATTAAAAGTTTAACAAATAACACTATATTAATGATTCAGTATTTCCCTGTTGTGATAGGTACCCTGAAAAATGTTTAGAGATGCACATGTGCAGCTTGCTTGTTCATCTGACTAGCTTGTGTGGAACTTTTGTGTAAACTGAGGTTGCTAATTTGAAGTCTAGTTGCAACTTCTTGTCATGCTGCTAAATTTTTGATAGCATCTGGAGAGGATTAGTTACCACCTTTGATTCAAGGTTTAAGGGCAGAGCATGTGCTGTATGAGGATCTGGTTACAAAGTTATTGCCTTTGCAAAGACTTTCTCAGATGAACAGTTGTGGATGAAATCATTTTCAAGGTTTTGAAGCTAGGTGCTCATTGAATAAATGGCCATTTGCAGGTAATTGGCCACTAGTGTGTTGGCTTGGTGGTTATTGTCATCAGAGTGGGTTCTGTGCTACAACTTGTACCATCTAAACTAAGAAAGCTGTAGCAGGCAACACTTAAAGCTGTAGTGACTGTTCCAACTGTTGGTCTGATAGCCTTGTTCAAGTATCTGATGAACTTTGAGTTTGAGCCATGACGAAGTGTATAATGGGTAGCATCTAGATTGGCTTGTTCAATTGTAAACCTAGTGTAATGCTATAACTTCCCCTTCTTTGTGTTATAGAATTTCCTCAAGCTATTATACTGGTTGTTGTAGGCCTTATAAAAGGCTTGTAATTCACCGACATGGAGATATGGAACTTCAGGCTCCCACTACCTGGCTATTGACTTCCATGTGAATTGTAATAGGCCTCATAACAGCCTTTGTTACAAGAGAGTGATCCTAGAAGACGTAAGTTCTATTTTATTCTCTTGGTTATTCAATTAAATTTCACTGGTATTGAAAGTGTTACTTTTTATTGTGTAGTATCGGTTTGTATTTGTAATGCTAAAGCAAAGTTGGGCCTGAAAGAATCAATCCCTAGTGGGACAAGTCTAGTGCACGAGGCATGTTAGAAAATGTTAGATATTAGGGCCGAGTCCATTTGAGCCCAATACTTGTTGTACAGACTACAGATCATTGCATTTGTCTGTCTATTTTACAATAAAAATCAACTTTTTTTTTTTTTTACACAACTATTTTTCCAAAACACTTTATCTATTCTATATTTCAATTAAATATTTATTCTTTATTCATTTTTTATTGTTTTCTCTAATGGTCAGTGTGCTAAAGTGATGTGTGATTTAATATAAAAATATAGGATAACAATTAGATAATAGGATAGAAAGTTACAGAAGAGCATTTACATCCGTCCGTATATAATAAAAAAAATGTAGAATTTACATAATTTTGCCTAAAAATAACTCACATTAATCTATCTATAATTGTATAAATTTTCAAGTTTGCTACAGTAACCATATAAAAATTTTCACTACACTATTCACTTTCCGCATAATATTCAGTATTTTTCTGTCTTCTAACAAGCTAGGCAAACCTATTCCTTGGGGACGTGCGTCTTGTTCAACTTTGGTCTCTGTTTAAGAAAACATCCTAGAAACATATACGGTATACCGAGTATTAGCAAATTTAGAAACATGAAACTAACTAGCTAGTGCCTATAAAGTAGAGTCACAATTTGGTGGTCCTCTGGCTCCGTTATTTGAAAGTGACTTTACTTAGAACCTCTTAGTGGTGTAAAAAGGAACCAGCTAGATTTTCGGCAAAAACAGTCTTAAAATTGCTACTAACATGCTTGGCTACTTTCTAAGAACTTTTTTACCAATGGCCCCTTGTGGGGATAAATGATTCGTTTTTGTGAAAATGATTATAACTTTTGCAGCTAGAAATAAAAATGAACTATACACAGGGATGAAATTTCCATTAGAAAAATCAAACATTTTTCTAATTGTACCATTAAGCTTGTCATTAGAAAAATCAAATTATACCATTAAGCTACAAGGACTTAACATTTTCAAACAACTGGCATGATATATTATGAGAAAATTCAAAGGACCACTATTCAATTACAATGTACCAATTAGAATTGAAAAAAAAAAATTATAGGAAGAAAAGGCTGTTCTAAGAAACTTTATCACAATTTTATGGAGTGTACTTTTATTACATGAAAGAGCATAATGAAAAGGCCATTGTAATAGTTCTCCTACTTTTAGAATTCTTCAAAAATGAAAAGATAATTTCATGCCTTAGGTATGAGTCTATTGATACATTAATAGATAACCTGCATGAAATGTGTGAATTATTTAGAAACTACACAAATCTGAACCATTCATATACATGAACCTCGCTCAAATTAGTAGGGGAAAAGGAAGAAGAAGAAATAAAAAGTAGTCCAGCACATAATAACTTTGACAAGAGGTCCCAATGGATTAAGACCGTTAAATTTAGAGGTTTCTGGGTCCCAACCTCCATTTAAAGTTTGTCACTTTGCCACAAATTAAACGGTCATTGGTCACTTTAGTTATTTATTAATAAAATATATGTACATAATGGAATCCTAATCCTAATAATTCATACTATATCATCCATGTGACATAGTCTGTCAGGGACACCCCGTTGTCTCTATTTTTGCAGCTCTTTTCCAAAAGTTTCATTGTGCTTTTTTGAGTTGTTGCCAACCATATCATTCCTTTCCTTTTTCCTCATCTTTAACCAGTTCAATCTCTAAACAACTTTGAAACTGTCACCTTTCTGTAGAATTCCTATGGCTACTGAGACTGCTTCATCAGATTATACTTCTGCTACTGATCATGAGGTAAGTTCGTTCTTGTGGTTTTTGTATCTTTTTAAATTCTTGTGATGTTTTCATGATTCAAATGATGAACTATGTCTATTATTTTCTGGGGTGTTTAGAGTTCAACTAATCTAAACTTCATATGTTTCTTAAGATTAATTGTATGTTTTCTCTGCTTATAGCAAATCCTACTAGTACTATTCATTTAAAGAAGAAAAAAAATATACTTGTGCCATAAGTTTTGCTTATATCTATGTAATCACTAGATGTGATCATGTGAATCAACCTTGGTCATGATTATGGATTTCTTATTAAGATCTAGTTTGAATATGTTAATTGAGTATCTCCTATATATTTTCTAATAGATAAGAATATACCTTTGATCAAGAGTCAAGTAACCACTTGGAGAAGGATGTATTTGGTAGCCAATTGCTGTCTACTATGTGTGATATTGGAAAAGTATCATTTTTTAGTATCTATTCCATCCATGGTCATGCAAATCATGATGTCTGAGGAAACATAATCTGCTCATAAGGTTGCCAGGACATGATCCAACACAAATTCTACCATATTTTAATAAATTATATTTTTCATCAAAAGAATCTGGGTTAAACCGATTAGCTTTAAACATGGACCGCAAGTTGGCAAGGATTTTTTCCAAGTAACCACAAGGGCTTGGCAATGGTTTTCCTTGACTCTTACAGATCATCTGAACTGGCTTTCCAAATTTCTTTTGCTTGGATCATCATACACTTATTTTCTAATTTTATCTTGAAATTTCAATTAAATTGAGATGCTAGAAGTAATTATAAAACAATTCTTTTAGTGCTTTATTATGGTCTTTCAGGACTGCCTAATTGTAAAAGTTGCACTTCTGTTTAAATTTTCTTCTTTGTGCTCGTTCATTTTATTGCAGCAAACTGAGAAGAAGGTGATTGAAGAAGTAAAAGCTATTGAGCAAGACAGTGTCTCTTTTTCCAAGGAAAGTGTAGAAGAAGAACCCAAAGTCGATGAGTCACCAAGTCCAGCAACCCCATTATCTAAACTTGAAGAAGTGTCAGAGAATAAGCACATTGAGCCTCTTATACCTGGGGTTGAGAAGACTGACGATGCTCCTATTTCAGATCTTCCAGTTGAAGATGATACAAAGGAGGAAAAGCACTCCATTCCTGATTCACACACTCCCAGCATACCATTGCCAGCGCCAGTGGAAGACACTGGTAATACCCAACCAGAAGAGCAACCAGCTGTGGAATCTGCAGTAAAAGAAGCACCAGAACAAGTAGCAAATTCATCTCTTGAGAAAGAGCAAGAGGAGAAACCTAAAGTTGTTGATGCCCATGAATTAATAGCTGAAGCTACTGAGAAACTAGAGGAGCCACTGGATGTGCTTCCTCCAAAAGAATCAGAAGCCATAGGGATAAATGAGATTAAAGATTCAAATGTGGAGTCCATAGAAGTGGAGAAAGTGGAAGCTGCAGCTACTGAAACCGACGAAAAGCTAGGAGAACAATCTGAACTTACTAAACAAGTTGAGAAAACATATGAGGAGGTTCAACCAGAAGTTGCAGTCATGGAAACCAAGGAAAAGCCAGCAGAACAATCTGAACTTACTAAACAAGTTGAGAAAACATACGTGGAGGTTCAACCAGAAGCTGCAGCTATTGAAACCGAGGAGAAGCCAGTAGAGCAATCTGAACTGATTAAACAACTTGAGAAAACATATGAGGAGGTTCAACCAGAAGTTGCAGTCATGGAAACCAAGGAAAAGCCAGCAGAACAATCTGAACTTACTAAACAAGTTGAGAAAACATACGTGGAGGTTCAACCAGAAGCTGCAGCTATTGAAACCGAGGAGAAGCCAGTAGAGCAATCTGAACTGATTAAACAAGTTGAGAAAACATATGAAGAGGTTGAGACAAAGGGAAGTGTGGAGGTTGATTCAGCCACAAACACAGGGACTTCGGCTGAAAAGGATGAGAATACCCAATTTTTCAAGAAAGAGCAAACTGATAAAGCGGAAGAACCTATTGTAATCACAAATTCTAAACAAGTCCTGACTGATCAAGAAGCTCAGACTGATCTGAAAGAAGATGGAGGAGAATTTTGTCCACCAAGTACTGTCTCACAGAAGGTTGATACAGAAGACAAAAAGGGGTTCAGTGGGGCTGATGAGGTTGAAGAGCTATCAAAGAAGCCAGTGGTGGAGACAGAAAAAGTTGCAGAAGAGAATGAGGCAAAGACTGTGGAAACTGAAAAAGAGAATGAACAGAGAAATTCAATACCTGAGGAATCAAGTCCAATTAAAGAAGGGGATATCAATAGTTCTATTTCCACAGCTGAAGTTATTGAAAAATCATATGAGGGAGAGAATACTGGCAGAGATGTTGAAGCGATTGAGGAGAACAAAGGAGAGCAGAATGTAGAAGACAAGATACCAGCTTTAGCCGAGACTGATAAAGACGAGCACTTGGAAGAAAAGCAGGCTGAAGTATCAACTGAGAGAGAGAATACTGGTGGCAGAGATATTGAAGTGGTTGAGGAGAACAAAGAAGAGCAGAATGTAGAAGACAAGATGCCAGCTTTAGCCGAGACTGATAAAGACGAGCACTTGGAAGAAAAGCAGGCTGAAGTATCAACTGAGAGAGAGAATACTGGCAGAGATGTTGAAGTGGTTGAGGAGAACAAAGAAGAGCAGAATGTAGAAGACAAGTCACCAGCCAAAACCAACAAAGATGAGCACTTGGAGGAAAAGCAGGCTGAAGTCACTACAGCCATTAGTGAAACACTAAAGGAATCCCAGGAAAAGCAAGCTGAAGTCACTACGATTGTTAGTGAACCACTTAAGGAATCCCAGGAAAAGCAGGCTGAAGTCACTACAGTTGTTAGTGAATCACTTAAGGAATCCCAGGAAAACACTACAGTTGTTAGTGAACCACTTAAAGAATCCCAGGAATCTGAGTTGCATTTAAGAAGTGAAAAAACTGTAGAAACTGGTGAAGATAAGTTTGAGAAAGAAAAAGTTGACGAGGTTGCAAAATCTGAGGTTCAGAATCTGGAGCCACCTGTCAATATTGGTGATGAGATTAAAACATCTCAGGACCAGCCAAAAGAACTACCAGCCAAGTCCACTCAAAAGCAATCAAATAACATTATATCCAAGGTAAAACAGTCACTTGTGAAGGCAAAGAAAGCCATCATTGGGAAATCTCCAAGCTCAAAAACCCTCTCCTCTGATACCAAGGGTGACATTAAAGTCAAATAATTGACAGACTATGAGGCATTGTATAATTTTATGCAGACGTGATATCTTTTCCAAATTGTTGTGTGTGACATATATAGCGGTAGCTGCTCGGTTCATCTGTGTTGCTGTTCTCTCTTGCCTGCTTGCTTGCCTGTTTGATATGTAAAGGGTGTATATAGAAGGTATAGTTTTTGTCATTCTCAATATTGTAAAAATTACAAAGACATTGTTTTCTGTTTCTATTCAATTCTTTGCAGTTGTATGTATTGTTTGGGTTTGTAATTGATTGATTGCCAATAATGATCAGGAGATGAGAACTGTGTGCTTGTGAAGAAAAATTATTGTTGATATCTATTTTGTAATCGTTATAGTCACGTCATAATGTTTTCTTATTACTATTGTTAAATATGTATTTCAATGGTGCAATAATTTTAGTTTCTTACCACAATATTTCAACAGTGCAATATTGTAAGATTTACAATATCAACACTTCCAAGTATGGGAAAAGTAAGCAGGAAAGCTTACAACTAGGTTTCTGGTTTATCATCATCCAAACATATACATTTCTTTCTTTCTTCTTTTTGACTTAATGTAGTGCACCTAACTAATATGTAGAACTGCAATTCAACAATCACTCACATATTCATTACGAATATCTTGTCTTTCTTATCCTGATATGATTATATTATAATGAACTTGGTGGAAATACGGGCAGGGTCAATTTCCTCAATCATATCTCCAGATCCAAACGTGGAAATGGTTCAAGGATATCCATGATTAGACAGAACCTCGAAACTTTAATATGTTCAAAATACACCGAATGAAGCAAGGATGAGCATATCCAATATGAAGTAAAAGCCAACAATTCAAAGGAGTGTGACATGTAAGGCAACCAAGTCCTAAAAAAATGTAGACATTACTGATCAGGCTCTTTAATTTTCATGAAGAAAAGAAAGGTACAATAATAGGCTAATGAATCACATCCACGTATGAAAAAGCTTACAAGAAGAGGCTGATTCCTTTATAGTATCATCACATGTGATGACTATGGTATTAGGCCAAGCATAAAACTCGGTTCATGCATGCTGAGCTTGCAGATTCTTTCATACTTTTTATCGCCTATGTTAAGCTGCAGATCTGTAAAGTTATACTCTCCATTTATGATTTATAGCGGAAAACTTTTAACAAAGAAATTGATAAATAAATGGAATCACATTGGAAATTATGTTCATTGCAACTTGTGGTCAGATAATTCTTACAAGTTCAATGCAGCCTAGAGACCGAGGGAATGGAAGAAACATAGAGATAAATCTTCAGCCAACAGTTGATATTTTCTTTCCATGTGATTCTGATCAAGGGAATACTACAGAAGTGGAATTTAATGCCCACTAAATCAATTAAGAAATGAGGCCTTTTTTTTGTAAAAGAAACTTCCCAAAAATGGGTTTGGTGTCTGTACTCAAATACCAAATGCTCTCCCAACCACAGAACCCAAATAGCCATACAGAAAATTCTATCAGATGAATAAGACCCACTTAAAACCCTTTCACAAAATTTATTATCTTGTCTAACAGTTGTTGCATACAACTCCCCTCTGACGCCCATGTGTGAGAGGTATTGTATGCAACCATGACACAAGATACCAGCTCCCTTCACATGCCAATTATCTGAATTTAAGATGCAAAAAGGAACCAGACTAGCCATCAGAACATCCAGCTTCTTTTCTGCATACATTCACACAATATTGCATCACAGAGAGAGATAGTCTATTGGAATATAATTATCATTTAATTCAAAGAATTGTTATGAGAGGTCTAAAAAACGTTTTGAATACATATTTCCGAGATAGTTAACTCCTAGACATTGCATTGACTGCGTGTGCCACTATTTTAATGTACAAGCTCAAGAAAAAGATTCTGAGTCTCCCCAAGGTACCAAAATCTGTGCAATTTTAATTGTACTGTCCTGAAATTAGAATATTGATGGTTATACCCCTTCTAGTCCAACTGAAATTGCTGAGATCCTGAAGAAGCATGAAACAAAGGATCAATCTCAAAAGGCCATGACAGATTTCTCTTCAATCACAAAGATCATAAGAACTGGTTGTCAATCATAGCCTGCACAGACAATCAGTCCTTACCTCTTCAAGCCTCTAATAATTAATGTAATATAAAAATTGAAGTGTGATTTCCAATATCCACTTACAAGCTGGTTTACTAGGCACAAGGTCATTTCCATTTGCAGAGTTAACAGCTGTGTTGCCAACAACATCTGAGACTTGACCATTATTTTGCACCAAAGAAGATGGTTCAAATCTTGCATTTGTTGCTGGACACTGACATTACAAAAACATTAAAACATTAGGTGATTCTGGGAGACCAGTGACACTGGCAGAAGGCAAGTAGACAATGGGAAACTGTGTGATAAAGAGTTGAATTGATACAAGATAGAAATGTGTTAGACTCAAGTCACTCAACTAACCATCCAAAACTTTCAACTCTTCATAACACAAAGTTGAAGAGAAGATTGCTTGTCCAACTTTTTTTGGCTCATCCAAATTCTTAAAGAAAATGAAATACAATTACCCATCAGCATTTCTATGACGTTGTGTACCTATCTAACTAAGGTTCATAATCTTATTAGGTTTCTTTCATTACCTTCTCAGCCTTTAGGCTATTAATGCATAAATATAACATTAGGGTTTTAACTACATCTATAATGCCATCTTTACCTATCAAAAAAATAAAAATTCCATCTTGCAAGACTCTTCTTTCCTAACAAAGAACCCCAACAATCATGCATAAGAGTAAATGAACTAAATCCCACAGCTGTTAGAGAAAAGGACAATGAGTCATTATTTCCTCTCAAGCATCTGCTTTGGAAATAGATAGTTAATCCTGACAAGTCAGTATGAGAACTTAGTGGCTAAGGTATTCATGATTTGAGAGATAGTTAGCAGCTTAAAGGCCAAATAAGAAGCATAGATTGGAAAAACCAGCTTGTTTGCACTTCTTGCTTTTGCTAGAAATAAAGAGAGGGAGGTCTGGCCTCACTAAAGAGAAAACTTGCTAGTGAAATATATAATCTGATAACCACACTTTAGTGTCTCCTTCCACGTCTGTTGTCATAATTTTCTTTAGTGATATGTTCTCATTAATTTATGCTGAGTCTACCTTTTAATAAAACAGAAATCCCACTTTTCCAAATATTGTAGGTTTCTATTTATTCATTCAGCATAGCAACTCCAAATAAATGCACAAACCTGACTAGATGTCTGAGTCATTGAGCTACTAGCACCAGTGATTTGCATCGCTTGAGAATTAACATTCTGCATTGGATCCTTTGAGCTAGAGGCTGGAGCTGAATCCACATTTTCCACAGGACCTACAACCCCACAGGCATTAAGTCCTGTGGCAGACTTCATAACAGGCCCTCCCGACAAAGGAATTAATGGTGCACGAGGCATTGGCATTGGAAGTCCTTGACCAGGAAGCCCAAACATCTGAAGGTTAGATCCGGCCATCCCATGCATAGCAGTGTGTCCTGATATAGGTGGGCCAGGGAAATGTGCTCCTTGCATGGGGGGCACTTGAATCATAGGGTAACCCGTAGGTCCAACATTCATGTCTGGCATACCCATCCCATAGCCCATTCCCATTCCCATTCCCATTCCCATTCCAACGCCCATTGGAGAGAAATGAGCCATATGAGGTGCACTCATGTGTTGCATTCCAGTTGGTAACATCATTGGAGGCATATAAAAACCAGCTCCCATTGACATAATCTGCACAACAAGGGAAAGATGCCATGTTTCAATTGGATTATCCAATTCCTGTAAATAGAAAACTAAAAAATGATTTCTTGGAGAAAGAGAAAAGAATGTTTACTTGCACTTGAAGTTGAAGTGTCTTCAGATACTCTATGGCCTCATCAAGCATTGAAGCTTTGTCCACCTTATTATGCCAAAATGTGCAAGTCAGCAGAACCGAAAATGGAGAAAATATCAATCTTTTTTAGTTGGTTATGTTCAAGGTAACATACTTTATTAAGATCCATCACTGTCAAAAACTATTGAATTTGTTAATCAACTAGACTTTAGAATAGAGTCAAAGTCCGAAATCTTTCATACACAGACTTGAGCTTTTAGCTTTAGACCTTCATACACAAGGATACACTTCCACAAACAATAAATTTAAAAGAATACATGAAGTTCATCAAACAAATAATCAAGCAAAACTGTAATTCAAAACATCAACCTTATTGCAGTTTGGAATAAGTTCTTGCAATGCACGCATCTTCTCATTGATCCTATCTCTTCGCCTCTGTTTGCAGAATTCCAAAATGAGCACCAGTTAAAACCTTATAATTCAGAAACAAAACACTGCAGAACTATACAAGAAAAAAAGATGTTCTTAATGGTAGATGCTAATCTTGAATGGTGTTGCTCACCCTTTCGGATAAATTATGTACTTCTGCTGCCCGGCTTCTCTTTGAACCTGTACCCGCTCGGCCAGGAGCTGCTTTTTTTGCCCCAATTGATTCCTCTTCAATGTCCTGCACATGACAGTGTGTTCTTGGTAAATGGAGGAAAGAGATACACTAAGGGAAGCCAAACAAAAATTGAAAAGATATCAAACCAGGACTGAACTCACTTCACTATGGCATTCGGACTCCTCAGTGTCACGAAATTTTCTCTTCAAATTATGCGTTGGATCATCGGAAGGTCTCTCGACGCTATTGCCTGAACAAACAGAAGAAGAAGCAACAACAGGCTCTGTAGTCTTCTCACCATCTGGCAGTCCCTTTGTCACACTTTCACCGAAGACTTGATTGGAGATATTGTCATTCCTAGAGGCCTCATCTGGACAGACAGCCTCAGATTGTTTTCTGGCAACTGTTTCCTCAACAGGCTTATCCTCTGATGGTTTTAAATCAACCTTGGATGGCGCAGGTGCAGCAAGAGGTTGACAATGGGAACTTGATTCTTTTTGTAAACCACTAATGGAATTGATATGTGTTGATTCAGGAGGATGTTTAATACTTGCAGCAGAACCTTTATCCTTACTTGTTATCCTTTCCATGCTTGATAAATCCGAACCAGCCATGAGGCCCATGTTCTGAAGATTAGCCTTCACAAGAGCAGCAGGACGTGAGAAATGAGAGAAATTCATCAGATTGGAATTATTGTTAGATGACATTTGATCTTTCTTCTGCATCTTTATAGTAGGAAATCCACCTGCAGCAGATGCAACCTGTGTTGAATCCCCACATACAGCACGGTGCATGACACTGCTCGTATTATTGCCAGCGCCATCTGTAACCTTTGATCTAAGAGATGAAAAGGATGTTTGACATTGTTGTGATGATGATGATGGGTATAAAGGAGTAGTTCTAGGTCTTGTGGCCTCACCTACTCCTACTGAAGAAACTTTTGACGCATTCCCCTGTCCTAAACTCACAACATCATTTACTGAATTAGTATGGCAATCCCTATATACCAGATTACAACTACTTCTTTTGTCGATAGATGCCAAATTATTCTGGTTGGACAGTTCATTTACAGTGACCCCAGATAATTCAGGCAAGAACTCAGAACAATATTCATGTTGTAAAGAATCATCAATTGGATAATTCAACCAAGGCATCATGTCATCATCTTGACTCAAATCCATTTCATCTGATGGCACTGACATTGGGATTTCATTCAATACAGACATCATTCCCCCAAACTTTCCCATCTTTGAATTGCTGCCATTCCCTATATCTTTATCTCTTATCTTAGAGGTGTAAGATGGTAAACAGTGAGATTGAAAGTTGTTCCTAGTTGGGCTCTTTCTAGCTCTACTGGACTGACCTTGCTTCAAAATCTGACCATTTTCCCATACCAGCTCAAAAAGATCATTCTCTGGTCTGCATTATAACCCACAACAAAGAAGAATAACAACACCAAAAATACCCAAAAGATCAAATAGGATAACAAAACGAAACGAAATTTTAAAGCATGAACCAAAAGAGCAAAGAGCATAAAGGTTATAAATAAAAAAAAAAATGAAGTGAAACTGAACTTACAGAAAAGACAGATCATTTGAACAAGTGGTGTTCTTCTCCCTAGTAGACTCAAGCTTTCCTTTAGCCATTCGATACAGCTCAGACAAAGGCATGTTGTGAGAGGTGGAAACACAGTTTGTTCCTCAGAAACGCTTCAGATTCAAGCACTTGGCCATCGTTGATGGTAACATCCACATCAACAGCCTACTATTTTTAACTCTCAATGCATGGTTCAAAGAACCCAAAAAAATATAGAAACCAAACGAGGTTTTAAGAAACAAGCCTGTCCAAAACCCACTATAAGACAATCCCAGTTGAACTTATAAGGGAACCCCAAACCAAAAAAAAAAAAAAAAAGTAGGAAATGGCACTTCTTTTACAGTTAAAATTTACAGAATAAAATCTTTCTTTTAATACTAAAGTCCTTGTCAGTGAAGTATATAATATATGTATATAAAAGTTAACAAAATTTAATTAAGGATAAAGTACCAGTCAAACCAATTCTTTAATGGCTTCCAATGATACAAAAACCCTCCAAATTAAAGCTCTTTAAGTTTAAAAATACTCTGTTTTCCACTTTTTAAATCACTAAACAGCAACCCCAGAAAAAACCCAGATCATTAAAACCAAAAACCTCAAACAAACACCACTTAAAATCATGGGAAAGTCATGTTAAGCTGGAAACCAGCTCAAAATACTCAATACCCAATTCCCAACTTGGAAAAAACTCTCACATGATTCATTGAAAAAGAAGTATTTGGAAAATCTGGGTTCCTCGAACCAGCCAAAGTTTGCTAATCC
The DNA here is from genome assembly GCF_932294415.1 of Quercus robur. Lineage (NCBI taxonomy): Eukaryota > Viridiplantae > Streptophyta > Magnoliopsida > Fagales > Fagaceae > Quercus > Quercus robur. The sequence goes on from NC_065536.1 coordinate 502,772, forward strand.
ATATGCATTAAAAATGTGGAATTTGGTTGTAAATCAGGGTAAGTGTTCCCAAAAGTTTGAGCTTTTAAGAGTTTGTAGCTCAGCTCAATGTGTGTGTGTGAGAGAGAGAGAAAGAGAGAGGATCCAAGTGGACGTAGAAGACGGCGAAAGGCTTGCAGAGTTGCAGGGGACCAAGGCACAGTACAGTATCAGAGAGAGAGAGAGAGAGAGAGAGAGAGAACTAAGCTTAACCACAGTTAAATGTTGAAATCGTGGTTTAGACTCTTTTTCTTAAGAGTGTGTGGCTCATGATTTTGGCTAAATACTGAGGGGCCCATCTTCAAGAGTTTTTTTTTTTGAGGAAACAAACATTTTTTGAGGAAACAAACATCTCCAAAGAGTTTCAATCATAATTATATGATTAAATTACAATTTTGACTCTTAAAGGTTGTATCTTTTTTCAATTCTACTTGCTTAAATCTGAGATTTTCTCTTTTTCATTTGAACCATCAATTTTGATTCCATTTTTATAATAGTCTTTTTGTCCACCTTACATGATTAATTTATGTGTCAGCAAAACCACAACAGAATGACCATTTTATAAAGCAAATCAAATTTAATAAACCAAAATAATGTTAAAAAAAAAAAAAAAAAATCTCAAATCTATGAGACTTATAAGGGTCAATGAGTGAATAACTCAATATTATTCCATTTTTAATCCAACGGTTACTTGAGGAGTGTGTGATCTGCTTATCAAGCTCAATAGGCCCACCATGTTTATACTTCTAGATGGTTCTTGTAGTTCACGCGCAAATATGGAAGGGGAAGAGGAAGGGGGGAGGGGGCAAGGCAAGTCATAAGTCATGAGTGTCCCATTTTGTTGGTGTGGTTGTTCGGCTGAGATTGATGCACTGTCCCTGTTCTCTGTATTGGAATACAACATATTATCTTTTTCCAATTATATATGTTATCTTCACATGAGATTATTTGGCCACGGATTGGACTTTATATTTTGTGAGTTGTATGGATGCTTTCATAATGGAACACAACAAGATCATTATTATGATATATGAGTTGGAGGGGTCTCTCTAGTCTGCTCTCTACTCTCTACTCTCTGTAATCTATCCTTTTCAACTAATACAATTTACTTTGGTTTTAAAATTGTGGGGTAAGGGATTTATATAGCCATTGACTTGCTCACAGTCGATTTTTTTATTGTTTACTTACGCTTTTGAAGTAAAATATTTTACAATTTTGTCCATAAATTTCTTTACAAAAAGTTGTAGAATGTTTTACTTTTAAAATTTTAGTAAAACATTTTATAAAACACACACAAGTGACTTCCTCTCACCAATTAGGTCACCAGTCTAGTGGGTTACGTAGCTAGAGTCGCTGTTTAGACAACAGATATTAATGATTCGATAACCGGAGCCACCCTTTTGGCCACCTATGTTGGTGGTCCATCCACCATAGACATTGCTTTGATGGCAGTCGCTAGAGCCACCGTTTCAACTATTGACTCCAACGATTTGGTCATCGAACCTTCGGCACTAGTTGCTCTAGTGGCTGAGCTACCGATTTGATAGTTATTTGAAAATTTTTATTTGTCATACCAAACATTTAAAAAAATTTTACTGAAAATTTTTTATATGTAAAAAATTTTACATTTGAATATATTTTGTTTTAAAACAAACAGAGTATTATTCTACATTTGTTTAGGAATAAAATTTGAAATTTATAGCATTTGTTTCATCAATCATAATACTAATAAATTTCTTTTTAGTTTAGGAGGAATTTAAACCTAGGTCTCTGTCCAACAACAAAAATTGTCACCAATTAAGCTAATTGGAAATATATTTTGGATGAATTTATTTTTATCAATTTATCTAACTTACTTTATTGTGAAAAATACATTTGCCCTTTAAAAAAAATGATATTTTAAAATTTTGAAAATTCTATTTTAGGATGAAAATAAGTTGAACCAAATAGATTCATACAAAAAATAAATAAATCTTCTCGTCCATCAGTTTTGGATAGACTTTTTGTAAAATTAAGTGGAGGAGTGTAGTATTGGCATTTTAATGATTTAAAGAATGGTCCTTTTGCAATGTTTCCCTTTTGTCATAAACTTGGATTTTTGATAAGAAGCTTTGAAATCACTAATTTGAATTTAGTTAAATATACAGGCTTACACGAACCTCAAAGTTGCTAGATGAAGCTTTTTTGTAATCCCTTTTTTGAGCTAAAGAAATATAAGATATTCAAAACCATTAGTCACAATCGATTCTGTAATTGATGATTCTTTCTCATGGATTAGAATCCATGACATTATCACACATTTTATAATCAGCTTAGTTAGCGCTTCCTTTGATTTAGGTAAACAAAATGTCACCATTGCTCATCATTTTAAGCACTTTGATATGATATATCAAGGTCAGAATTGCCTTTATATAGGTACAAATTATTATAATCTGGGACTTTAAGGACTTTTCATACTCTAACCACTGAGTCACTGATTTTGCTTTGATAAGATATATGTAGGACCCTCATAAAAAAATAGTAAGGAAAATGTTGTTTGAGATAAAACAGCAATATGTGTAAAGTTAGGAAAGTCATAATATAGTGGGAAGATAATTCAATAAAGGAACAATGGGATTAGATTTGGTTCAAGTGGATTATCGGCAGCGAGTGGATGCCTTTCTGTCTTTTATGAAGAGGACATAATAGTTTTAATTTTGCTTTTGTTGCAGAGATGGACAATGGGAAGCTATCTTAATCTATAGTAGCATTCCACAAAGTTTAATGTGAGAAGCTAATCCTTACTATATAAGTCTAAGAACACAATTTCTTTTGTTACCTAACTTTTTTCTGTAATTAGTTGAAACTTTTTTTTTTTGTAATTAGTTTTTCTGTTTTTTTTTTTTTTTTTTTTTTTTTTTTTTTTTTTTTTTTGGGTTGTGTAGGGTGAAATAAAAATGGTGTTAGAAACAAATCTATGTAAAAGCAACTCTTTGCTACTTATAATTTACCATCTTAACAATTATGAAAAATATTATAAAAATGTTGCATCCTAAGCTTATTGACAAAACGGGAAATTAACCTTAAATTTCAAACATTATAATTAGTAGGCTAAGTTTTCAAACTATATTTTTTACTAGCATCTCGAGTCTAAGAGACTCGATTTAGGACCTATAAATCGAGTCTCAAAGACTCGATTTTCATGGATTGATCACGTTTAATGTGGCATTTTTTCCACGTGGTGACCACCTGGAAATCGAGTCTCTGAGACTCGATTTATATAATGTTTTCTCATTTCCTGTTCCCAGCATGTGTCTAATGGGTTCCATTCCTTATTATTATTATCTTCATCATCTCACATTTTCTTACCCAGCAAAACATTTCTTGGTGGTACTATCAGAGCAGGAGTCGCCTTCCAAGAACATCAAGCCTTGGACGACGAGGTCTGGCCTGAACATCAAGCCTTCCAAGAGCAGCGCAACCCAAGTCTTTCTCTCTCTGATCTGATGGGTTGTTTCTCTCTCTGATTTGATGGGTTTTTTTTTTTTTTTTTTTTTTTTTTTTTTTTTTTTTTATCTGGATTTTAGGTGGTTGTTGGGGGTAGATTTGGTTGGATGTTTTGGCTGATCTGTGTTTGTGTTTTGTACTCCAACACTTGCTGAAATTTCATGAAATTTCAAGAACAAATCGAGCCTTTGAGCATCGATATATAAATCGAGTTTCTAACACTTGATTTCCACGTGGACGAACTGCCACCTTGGACCCGATCAAAATATGAAAATCGACTCTCAAAGACTCGATTTATAGTCCAAAATCGAGCCTCTTAGCCTCGAGATGTTAGTAAAAAATATAGTTTGAAAACTTAACCTACTAATTATAATGTTTGAAAATTAATGTTAATTTTCCGTTTTGGCGGATAAGTTGTGTTGAGAGCAAAGTTAAATTCTTAGTTGTCCCAATTTTTAAAGGGGAGTTGGGATTCCAAGTAGACCCAACAGTTGAAAGATGAAGGAATGGGCATTGTCCACGTGGAACCTTAGTGACCCAGTAAGGGATTTGGCACCATACACGTGGGCCCCCAAATCCTTAGAGCATCTTTTATCTTTCCCATAGGGTGTGCAATGTACAATTTTTTTTTTTTTCTTGAGAAATTAAATTGAGGGTGAATGTGATATGGTTTTACTCTAGACTCTAGAGGTGGAAATATTGAGTGGATGCTAGATTCTCAAATGTGAGTGTGTGAAATTCACGTGCATGTGTGAACCTCACACGTGACTCTTTGTTTTTGTGTCCATATTATATATACCAACCACTCATTCTTAGCCAAAATTGAGCCCACCATGCTGGTCTGGTGATTGCATGACACGGTTTGCAAGTTAGCGCAACTCGTGTCGCCTATGCAAAAGGATGATTGCAACTTTGGTTACAAGTACATTGTACACTGCTGCCTGCAAAAATAATGCGTTGCTCCTACTAACATGCATGTCAAGTCAGTTTCATCTCCTTTGGAGGTACTATGTACCACATTGCAGTCATAACAGGCTAATCATAACCACTTTCATCATTTCGTGGTGTCTTATGCTCCCGAGTATGGAGCGCGCCTCTTACAGACATATGGGTGAATAAGATAATTATCCTTTCAAAAGATACTAGTGAAGAATCAGATTGCAAGCAATCAAAGTATTGTTGCATCTACCCTATTTCAAAGTCATAAATCACCAAACATATTAGAATATGATACTAATGATAGAGAAGAATACATGCAGTCAATCCTAATTAATTTGTTTGTTGAGAATCCATATTATTCAACCCCAAAATTTTGGGCGAAATACTTGATTTTTATTGCTGTAATATAATCGGATACCATTATAAAGTCATCTTTGTAACTATTTTAGGAGGCAGAGGTTTGCATATTTACACTGTTTTTATTCCTTGTCTTTGATCTGCAATCTTCTAAGCTCCCACTGCTATCAATTTCTTGAACTTGCTGTCCAAAACCTGCAGCCACCACCTTTTTTAAGCAGCCAGTCATTTCCTCCTCTGCAATAAGAGCATAGAACCAACATAAATATTCTTTGATGTAATGAATTTTTTATGGTTCCAAATTGTAATAAGCTAAGTAAACAAACTTAAAACCTTGTGAGTGGAACCGTTATTATTATTCTTAAACAGCGTATCATGCAGATAACAAAGCAGTGTGTCTAGGAATATAAATAAAGAAATAATTTGCTAAAGCATGCTGGTAAGGACCTGAAGATCCCAAGTAAATATATCAGACACAATGAGATACCAGAATAAAGAAAATACAGTGTCTGTTACACAGAAATGGGAAGAACAGAGGATAATAAAAATTAATCAAGTGACATATTTCATGGGATAAGAGAGCTGGGATGGACCTTCTATAAAATAATACTGTCTTTGCTGTGGAACCTTGTAGGTTGTTCCAAAACCTGAATAATGCTCTCCCAGTGCTTACTGCTTCTTCAGGCCATTGTCTTTACTTCCTTGCAATCTGCACATGAGCCCTAGAAGCATCTAACACGCACAGATATTTTTATGACTATGAATCTTAAACTTTCAGTGTTAAACCACAACAACTAGAATGCTTTTATCTTTTTTCTTCTCTATAAATGCTACCCATATCAAGTATCCATAAACAATTGGATAATGTTTCCACCATGTTAAACATGCACCTTTTACATCATGCTCATTCATAAACAAGTAAATAGAATATCATTGGTGTTTTTTTTTTTTTTTTTTTTTTTTTTTTTTTTTCCAAATTAAAATAATAAGACACTCATTACTATTACTTTTTTGCTACATTTTGTAAAATTTAAGAATGTCACCACTTAATCGCATTCTTTTTTCATTCCCTTTTATTTTCTAATTTTGTTTTTGTGTGCAAAAAGCATGTATTCAGAAGGCTAAGGTAGAGAACCTGCAAATGGGAGTAGAAGGCAGACAGAGGCAGCCATCACATTTAAGATACGATAAAAACAAACCATTTGTTCAAGTTTCTGAACGGACCACCTGACTTTATTATATTAACTCTGCCCATGATGTTCTGATATTAAGTACTAAAAAATAATTCAACTCAAATGACATATCTGCCAGGACTACTGTAGAGATATCAATCAGTTCATGGAAGGTAGAACCTCTTCCAATTTTATATTTCTTGGGGGAGGGTGGAGTATGGAAGGTACTTCATCACCTGACCATTATTTGAAGCAGCAAAGATAAATGAGGTGCAGTGGTGGTTGTTCCAATGCTTTCTTAGGAAATAAATTCTTTTATTTACTAGAAAGGTTTTATATTTGTCACGCTTATGTGTGGGGACTATGCATAGCTATATTCTTGATGACATGACTCTTATAAGTACTGACATTTTTGTCACTTAGACCAAAGATATTCCAGATATTACGATATCATTTTCAAAGATATGAGTTAATGGAGTATACGAGGCATCATTACAGATATGCTAGAATAGTATTTTGGTGCAACTTGATCACATGATGTTATCTCAGATACAATCTCAAGAGCATCAAATCAGGAAATACTCTAGTGTCCAGATTTGCTAATGCAACTTCTTGTTAAAGCAGAATTCATTCATCATTGAAAGTGTGTATTCATGCCTCCATGTGCTTTAAATGTGCATGTAGGGTAGAAAATTGATGAACTTCGGTAACAATAACATGTAAATTGTCTCCCAAGTTCTTAGAAATATAACAATAGACAATGGTGACCTCCTATCATCTGCAACTTTTCTCCAACAAACAGCCAATGGTTTCTTGAATGGTAATCCATAGCTTTCTAGCACCATCTGAGCAGATTAAAAATAAAATAAAGACAAAAAGGAAAAATGAAGATAAGTAAGAAACAACTTTGCATAGATTCTAAAGTTATTGTTGCTGGATAGCCATATAATTACAAGCAGAGAGGATTCTTTTTGCACATCCATCCATTAAGAACCTATGTCCAATAATAGTACAGTCCCTTGTGCAACTAAAACCCTCCAATCAGAACCTACGTCACTATCAATTACAGTGCAGAAGGGTTTCCTAGCCTTTATACTGCAAGCAGATAATTATTGAACTTGTCACATAATGTGTAATGTGGAATTTTATACTTAAGCTTCAATACTTGTCACACAATGTTCTGCAAAGGCCTTTCTTGTCCTTTAGAAAAGCTAGGTATTTACCATGCAGACACATCTTTAAACATTTTTTATATTTTTTTAATTTTTTTGAGAAACACATCTTTAAACATTGAGATGATGAAATCATGGCGTAATATCTCAACCTCACATTAATAATAATAATAATAATAATACAAAATATCACATATGCCAAATTGGTTGTCATTTTTTACAGGTTTTCTTTTCCCTTTTTAAATGATAATTGCTTATTAAGCATCCACCAAAGCATTGCACAACACGTGGATAAAATGGTTTTAAAGGTGTGAATATGAATTTACTCAAGTAAACAGCATCAACATTAACAAGCCTTAATTCCAAATTTTGGGGGTTGACTATGGATCCTCAATAGAGAATAATTGGCATTAACTTCACTTCTAGTTTCATCAACTAATTAAATCATATCATCTGCAAAAAGCACCAAGAGACTTTCTCTTGAATCGATTTAGAGTGCGTTTGGGAAGCGCGTTTTGCTTCCCAGACGCACGTTTATGTTTCAGAAATTTTTTTTTTTTTTTTTTTTTTTTTGGTCAAGCCGTAACTTTTTGACTTTTTTGTTGTGAACAGTGCTTTTATGCACTGTTCATGGGTCCCACAAAATATATTTTCAGCAACTTTTTCATTAAAAGTGGGTCCCACGATACTATTCACATATTTAAAAATTATTTTGCTACAGTGTTTTTCAGTTTTCAGTTTCAGTTTTCAGTTTTCAGCTGTATCCAAACGGACCCTTAGTGAGCTCATCCATCACTAGTACTAAGAGATATGACTTAATGCTAATCTTGGTGCAAACTCAATTAAGTAAAATATATATATTTCAGGTGAAACACCATAAAGAATTTATACAACGTTATTGAGGCTGCTTTTGCACTGTAATATAAGAAAGAAAGTGACAATCAAAATAATTAATGAGTATTTGCTGCATATCCAAGATGTAAATTACATACTTTTAATCAGTATAGCCTTTAATCCTGATGAACCCTTGACATCATGACTCAACTTCGTATAATTGTTACTTATTTTGAAAACCCCTAGCTGAGGTGAAGATTCTAAGCTCAATATATACTGTATATACAGGCAATCCTCAGGTACATGAAGGTGGCAGGCTGACAGCTTTAGTTCTCATCGTTGAAAGATGATTAAATACGTACACTGAAGTGGCAATCACTTATTCTTCTCAACAAATCTCCTAATGTGATGAATGTAAAACTCCCACATCTTAATAATACCAAATATCACACATGACCTCTTGGATAGAATTCAAGCAACTTTGAATCAACATATTTTTTTGAAAGAAAAAATGGGGGGCAAAAGGAGGAAAGAAAAAGCCCCCAAGAGATGATGTTTCTATTCCTTCAAACTCAAACTCCAGTCACCAGTAATCACCGCAGGAACACAAACCATTAGCGAACTGGTGAAATCTATTGATATCTCTTACAATAATCTCTCTCTCAAATATCTCTGATGCTAACTTCATGACTGCATGACAATCTCCACAAGTCCTCAGATTCTTCTTTATCCTAATTGGAGCTCCAACTGGTAGGGCCAGTAGCCCAAATGCAAGGGCTAGTTTCTCACTGTGATGCCATAAGTTATGCTCTTTGTACCCTTCTTCACTGTTAATTGCAAACTGTGTCTCAGGTTCATAACCTTTCTTCTTCACCAACTCCTCCAACTTCTTCAACATCCCATATATCTCATCTGTCCTAGGATGTGACCTGTCATGCACTGTAAACACAAAGGTAGTGTTCTTAACATCAATCCAGCTACATCCAGGTTCCTTTCTTACCCCATTGATCCTCATCATCCTTCTAACCTCATCTGCTTCCTTCAACATCCCATTACGTGCATACATATTAGATAGCAGCACGTAATTCCCTGGATTTTCTGGTTCCAACTCAAAAAGAATCTCTGCAACCTCTCTTCCCATTTTAACATTGCCATAATTCCTACAAGCCCCAAGCAAAGCTCCCCAAACTGATGAGTCTGGTTTGATTGGCATTGACTCAATAAACCTCTTAGCTTCATCCAATCGACCGGCACGACCAAGCAAGTCAGCCATGCAAGCATAGTGTTCAGGCCCAGGATTCATGCCATGCACCTTAGTCATGGAATCAAAGTACCCAAACCCATCTTTAACACGCCCAGCATAGCTACAAGCTGATAGAACAGACACAAATGTAATGTAATCAGGTTTAACCCCTTCCCCAAGCATTTCCTCAAACAATTCAATCACTTGGTTCGCACAGCCATGTTGTTGGCAAGCTGCAATCATAGCCGTCCAACAAACCACATTACGATCTTCAATCTCTTCGAACACACGACTAGCATCTCCCAAGCACCCACATTTTGCATACATTGTAACCAATGAACTTGCAATACACTCATTCTTAATAAAACCTGTTTTTATAATCTGATCATGAATCAAAGTGCCTTGATCAAGTGCCGCAAGACTTGCAGAAGCATGAAGAACAGAAGAGTACGATGCTTCATCAGGTGAAATACATTTCCTCCTCATAACCCAAAAATAATTGCAAGCTTCTTCAAAGTTGTCATTACAGACGCACCCCACTATCATAACATTCCAAGTAACAACATCACTATCTCCTATGGTCTGAAACAACTCGACAGCATCACTAAGCAACCCACATTTACAGTACATGTCCATTAATGAGTTCTTAACATAAGCTAATGTTACCAAACCATACTTTACAGCAACTCCATGAACTTGTCTCCCAAATTCCAAACCACCCATATTGGCACAAGCACTCAACACACTCGAACAACTCACTTGATCAGGACTATCTGAACTCTCCCTAAGAAGCACCCTGAAAACCCCAACTGCCCGATCATAAAACTTATTCTGCAAGAACCCCACAATCATTGAATTCCAAGAAATAAGGCTTCTCTCAGGCATTTCATCAAACACTCTGTCTGCAGAGCTCAGATCATCACACTTAGCATACATATCAACCAATGCAGTACCAACAAACACATCTGTTTTGAACCCATGTTTCCAAATCAAACAATGCATTTGTTCACCATGAGTAACTATCATAGTATGTGCACAAGCAGGTAAAATAGCAGAGAAAGTAAAGTGGTTTGGATAAATACCAGTGCTTCTCATATTGTTAAAAAATGTCAAGGCTTTAAAGGGTTTGTTAAAGTGTGATAATTGGGTAATAAGCGAGGTCCAAGTGAAAATATTCTTAAACCCATGATGGGTATTTGAGAAAAGGTGTAAACTTTGGTTGATATGGCCACATTTAGCATACAAGTTGAGTAGGTTGTTGAAGAGGAAAGGGAGACAAGTGTAGTTGTTTGTGATGAGTTGGGCGTGAATTTGGATAACATGTTTGAGGTTTTTGGTATGGAGAGTAGTGTTGAGGAGATTGTTGAAATGTGTGGGAGTATGAGGTGATGATGTTTGGTGAAGGAGTTTGATAAGAAGAGTTGAAGTGGAGTGAAACTGAGATGTTGTTAACGTGTCACTTTTGTGAGATTTTAGAGCGAAGAGAAGTTTCATAATCTAGTTAAACTAACATAAAAAAAAAACCTCTGACTTTTTCTGGTTTTGCTTCTTCTTCTTTATAGACATGCATCAACCTCAATAGTCAATTCTACATCACCAATTCAATCAAATATTATTTCCTCCCATTCACGTCTTTAATCCCAAATTCCACTACCAACTGCACACCCAAAACCCAGAAAATGTCAAAATCCAGTGAACTTTCTCAACTTCCACACAGAACCCAAATCACAAAACCATCAAAATCAAAATAAAAATACCGAACAAGAAGAAGAAGCTGACTCCCACAGACAATGAGTCACCAACAGCAGCAACTCTCCTCGTCTTGAGCCCAAGCGCCTTCTTTACACAGACCCAGATCGCTGATTTGGTGTCGCAGTGGTGAGGCGGAGGTCAAATGTTCTCAAGAGAGAGATTTGAGAGCTGAAGTCAGCGTCAAAAGATTGAATTCAAAACTAATAAACTTTGGTGTAGCGATAAATAGTGCGACGCTACGTGCCGCCAGTTAAGGGTTTTATGTAAAGTCCTTTTTTTCTTTTTTTTGGGGGGGGGGGGGGGGGGGGGTGGGGACAAACGAGGCATGGAGAACTCTTGAGTTTCTGAGTATTTTTTTGGGACAAATATAGTTCTCCCATCTCACGGGCACCGGATTATTTTAAGAAGGAATTCCATAGGGATGATCTTAATTAGATGATGGCAAGAAATTTCATACCCAAGATCTCATAAATATCATGAGGTCTTAAGAACCATTAAGCTAACTCTTTATGGTTATATTAAGTTTGTTGAGGTTGATGCATTGGTTATCATAATTTGAGGTTTAAGGGTATGTTTGATCATATTATGCATTTGAGAATTATTGATACAGTCAGGAGTGTCATGAGGCTAGCCATCAAAAATAAACGCTGAAAAGACATTGAAATCATATGTTCATGTGTGAATGTGTTCACTTTTTGGAACTAGCCTAATGAGACTCTTATGGCCAAAATTGGAAATTAACACTGTTTGCCAAACAATATAATTAGTAGGCATTGTTTTCAAACTTTATATATTACTAACATCTCAAGTCTTAAAAACTCGATTTAGGCCTATAAATCGAGTCTCAAAGACTCGGTTTCTATGATTTGATCACGTTTGATATGGCATTTTTTCCATGTGGCGTCTTACTTGGAAATCGAGTCTTAGAGACTCGATTTATAAGCCGACCCTTTAAAACAAATAAAACAAAACACTTTACATTTAATATTATTCAAACATTATCAGTGCTGCTGTTGTTGTAACCCATGGAAGAAGCTATCACTGAAGGAGTTCGACCCAGTTGTCCTTTCATCCACTGACCCAAACCCGACCCGCTTCTCTTCGACTCTCAGATTTCTACTCCGTCTTGGTCCGGACCCTCCATCAGTGGCATCAGTGTTTCCCCCAACGACCTCAGGCTACCGAATCTCGCTATCAATGCGGCCTCATGTTGGGCCGCATGGTGGCTCTTCTTTTGCCAGAGTAAACCGAACATTATCATGGGTGCTTGCTCACTCCCAAGAGCAGGAGATCATAGCAATATAATTCTCGAAGTATCGAGGTTGAACCATAAGGAGCAGGGTAAATTCAAAGACAATGTAAAAAAAAAAAAAAAAAATTAGTGAAGATGAAGAATAATTTTTTTCTGGTGATTGTAAACAAGAATAACAATGATAACTTATTTAAATCAATAATGTATAAATACTAGGGCATCGAGGTGTTTCCCTATATCGATATGAAATTCTTTATCATCTAAGAAAATATATATATTTCATAGTTTATTGTTCTTATAGAATTAAACATTTATGATTCGGTTGAATTGAGACAATTCAAGAACACATGATAATCTAGATTAATAACACAGTTAGAAAAGTTTTCAGAAAAACCCATTCACTTTAAGACCTGATTTCTATTTGAAACTATTAGAAATTCATCTAAATAATAAGAAAAACATGATTGAATTTATTGAAAGTATGGAAGAACTAATACATCAAAAGAAATCTAATTGAACAATCAAATATGTTGTTGATAAAATCTTAAAAAGAATCACATTGAATATTCATACCGTATAGAAGAAACATAACCCCTAACCCTAGCAAAGAGTTTAGGCTGCCATTAGAGGAAAAAAAAATACAAGATTTTCTCTGCCAAATTCATTCTACCCAGCCTCCCTTCAAAACCCTAACGTAAAAAGTGTCCAAAGAAAATAAAATTTTACTATTTTTAATTTCCGTCCAGGTTTACAGCAGTAACTTGTGAGTTAATTTTGACCTTCAAAAATTGAGAATTTCGAAAAACTCAAAACTGAAAAGTTGTAGATATTTAAGTCATGGTTCCAACCCATCTAGCTTTGTGTTAATTGGATTTTTGAGGAGGGAGATACACCCAAAATACTGATCAGTGCTCAAATCAGATTTTTCCTTTTCAGATTCTGCCTCTTTGATTTCTTTCCTTATTTGAAGCTTCTAATCATGGTAGACGATCCAAGCACTCCAGCTGCACCTCCTTAGAAATTTAAGCATGGTCCTTTAGCTCCACTTTAATTCTAGTTTGGCCTCCATTCTCTCACAAATTCTTGTAAACTCATCTTTCTCACATGATTTCCTGAAAGTAGAAAATTACACACAATGAATAGCATTCTATTCAAGAAATTATGTAAAGATAAATAATAGGGACTAATGCAAATCATGGCTTAATTATATAAATTAAGCATAATAATAAGGAGATAACGCCCTTATAAATATAAAACAAGTATACATTTGAAGGCGTTATCAGTGGGTGACCCAGTTCGAGCCGGGCTATTGGCACGTGACTTGGACGGTGATAGTCCTCGGACTACTTCTTCTTTTAGTGCCGAGCAGAAGCCTTGCTTTCTCTCCATTGTTAAAATGGAACCAAAAAATAAAAGCTTAGAATGAAAACGTTGTTGTTGTTTTTTGTGTTTGTGTTTGTTTGGTGGTGGTGGGGTTGTTTTGGAGGCGAGGCGGTTGATTTTGGCTGCTGGTTAGTCAGTCGTGGGTTCACGACTGTGGGTCAGCGAGTTGGGTATTTTGGGTCAGCGGTATATATGGGTGTTTGGGCTGTGTGCGGTGGTTACAATGGGTTGGATTTTGGGGTTCGTCTGTCACGGTGGTTGTTGGTGTTTTGGCGGTGAATGGGTTTTCATGGGTTACGATCAGTGAGTTTGTGGGTTGCTTATGGTAGCATTGAGATCGGTGGTTGTTTTGTTTTGTGTGGATGCGGTGGTTGTTGGTGTTTTTGCGATGGTTGCGGACACCATTGGTTGTTAATGTGAGAGAAGTAGAGGGATGAGAGAAGAGAAAGGCCGAGAGATGTTTTTAATCTTATCTTAAATTTTTTTAATTTTTTTTTCCTAAACATAAATTGAGTCTTAGAGACTCGATTTCCAAGTGGACGCCACCTGAAAAAAACACCACATCAGACGTGATCAAACCATAGAAACTGAGTCTTTGTGACTTGATTTATAGGCCCCTAAATCGAGTCTTTTAAACTCGAGATGTTAGTAATATATATATAGTTTGAAAACAGTGCTTACTAATTATATTGTTTGACAAACAGTGTTAATTTCCAATTTTGGCCCACTCCTAGCTTTATTAGTAGTTCTCAAATGCATAATATAATCAAACATTCATTTAAACCTTAAATTGTGATGAATAAAAAATTATGACATTAAACCAAAAAAAAGAGCATTAGTATATTGTTAAGTGGGAGTGTAAAATAATTTTTTTTTTTTTTTTTGTAAAGGACACTTATTTTAATGGATTTTTTTTTTTTTTTTTTTTTTTAACAATGGGGTCTATTTAATTGTTCACTTAGTTGCACTATATTTGTTAATAATATTTGTTAGTAGGCCAGTTAAATAGGATTCTTCATGTCCATTTTTCCTTAATTTCAGCTATTATTAGTATCCTTAATTAATTACGATATATTGTAAAAACAAATTAAGGAAAAAAACATATTTTTAAAATATCTAATGTATGCCAATATTATCTTGTGCCAAAAAAGATTTGGCATAACTTTTGCACATGATCTTATCTTCTGCACAGGTACCTCTTAGAACAATGGTTTATTTTCCTCTTTCCTAATCCATATAGCTCTTTTCGAGTTTGCAAGTATGCTACAACAATCCCTTTCATACTTCTCTATCTCTCTCTCTCTCTTTTTTTATTTATTTTAAATATTCATAGTCAAGACTCAAGAGTACAACATCAGTTAGCAACTTAGCAGAAAATAAAAGGCAATAATGGTAGCTACACAGAAATCACAACTAAAAAAAAGAAGTCCTATGTAGCTTAGATATTTCCTTTTTTTTTTTTTTTTTTTTTTTTGGGATAAAATGTAGCTTAGATATTTCACTTCTGTGTTTATGCGGCAGTGCGTTGCAGCTGAAAAATGTAAGCCCCTTTTTCTTAGGTTGGTATAGGTTATAGGTTGGGGAAAACTCCAAAACTAGGGTTCCAAAAAGCTTACCTTATATTAAATAGAAGTAATTCTCAAAAAAAAAAAAAAATATATATATATATATATATATTAAATTGAAGTACAAGTTTTAGAAAGGGGCGCCCTTACTATACCCCTAAACTACAAGCTAGCATGCAACGGCTTTTCAGCCGTTGTTGCTTGCTGCTTGCAGGCTCGAAAATATCTCTTTCGTTAGTTACACCAACTCTTCTCTGCTACAGTATTTGAGCAAGTAGTCATAATTTTCAACCTTGTCTTTGTTCTACCTCCCAAGATCATCCACTTTTTTAAGCACTCTCTTATTAGCTATTCTAAACCATATTCCTTCCATTTGCCAGCCTAAGTTGAGTAAGCCATCTAGGAACCCTTGTGTTCTGATATAAGGCCTCTACTTAAGCGTTAGCTAGTGAAAGGGCGCAAGGGAAGAATTGTATCAAACAAAAAAAGAACGAACCTCTTCATACCATCTTTAGCAACTATACTAGATGGATTTATATTAAAAAACGTAGGTTGTTCCAATCATAATTATTTAGGAATCACAAAAAATAACTACAAACATCATTAAAAAAACTCAAATAAAAACAGGAAATGAGATATGTAATCATAAAAGTGTAAAACACAAAACAAACCCAAATGGTCCCTTCAATGAGGGGTTTTTCCATCCTAAAAAAACAATTGGATCTAGATGAAACGTTGTAACATATGTCAATAGAATAGATATATAAGAGAAGGAAAATTAAAGCCAGAATTTCATAACCTAGCAACGTATAAAAAAAAAAAAAAAAAAAGGAAAATTAAGAAAAAAAAGAAAAGAGTAATTGATAATTTTTAAACAACATTTATTCAAAAGGGTGATACAATACACTAACCTTCAACCATGCATTAAAATGTGATGCCTTCATAATTCTCTTCTCATTTTCCTGCTTTCTTATTTGTGTCATTCATTTCAATTGTAGAAAAATATTCATTTCAATTTTGCATGATATTACATGATTAGAAGAAAAAAATAAGAAAAAATATATCTTTAAGACATCTCTCTCACAACATGCGTGGATGTCTCATGTTGTGAGAGTTGTCTCATTAGATTCTTTTCCATTAGTTGTAAAGGATATCCACTTCGCGCAACTACTATTTTTGGGATATAACTTTTATTTTATTAGTATTGATGTATATTATTTTATAAATTATTTTAAAGGATATTATTGTTGTAAAGGATATTATTTTATATAATATTGATGTATATTATTCATTTTTTTATTCTTAGAAAGTTTCTAGAAAATCTATAGATTTAATTGTAAAATAACATTCATTTTAACTACTAGTTTTTTTTTTTTTTTTGAATAATTTTGTTGAGTTACGATTATAACTTCATTTTTTTTTATAGGAATAACGGTTATTTAATTGAATTAGGAGTATTTTTAACAATTTTTTAAATAAAGCTACCGACGATCAAGAGTCCAGCCTGATGGTCTGCTCAGAAGTCAGAAGCGTGACTTTGTATGTGAATCCAAATCTATTTATGGGGCAATGGCGTTGTCACTTTGCTAATCTTTGTTTTCCCTCGTGGGCCCAATATAGTCTATCAATCACAGTTCTGAAGTTGGGTCAGGCCATTAACACTTTAAATAAATAAATAGCATGGAAGTGGAACAATATGAACAAACAAAGCACCATTTTTCTTTTTTTCTTTTTTTAAATTTGACAGAGGTACATGAAGATGCCAAATGACCTGACCTGGCTACAAGACAAGATCAACTCGATTCCATGTATTTTGGGGCTTGGCGGCAGTTGTAAGAGAGACCTTTTTATCTTTACAAATTAATTAAATCATATTTATTTAACTTTAGATATAGTTTTTTTTTTCTTCTTTCATTTACAGTCTCTTTTTTCTCACTTTTTGAAATACAAAATTATAATATTTTTTTTTTTGTCGGTAATATGGTTAACACTTAATATTATTTGTAACATAATTGATATTAAATTTAAAATTGACCAAATTTAATTTTGAAAAACTAATTTTTACTGGCACAATTGTAACACGTGTTAGTGATTTTTTTTCCCATTTAATTAATTTCTTCATATCCAGATGAATTTTTTTTAACTGACATTTAAAAGACATGCCAAAAAACCTAATTTATCAAAAAAAAAATATTATAGATTCAATTAATCAATAATTTCAACATTCACAAGGAAAAATTGGTTAACTGAAAATCAAATTAATGCTACAATTTTACACTTTAATTGTAAGGCATAAGATATAAAGTATAAAATAAATAAAATAAAAAATCTTATATTTCTATAAAAAAAAAAAAATCTTATTTAAGTTAAATATGACTTTTGATGATAAGTTTATGGCGGGTAAAAGGGACCACGAAAAACTTCTAGAGAAAAAGAGCAAAAAGAAAATATGGCTTACTTCTTCTTCTTCTTTTTTTTTTTTTCCACCCAAAAATAAAAAAACTAAAATATATATAAGAAACATATTTTATTGTAAGCTGCAATATATTAAAACCAAAATTATGTAACTTTTTTGCAGTTGGAGGGCTGAGGCAATTCTCAATTGCCTATATACTAGATAAGTTTACCCCACTGCAAGTTTCTTGGCTAAAACCCAATAAGTCTTTAGTTACAAAATATTTCATAAAATTTTATGTCTTAATCTTGCCACCTCACATACACATAAATCCAAAATTTGAGTTTGAGACTTTTCTTTTGATTTCAAAATTTGGCGAGGCTATAGGATAGAAGTGAAGTGACACGACAAATAAAATATCTGTGAAATTTACTGTGCAGTTCTTTATGTAAACAGAGACAGAGTGATTCAAATTCAGCATAAAAATAATAAAAACAACAAACAAACCACGAGTCCACAAGGCAAATACCCAAATAGTGAATGACAGCCTCGAAAATCGATGTTGATGTTGATTGTCGATGTCGGTCCCCTGCATATTGGAGGCAAGAAGACTAGGGAAGGGAAGGAACGCTAGAAAGGACAGTATTAACATGGTCTCTTCTTACTCTAATAGTATTTGTGAATGTGATGTGAGCATGATCTGGTTACATTATGCAATTTTTATCTTGCAAATTTGTTGTTTATATGCTTTCGACTCTTTGGATGATCACAAACCATGTGATGCTCCCACTCAATGAAACGTTATTTTCTTCCATCATGATCATATGAATTATGCATATGGCCCTAGTAATGTCCCAATGAAAATAATGTCCCAACCCAACGGCACATCACTCCTACTCATTCATAAGCAGTCTAGTTTGTTTATTATCACATATTTTGTAAATAATTGTTGTTATAATAAATAATTTAAAGTTCAAACTTATCAGTGTTAAAGATCTATTAGCTGCATAATATAAGCTCAAGCCTAATCCTATTTTGTATGTAAGTCAAGTTTCATACTTTTATTAAAAATCTATTAATCATAGTTATACAGGTTTGTTTAAGGTTTAGCCTACTATATATAATCATATTGACTTCATTATAAACACAATATTTATACTATACTCTCATATGATAAAAATGTAACCTTGAGATTTTCTCTGTGGATGTAGGTTTTTTAGGCTGAACCATGTAATCCTCATGTTCTTGTATTTTCTATTTTATGGTTTCTTTTTCGCATTTATTTTAATATATTTAACATGATATCAGAGCTGATATTCAACAATATAAAAAGATTAATAGAGATTCATATCAAGGTTTTCAGACTTGGACCGAATCGAGAGGTCGGACCGTGAAAACTGAGAACCGGGATGAAAATCGGTTTTTTAAGCATAAAGAACCAGATTTTTTGTTAATTCTGTGAACCCCTAAAACCGAGGTTGGACCGCATGAACTGGTGGCAAGAACCGTGCGGTCCAACCCCTTAGCAATTTTTTTTTTTTTTTAATAAAAACAACTTATCAAAATTTTATTCTACTTAATTAAATTATCCATCTCTTACAAGGAATAAAAAAATTATAATTAAAATCCTTCAAAGATATTCAACTTTACTTCAAAAATTAATCATAAATTTTAATGTTTTCATGGTTATTATTTTATTTTATTAACTTTCTTATTTAATTATTAAATGTATGCTTGAAAATCATTAAATTTCCCTCACATATATAGATATATTAGTCAATTTTGCTAGTTTTATAACTTTAATATCTATATTTAGACTTTAATTAATTATTAAATTAATTATGACGTTATCACGGTTCGACCCCGTTCGACCTCAAAAACCTTGAACCTCTCCCTTTTATGGATCAATGAACGGTCAGAGCTTGAAAACCTTGATTCATATAACAATCTATGTATACTTTAAGTACGTGACCATATAATTATTTAAACACATCACGTGATGAATTTGGTACTAACTAAAATTTCATAATTTGAAATAAAATATTTAAACGAGGCATTTATTTCAGGAATGCTATTTTTCAAACACCAATTTTAAAATTTTGGGTGAAAAAGAGTTCTTTTCTTGTCCTATTACAAGTATTATATCAACTAGATTTTTATATAAGTATTAAAACAATTTTTCATATTTTCATTAAAAAAAAAATCATATGAATAATTTAACAACATTTCATATGTATTTTTTTATATAATTGAATAATATTACTATAAAATAGTATGTTTCCACCATGATTCCATTAATAAGTTAGAAATGAATACCTTAACACACACACATATATATAAATTTTTTTTTTTTAATTTCAACCTATAATGTCTACTCCTTTTGATGAAATCTTTTTATCATTATATCAAGACATCAATTAATTTTGAAGATCTCTTATCAACCATAAAAAATTTTACTAGTTGAACTAACTGAAACCACAAATACATTAAAAAACCAATCAATATATATATAAGAATCACCATTCACCGATACGTTGTCTTGTATAACACAAAACAATATCAAATAATTTAAATTAAAAAATTGAAGATCCATAGGAATAGGTGGCAGGTCTTTCAACTCACAAAATGGGATTTTTTTTTGAGTAATCAAATCAAAAGATGTTCCCTCAAAGTCAAAAAAAGGCAAAAGGCCATCACAGATATCGATTATTCGATTATTGGATTATTAAAAAGCCAATTAATAATTAATTTGGATTAAAGTAGATTAACACATAATATCATATATCTGGCACACGTGAGAGGGCGGCTGAATCTTCCACTTTATTATTATTGGGTTTGCTTTGCTTGAGGACTGTTGAGATCTGTGAACTGTGAATAGTGATTTGTGAACAAGTCCACACTTGGCAATTTATTATTGGTTTAGAAGCCTCCATCTCCGCCGTCCTTATTTCACAATGTGGCATCCTAGGAACCGTCGCTTGTTTGACACTCTGGTCGATATGATTTGTCGGCTCCGCATCTTTACGCGCTTTGTTTTATCCGTGGGAAACACAAAAATCTTAATTCTTAAGACATCTTTCTAACCAAAAAAAAAAAAATTCTACCAAAAGGAGAAGGCTTATTATTTTTTGGCAAGATTTCTATCCATGTAACCCTCATATTCTTGTGTTATTTATTTTATAGCAAAAATAAACTAGTTCAATAGAGATACTAATCTGTTTAGTAAGATTATTTTTGCCAGCTTATTTTTTAGTTAGCTTATTTTTGTTATTATTTATGAGTCTCATTATAGACGGAGTCATTTATTGACTAGGGGTATAGGCCCCCCTAATTTTTTTTAAAAATAATATAATTATATAACTATATATTTAGGTACTAATTTTAGCAACTTCTGTCTCTCTTATTGATCATTATAAGAGAAATGCTACAATTACGAATTTTTTTTACAATATTTTTACAGACTATTGAGGTTGCCAAATTTTATTGGTTTACATCTAGGTCCACCACTTACATCGCTTTTTTACTTACTAATAACACTAATCACAACAAAAATTTGTAGATCTAGTATTTTCCTCCTTTTAAAGTCCACGAAAAAATTTATAGATCTAAAATCAAAAAAAAAAAAATACAAGCCCAAAATATTAGCCTAACAACAAAAATTACCAGTAGGCTTTAAAAAAAAAAAATTTGAGACTAATCAACCAATTTTACCAAAAACAAACGACTTAGCCCTTTAAAAAACTTTAAACAAAATAATTTTGTCCTTACCAACAAAAGACATACTCTACACATACATAAAAAAAAATAATAATAATAATAAAAGAAAACCTTTGCCGACTAAGCAATAGAGCCAAAAGTCGAAACCACTGCATATAACTAACAATAAATCCGCCCCCCCTAACTCCAAGTCTTGGCTCCGCCCCTGGGTCTTATTATACTTTTTGATATTATTCATAGGTCTCATAATACTATTTCAACTAAAATTTATCTTTATTTATAATACTTTCAGCGAAAAATCTTCAATTTCAACAAAAAAATCTTCAATTTCAGCAAAATAAATGGATCCTAAATACGCTCTTAGAATATGAATATAGTATGCAGAAGACTAGAAGAGGACACTAGAAATATCATTGCATCCATCCAATACAAAGCAAGTTTCTTTCTAGGTTTGGAGCTATCTATAGGGTCGATGTCGAGCCTAGTTTTATTCAGAAATTTGGATTTTGCATGGACATTGTTGTCATATTCGAAGTGAAAATAAATTCTGACTCTTAGCATGAAACAAAAATTATATTACTTTTTTTATCAAAAAATAAAAAATGATGTAACTTTTAAAATAAACACACTGAGAAAAAATGGGAGAGGTGTAAAATAAGTAGTGTTTTGATAACGGTGAAATTTTTTGGCAATGAGATTTCGATGTGGGGGTAATTTGTAAGTTTCGGAGATCGAGCTCAAGTGGATTATTAAAGACCTATAAAATTTTTACAATTCATTTATGTTCATATAATACATTTCAACAAAAACCAATATTCTCAGCAATAATGTTAACCTTGTAGCTCAGTGACTAGTTGATAAATAAACCAAAAATTAAGTGGAATATATCACTGTTTCGGCCAAGGGAGGCAAAGCCAATAGCTAGAAACCTTGTAGCTCATGAGCTACAATAATTATAGATCAATAATTTTTTATGTTGATTTCTGTTCTTATAACTTTAGATTAGAATCTTATTGTTTCTATATCACCTTACTGCCCCCACTCATAACCAACTATGGCCAAACATCCAATCAAAATTATTTTCAAATATTTTATTAATAGTTTAGTAAATACTCATATACAACACTTTGCAAGTTTGTAAGTGAAAAAAAAAAAAAAATTGAATCATTACATATTGAGAGTTAATTGGTAGCCACACAACTTACCAAAACCAGTTACTTTCTTTGCAAACTTTGAGTGATATTCTAGTAACTGATCTACCAATATGACAATGAGTGATATAGTTGTTGCCACCGGTTACTTATAGTATGGGGGATGTTGTTTGACGACAAAATGATGTTTGTGCTTTGTGGGGCTTAATATCTGTGGGTTAACCGACATGATCTAAATGCCCTTTCGCATTCAGGTTCATGGAAAAATAAATATGATACTTTTATGAACTTCGGATACCTTAATTTGTATCCATCTAATTATGCCGACATGCATCTAAATTGTCATATTTGATTTATTTTTAGAACCCCTATAATAATAATTTATTCTTCTCAAACTATTCTTAGGTTTAAAAATATTATATCAAAATTACCCATGCATCACTTTTACATAGCTCCTTACAAATAAAATAAAAATAATAATTATATCAGACGTGCATGTATGAAGTCAGATCTTCTAAAATAATACTAGTTTTATCATATATTACGAAAATAATTATTTCCAATATTTTTTAATGATTTAGAAGGACATCATGCATTGCCAATCGAAATTGTTTATTTACAATTAAACATGAAAATGATGCATTTTAATTTCCTACGAATCTCAAAAGATTAACAAAAACGCTAGTAAAAATTTAAAGATATAGTTTTAGAAGTTTTTAGAAGCCAAAAATAGGATAGAGAAAGTTGCAAAGGCGCGTGGAGCGAAGAGGATGTCGGCAGCGGTAGCCAAGAATAAAAAAAGAAAAAAGTAGTTGTCCAATAGGAATTAAAAAAAAGGGGCACATGGAACACTTTGGCTTTGCCACGTAGTTCCTCCATTTATTATGATTCCTACAATCCTATCTTTACAAAAAAAGTAAAAGTGATACACTTAATTTACACACTAAGGAACCGCGAATATTACGAATTATATATGAGTATTTCATTTTTCACGTATCCAAATCCAATGCATGGACAGCACGTGGGAACCGTACGTATGACTGACTCTATATATTCACCTGTTTCTCCTTGCACTTTCTTCTATCACACAACACAACACAACACACAAGTAATATAAGTCATTGGATCATCAGTTACCAATTTTCATTTACTACTCTTTTTCGATTCCAACAAAAAGAAAAGAAATATGTCAGCTGCTACCTGCATTGATATCATCTTGGCCATTATTTTGCCTCCTCTTGGTGTTTTCCTCAAGTTTGGTATCCGGGTACCTAATTCATTCATTTTCTTTATTTTATTTCATCTCATTTCATTTCATTTCATATATTTTTATATTTCTTTCTTATTCATTTTTCACGTGGTTAATTAATTCAGGCCGAGTTTTGGATTTGTTTGTTGCTGACCATTCTTGGCTATATCCCTGGGATACTTTATGCTCTCTATATTATCACCAAGTGAACTTCAATCTTTGTAAGCGCCCATTCACTTCTCTCTCTCTCCCCTTTGCTACTGTTTTATTTTTATATTTCGTATAACCATTTTTTTTAATGCTAAGCTAAATTCTTTTTTGACTGAAAATGGTAAAATATTTCTAAAAGAAGGATATATTAAAACAGAAACAAAAAATGTTATCTATTTAAATAATATCTAATTGTCTAAAATAGCTCATCTCCATTTGATGGGTTTTTTTTTTTGCATAATTCAATATATAATATAGCCGCTGTACTGTACGATAGTCACACATGTATAAGAGTTTGTAGAATGTGGGGGCAAGAGTCGGGTTCAAAACTATATAGGATAAATGAATTACTTTCTATATATACAATATAAAACATTTCAGGTGGATGAGTTAGTTTCTATATATATATCGATACGTTTACTCTTTTTGTATAGGATGGTGGGTAAGCTATAATGATTAAAATTTGTGTCCATCCAAAGAAAGAAAAAAATATATATCAATAAAAATTTCATAAAGGTAAATCGTCGTGGGGTATGAGAAATCAACATGGAAAAAAGAACTCACTTGAAATTGCAATTTGATCGTTTT
Source organism: Quercus robur (assembly GCF_932294415.1). Lineage (NCBI taxonomy): Eukaryota > Viridiplantae > Streptophyta > Magnoliopsida > Fagales > Fagaceae > Quercus > Quercus robur. The sequence goes on from NC_065536.1 coordinate 527,255, forward strand.
TTCTAAGTTGAACAAGTTTGAATTAACAACTTCTTTTATGGTAACAAGTAGATGATTTGTTAATGTATTTGTAAAAGTAAAAACAAAAGCGGATAGGGCGCCCCAAATGTCACTCTCTCACTCATGAGTCATGAGCCTTGGGGCTGGCTGCGAGTTTGGGTTATTGATAGACTCATGGTCATAGATAGCGTTTAATGCATAGGCCCCGCGTGATCTTGACGTTACCTGCACTTTACTTCTTGTTTTCGTCTTAATAATTGTGACTAATAAGTAATAAATGGACTGCTTTTTTCACTAAATTATGAATGAGCTGAGCTGGGCTTTTAAGCTTTTTGACAATTTTGCATCTTATTATTTTTACTTTTTTTGGGCAGGAGGAGTTGTGAACTGTGAACGGCAATATGTTTTTTGTTTCTCTGATTTGGGGTTCGTTTATAGTCGTTGATGGACAGTTGATTCTTCATTATGTGTGTCAAAGTGTTTAAGATTTCCTTTTCCTTTTTTCTTTTTCTTTTCCCTTCTTTTTATTATTATTTTATAGTCTGATGTAAAGGTGGAAATGGAATATTATTGGTTTTGTATGATGGTGGTGGTGGGTACATATCACACTTAGCATACATATCAACCAATGCAGTACCAACAAACACATCTGTTTGGTAATGGTGAGATTTTTTCACAATGAGATTTCGATGTGGGGGTAATTTGTAAGTTTGGATTATTAAAGACATATAAATTTTTACAATTCATTTATGTTCATATAATACATTTCAACAAAAACCAATATTGTCAGTAACAATGTTAACCTTTTAGCTCAGTGACTAGTTGAATAAATAAACCAAAAATTAAGTGGAAAATATCAATGTTTCGGCCAGAGGAGGCAAAGCCAATAGCAAGAAAACAAATGTGCTTCCCATGCTCTGATACCAATGAAGTAAAAATAATTAGAACTCCCAACATGAAACAAGGATATATGGCTAAATAATTTCAGAATAGAAACATTTTGCTACTTGCTTGTTTTGGGCGTAGGGAACAAATACCCATTTTAGCCGTAAATACTCATATACAACACTTTGCAAGTTTGTAATAAGTGAAAAATAAATAAATAAACAAAATTTAGTCATTATATTATTGAGAGTTAATTGGTGGCCACACAATTTTACCAAAAACAGTGACTTTCTTTGCAAACTTTGAATTATAATACTATTGATAATGATATTCTAGTAACACCAATACGACAATGAGTGATATAGTTGTTGCCGCCGGTTACTTGTAGTATGGGGGGTGGGGTTTGACGACAAAATGATGTTTGTGCTTTGTGGGGCTTAATATCTGTGGGTTAGCTAGTCATTAGTGCCTGGTATAACTATGCAGACATCATCTAAATGCCCTTTCGCATTCAGGTTCATGGAAATAAATATGATACTTTTATGAACTTTTTTTTTGAGAAACTATACTTTTATGAACTTAGGACACCTTAATTTGTACTCTATCTAATTATGCCGACATCTAAATTGTTATATATATTTGATTTATTTTTAGGACTCCTATATATATAATTGTAGGGTCTCAACTTGGGGCCCAAGCCCAACAAGTATGGGTCTTGGTCCAAGGGGCCAGAAATAATAAATTTGTAGAAAGTGAGTTACAAAACTGGGTCTTAGCGAAGTGAACAGTGGTTAAGGTTGGGTTACACAACAATTAGACACAAATAAATCCTGTTAATGTCCATATATTCTTAGTCCGAAAAGGTGAGATGGATGTTTGCTGGTTCTTGCTCTAAGTCTCCAGTTATTTTTCTGTTTCTCTGTTCTCCTCTCCTTTTTTTTTTGCCGTCCTTTTTCTCATGAGGACTCCCTTTCTTATATAGTCTCCTTGAAGCCATCATGACCTTACACTTGTTGATTATCTGGACCCTCACTTAAGTGCTTGTCCCATCGGACACCTCCTCCATCTTTCTGTGAGTTGTCATAGCCAAGATAGCACTGTTCACATGCCTTCTCCACATTAATACGGCCAGAAAAATAACTGCCACACATTTAATGTGGCAGCTGCAGCTTCTCCTTGAACATCTTACGTTTCCTTCTTTGCCACGGGTCTGTAGGACTCGTCCTTGTTACTAATGTCCGTTGGGGTGGGTCTTTTTAGTAGGCAGAGTGCATGTTTGAGTCATACTCGTCATGTCCGAGGAGACATTTCTCCTCGGACTGCCCTTTAAATGTCTTCATGCCCACGAGAACTGGGCTGGGAGCCCTTTTGGGACCCACATCTTCTCCTCGGACGTGGTTGATCTTCCTGTATGGGGCCCAAGGCCCATTGTATGATTTTGAACCTTTACCCCTACAATAGCCCCTCAAAATTCCAATTTTTCCCTCTCATCCAAGGAGAAAATGTGGGATTTTGATATTTATTGGATAAATTATCACAATTTCTTGACTCACGCAAGTGGGAGTACAGTCTCATGTGCCTCATTATTGCTACTGGCGTTTCGTAGCCCACGAGGCGCCATTAATTGCACCAGGCGGCTTTATGTTCCCTCGTATCCAACGGTGGGGCGCTTAATCAACGGTAGACATTCCTCCAATTCTTTGAGCGGGAGTAATCCCGTTTGTTTTTTCCTTGCTATATAAGGCTTCTGAGGGGAATTACTTTCCCTTTTTTAGAAAAGGTACTTAAGCGTTCTAGAGCACTTCAGCACTTTCTCTCGCAAAACACTTAAAAGTCCATAGCCATTTCTGTAAAGATTCCCGATGGATCCTTTGAAAGCTCGAAAGGTTTAGAACTCGCGTTTCCCATAAGTGTTCATTTCCCTGTATTCCTTAACTCTCCTTCTTTGTTGTTCTCCTCGGCCTCCTTCCATTAGCAAACCTTTTTTCATGCCACCTAGGGTTAGTAGGATGGGTAAGTTTTAGAACCTAGTAGATTCTCCGGCCGGCATGGAAGGTTTTAGGGCCAAATACCGTATCTCGCAAGGAGTGGGTCTAGAATACTGCTCCTCGGACCAAATCCTAACCAAGAGAGAAACGGGGCAGGTCGTCATTCCTATGATCGCTTTCATAGAAGTAGGAATGACGATTCCCATGGGGAGGATAACTAGGGATTACTTGCGCGGTCATAGGCTGGCCCCCCACTAGTGCGCCGCTAACATGTTCCGGATCTTAGGGTGCGTAGACGCTCAAAACGAACAGATGAACCTCGGCCTCTCATGGCACGATGTAGTTCACTTGTACAAGTGCCATTGCCTTAATGAGTCGTATTACTTGATATCCAGGTCTGACGAGGTGAGGCTGATATCTTGCCTTCCCAAGTCTAACAAAGGCTTGAAGGACGATTATTTGATTGTCTCCAAAGCATGGCACGACGGTCTTCGCTACCCAGTTAGGGCAGGAGCACTAGGTGGGGCACTCTAGGGTCAACTCCCCCGGTGGGGATCTTAGTTTTGAGTTTTCCTTTCACTTATTTTGGTCTCAGTTTTGATTATTTGCCTTCTCGGATTGACATAACCCTCCCTTTGGATATTTTGCAGACAAAGTACACACTACTTCGAGGATAAGTTTGGTCAACGTCCAAGCTCTTAACTACCTCCTCAGGTTCGAGATCTTTGTGAGCGAGGATGGGCAATTGCGTGCCGTTCACCTCATCTTAGACTACGAGCCTCTCTCTCGTGCTTTCGTGGACGTGGGTCAAGCAATAAGGGTTGGGAGTCCCCGATTAGCCCGTATTGACGTTTCTAAGCCGGGCTTCCTTGCTCGGAGAGACCTACCACCAGTCCAACCGCCCACTTAGTGCGTTCTCCAAGAGGTAGTCGTTCCAGGGGAGGGAATTGACTCCTCGCATTCGTCCCTCGAAGCTGAAATCGATTGCTTCCATCTCAACGAGGAGGGCGAGGTATCAACAAGGCCCGTAGAGCTTTCAGATTTCGACTCGGATCTTGATCGCTTCTCGGCGGCTCACTCTCCTAGACTGGTAGTTGCTCGGATTGACATGAGTCAAGAAATTGAAGAGGAGGGTATGGACTTAAAGCCAAGATCTAGTTTGAGGGGGCTTATGTCCAATAGGAACAAAGGGCAATCTTCCAAGGATGCCCCTAAAGAGCAAGTTCCAGCTAAACTTCCTCCTCCTCCTCCTCCTTCCATTGACCCTGCGCTACAACCCATTCCCAACTTGAGGCGGAAAAGGCCAGTGGAAGAACTGGAGGTGGGTAAGGTCGGCCCCCAAAAGGCCAAATAGCAGAAAAAAAAAAAAGCAAAGAGCCTAAGGACAAAAGGACGAAGTCAATTGATAGCTAAGAGGAGGCTGCCATTAGGAGGGAGCAGCGCACTTAGTCTCCCCGCCTAGAGTTGGACGGCGCCCCCATCCCGTGGGATGCAACCCTCTGGGAGTCTCAGCGGGGGCAGGCGTCTTACCTCGCTGAGGCCTTGCAGCAGCCCCTCCTTTTACCTCGTGACATGGACGGGCTTCGAGCCACCAAGCAACCGGACCTCTTCATGTCATTGAAGAGAGACCTTGCTATGGTAAAACGAAGATTCTTCCTTGTTCAAGTTCCTTATTCCGTGCTTGTCTATCTATCGTTTTTGTTTTAATGATTCTTCCGTTATTCCTGTGCAGGTCACTCAACAAGTCTTCGTGGCCGAGGAGTGGGCGAAGAATTCTCGAGAGGAGGTGAACGCTGAGGTTCAGTCCCGCCTTGCTGCAGAGAAGGCTGCAGGTGCCCTTAAACTAGAAAAAAAGCGCTTAAGCGAGATGATCAAAGAGGCATTCAAAGCCCGGGACAGTGCTGAGGCGGGCCTTAAGACCACAACGAAGTAGGCCGAGGACATGTGCCAGCAGCTTTATTTATCAGAAATAAACCTTGCGACCGAGAAGCAAATGGTCTCGGATCTTAAGGCACAGTTGCTACAGGCGAAGGAGGCGGCTCGTTTGGCCAAGGAGGCAGCTAAGGCTGCGGTGGCAGCCTCTTATGAGCGCGGAGTGGCGGACACTGAGGCCAGGCTGACCGAGGAGGTGGCTGTGGTTTGCAGGGACTACGTCACCGAGTCCTGGGGAGTAGCCATGGACCAGGCGGCAGTTCCCGCAGACTCCGACCTTAGGAGGATCGAGAATATCTTCTTTTCTGAGGATATTCTTGAGATTCCAGGTTCGGATCCTCTAGAGGAGCCCTCTTCCGTTCCAACCACTGCTCCCAATTCCATCATACCTAAAGGGAAATGGGAGAACGATGAGGCACAGCCACAAGCCAAGGACAAGTCACCTGAGGATGCCCTTCACTATAAGGGACGTTGTCGCGCAAGCCAAGGATGCCGGACCCAAACCTACAGCAGGAGGTGATCGTCCCGAGGCTGAAGGTCCTGCAAAGAGCTCAACCTAAGATAAAGTCTAGGACATTAGTGTAGGGTTTCTCTTGTAGTTGTTTTGTTCTGTTTTCCATTTTCTTAGCTTTTGTTAATGTTTGTAAGCTGTCACATCTTGGAGCTTAATGAATGATATAATTTCTTCTTTGAACTTTATTTTACTGCTTCAACTTTTGTCTTCATTGTGAATGAATTTCGACTGTGTTACTAGATTTCTGATGATAATCCATTATTCGCAGTTTAAGTAATACGGCTAAGTATGAATGAGAGAGTAAGACTCTTCCCCCATTATTTTGTGCCTTTTTGAGTGACTAAGTTCCCCCAAGCTCGTGGTCCGATGAGCCATGCAGGACCTGGGTTCTGTTTAACACTTAGATAAAAGTACATAGTGATTAATTTCCCCCAAACCTGTGGTCCGAGGAGCCACGCAGGACTTGGGTTCTGTTTAATACTTGGATAAAAGTGTACAGTGATTAATTTCCCCCAAGCCTATGGGCCGAGGAGCCACGCAAGACTTGGGTTCTGTTTAATGCTTGGATAAAAGTGCACAGTGATTAATTTCCCCCAAGCCTGTGGTCCGAGGAGCTATGCGGGACTTGGGTTCTGTTTAATACTTAGATAAAAGTGCACAGTGGGTAACACCAAGGCTTTTCGCAATTGAAGGGTACACCAAGAGTACGAAATTTTATTAATAATAGTACTTTTTCAGGTTGTTTACATTCCAGGGACGTAGCATTACATGTTCATCCAAATCTTCTAAAAAGTAGGCCCCTATGCCGGCCACCAAAGTGATACGATATGGCCCTTCTCAATTTGGTTCGAGCTTTCCCCACGCGGGATTTTTTGCAGCGCTCAGAACTTTTCTTAATACCAGATCCCCAGGTGCTAGTGGCCTTAGCTTTACCTTGGCGTCATATCCTTGCTTAAGTTTGTGTTGGTAGTAGGCAAGTTGGACCATTGCTCTTTCCCTTCTTTCCTTGATAAGATCTAAACTTTTTTCCAGCAACTCATTGTTGCCATTAGGACAAAATGAGCTGGTCTTTAGTGTCGGGAAGCTTGTTTCTAAAGGACTGACGGTCTCGGCTCCGTAGGTCATCGAAAAGGGGGTCTCCCCTGTCGATCTGCGCGGCGTGGTTCGATACGTCCACAGGACATGGGGCAGCTCTTCCACCCATCTCCCCTTCGCATCATCTAACCTCTTCTTCAGCCCATTTACTATGACCTTGTTGACGGCTTCGGCTTGCCCATTCCCCTGAGGGTAAGCCGGTGTGGAGTATCTATTCGCAATTCCCAACTCGCTGCAGTACCTTCTGAAAGCCTTACTATTGAACTGGAGACCGTTGTCCGAGATTAGGGTGTGAGGGACTCCAAACTTGGTGATGATGTTTCTCCAAATAAACTTCTTGGCATCTACGTCTCTAATGTTTGCTAGTGATTCGGCTTCGACCCATTTAGTAAAATAATCAATGCCGACGAGAAGGTATCTCTTGTTCCCCACTGCTTTAGGCAATGGCCTTAGGATATCCAAGCCCCACTGCGTGAACGGCCAAGGGCTGGACAGCGGATTGAAGGTCTCGCCCGGTTGATGTATATTTGGGGCAAACCTTTGCCATTGGTCGCACTTCTTCACGTATTCGTGTGCCTCTTTCTACATGCTTGGCCACCAGTAACCTTGGGTTATGGCTCTATGGGACAAGGACCTGCCCCCTGTATGGCTCCCACAAATTCCTTCATTCAATTCCTCTAAGATAAGTTCCATGGCATCAGGGTGTACGCATAGCAAGTACGGTCCTAAAAATGAGCGCTTATACAGTTTCAAGTCCTCGGACAGCCAGAATCGAGAAGCCTTTCTTCTAATCTTGTCGGCCTTACTCTTTTCTTCGGGTAAGACGTCCTCCTTTAAAAACAGTATTAAAGGGTCCATCCAGCTAGGCCCCGCCCTGACGCTGTGAACATGCATAAACTCGGTCTTCACCACCGAGGGCCTGTGTAGATTTTCCACAAGTATAACCCGAGGTAGGCATTGAACTAAAGAGGTGGCCAGCATGGTAAGAGAATCGGCATGGGTGTTTCCGCTCCTGGTTACGTGCATTAGGCTAAAAGAGTTAAAATGCGACCGCAGGCGCTTAGCTTGGACTAGGTACTCTTGCATTCTTTCATCCCTTGCCTCCAATTCCCCATTTACTTGTCCTACAACAAGTCTTGAGTTCGAGAACATGTTTATGGATTTCCCGCCCAATTTCTCGACCATAGACATTCCTTCCAATAGGGCCTCATATTCTGCATCGTTATTCGTGACCGAAAAGCCTAGCCTTAGTGATTTCTCGATGGTAATCCCCTCGGGGGAAATCAAGACGAGTCCCACCCTAGAGCCCCTTTGATTTGCTGCGCTGTCAACATATGCTTTCCAACAGGTGGGCCCTTACTGAAAGACTGTGCCGACCAATTTTTTATCCTTACTTGGCATTCCTCCCCCTTCTTCTGGTGAGGGTTCAGCAAACTCAGCTACCAGATCCGCGAGAACTTGGCCCTTCACGGCGTTGCGAGGCATGTACTTAATGTTGAAGGCGCCAAGAATGGTTCCCCACTTAGCTATTCTCCCTATGTAATCGGCACTTCGGAGTATAGACCTGAGCGGGAGTTGGGTTAAAACAACAACTGTGTGTGCTTGGAAATAGTGGGGGAGTTTCTACGTGGCTTGTACGATCGCCAGGATGGCCTTTTCCAAGGGGAGGTAACGGATCTTAGCTTCGTGCAACGACTTGCTCATGTAATAGACAGGCCGTTGTATGCCGTTGTCCATCCGGATCAGCACCGAGTTCACTGCGTAAGGGGCCACGGCGATGTAGGCGAATAAAACCTCGTCGGCTTCAGGACTGGACATGATTGGTGGTCGAGATAGATACTCTTTGAGCTGCTAGAAGGCCAAAGCGCATTCTTCAGTCCACTCGAACCCTTTCCACTTGTTTAATAAGAGAAAGAAAAGCCTACACCTATCCGCCAAACGAGAGATAAAACGGTTCAAGGCGGCAATCATGCCGGTGAACTTTTGGACCTCCTTGGGGTTCCGAGGAGGCTGCATGCTGTGGATAGCTCTAATTTGGTCAGAGCTGACTTCAATACCTTTGTGGGTCACCATATAGCCTAAGAACTTTCTTGATCCCACTCCGAATGAACATTTAGACGCGTTCAGGCGCAGCCTGTATTTTCTCAGGACTTCAAAGATATCGCCGAGGTCCCTCAAATGCTCGGACACCAACTTACTCTTTACTACCATGTCATCTATATAGACTTCGATGCTCTTACCCATTTGCAACTCAAACATCCTGGTCATCATCCTCTGGTAAGTGGACCCGGTGTTCTTCAAGCCAAAAGGCATCACCTTATAATGGTAGTTTCCAATGGAGGTAACAAAAGCTGTCTTTTCCTGGTCGTCAGCAGCCAGGGGTATTTGATGGTATCCTTAAAAGGCGCCTAAGAAGCTCATTCGAGGATGTCCCACGGTTGAATCCATCAATCGCTCTATCCGAGGCATAGGAAAGGGATCCTTCGGACAGGCCTTATTCAAGTCCGTGAAGTCCACACAGACTCGCCATTTCCCACTCTTCTTCTTCACCACAACTGTATTGGCCAGCCACTCAAGGTAGAAAACTTCTTTAATAGCCCCTGCTTTCTTAAGTTTCATCACCTCCTCCCTTACCGCATCAGCATGCTCTTTCGACGGTCGCCGAGGGGGTTGCTTCTTAGGCGTAACGGCCGGATTAACGTTAAGGTGATGGCATATGAAGTTCGGATCGACCCCCGGGACCTTGTAGGTGTCCCATGCAAACACGTCCACGTTTTCCTTGAGAAAATCAATTAGCTTTTCTTTCTCTTGGGGTGGTAGTTCTGAGCCAACTTGAAAAAATCTTTTCAGATCGGAGCCCACAAGAACTTTTTCCAAATCCTCAAAACTTGCCTCCTCGACTGATCCCCCACCACACGGGGTCGGGGTCGTTAATTGCTATAAGCCATTCTCAGTAGGGGTTGATGGCTCGGCACTCGGCCGTCGTGAGATGGTAGACACCATACATTGCCGGGCCATGGCTTGGTCTCCTATCACTTTTTTGACCCGACCCTCTGACGGGTACTTCACCTTTTGGTGCAAGGTTGAGGAAACAACCCCTAGGGCATGAAGCCAAGGTCTAGCTATAATGGCGGTATAGGGCGAATATGCGTCCACCACGATGAAGCCCACCTCTACTATATCCGAGCCTGTTTGTATGGGCAGTCTAATCTAGCCTTTCGGAGTAACGGTTTTCCCTTCAAAACTTACCAAAGGGGAGTCGTATACCGTTAGGTCTTCGGGTCTCAGCTTCAGCCTCTTGTACAGATCGGGGTACATTACCTCCATAGCGCTACCCTAATCGACTAGCACCCTCTTCATGTCATATCCTCCAATCCTGAGTGTGACGACTAGAGCATCGTCATGAGGCTGGATAGTTCCAACCTTATCCTCATCCGAGAATCCGAGCATGGGCGAGGCCATCCCTTTAGCCCTCTTAGGGTTTGTTTGGATAGAACTTATTTTGCTGAAACTGAAAACTGAAAACTGAAAACACTGTAGCAAAATAATTTTTAAATGTGTGAATAGTATCGTGGGACCCATTTTTAATGAAAAAGTTGCTAAAAAGTGTAATTTGTGGGTCTGTGAACAGTGCACATATACACTGTTCACGGTCAAAAGTTGCGGCTACTGTTCATAATAGTGATGAACAGTAGCATTTTAGCGTCACAAAAAAAAAAAAAAAAAAGCTGACACGTAAACGTGAAACGCAGTAGCTTCAGTGGATCCAAACGCACACTTAGACTCACAGTCGTCTACTTCAACGGGGAGTTGGGCCACCGACATCACTCTGAAAGGATGGGAGCCAGTTCTTCCTAGAGCGGCGAGAATGACATTTATCGTGCCAATAGGTGGTCTCAAGGTGCTTTGCCTTGCCTCAACGCTCGTCTGCTCTTGTCAGCCACTAGAATGATGCAAGAGATGTCTTAGCTTTCCCTCTCGAACCAGCTGGTCCAAGTGATTTTTCAGATTTCTGTAGTCATCGGTGGTGTGCCCTGATTCTTGGTGGTATTGACAGTATAGGTTCTGATTGCGTTTTGTGGGGTCGCCTGCCATCCTATTTAGCCATTTGAAGAACGGCTTGTTCTTGACTTTCTCCAAGATCTGATGTAATGGATCCCGGAACACGACGCGGACTGCCTGCGCCCCGGCGGATCCAGGCTGCTCCATGTAATCTCTTCTAGGCTGGTTGTTGCTTCTAAATCGGTCCGACCTGAAGTCCCTCCTCTCCTGAGGGACAACCTTCGCTTTACCCTTACCCATTTGCTGGTCCTCTTTGACCCTCTTATACTTGTCAATTCGGTCCATAAGCTGGCGCACGCTAGTGACCGGTTTCCCAGTCAGGATTTCCTTAAACCGTGCTCTATCGGCAAGCCTCTCTTGAAGGTGCTGATGGAAATGTCATCATAATTGCCCTCTATCTTGTTATACATCTCCTAATACCTATCTGAGTAGGCCTTCAGGGTCTCTCATTCTCGCATGGATAAGGACATGAGGGAATCCAAGGGCCGAGGAACCCTACTGCTCGTGATGAAGCGAGAGCCGAAAGCCTGGGTTAGCTGCTTAAAGGAATTTATGGAGTTTGGATTGAGGCCATCAAACCATCTCATCGCCATGGGTCCCAAACTGGATGGAAACACTTTGCACATCAAAACCTTGTTTTTGGAATGGATGGTCATCCTCTGGTTGAACTGACTTACGTGCTCTACGAGGTCCGTCCAACCATTATATATGGCAAAGGTGGGTTGGTGGAACCGCCGAGGAAGTTCAGCCCCCTCTATCTTATGTGTGAAGGGTGACTGGGAGATTCAGTCCAGGGCCTTACTCATGGCGTCGTTTGCTAGGCCCTTGTAAGACGAACTTTTGTGGCCGCATTGGTGAGGTTGCTCTTCTTCATAGGAGAAGGTTTCACTTGGTGGGGTTCTCGACCTTCGCTTGTATTCGTTGTCCTCTTCATCGCTGGTGTCCGGACTGGGGGAAGGACGCCTTCGCTGTGCTCGGCGCAACTTCTTCTTTAGGTCGTCGATTTATTGCTGTAGAACCCTATTATCGTCCCGCTTTTGGGATGCATGACCTTTCTCTCTCGAACGACTTCTTCTCGTATGGGAGGTATTTACGCTACCCTCTCGTCGCTTGTCTTGATCTCTTTCCCGTTCGAGGTTAAGAAAGTTGTCCTGCCGTTGGGAGTCTGTGGGTCCCGTTTGGCGCAGACCTGATCCTTCCATTTCTAACGGTCGCACTTGTTGAGGCACAAGTTCTTCCCACAGACGGCGCCAATTGTAGGGTCTCAACTTGGGGGCCCAAGCTCAACAAGTATGGGCTCTTGGTCCAAAGAGCCCAGAAACAATGAATTTGTAGAGAGTGGGCTACAGAACTGGGTCTTAGCGAAGTGGACAATGGCTAAGGTTGGGCTACACAACAATTAGACACAAATAAATCCTGTTAATGTCCATATATTCTCAATCCAAGGAGGTGGGATGGATGTTTGTTGGTTCTTACTCTAAGTCTCCAATTATTTTTCTATTCCTCTGTTCTCCTCTCCTTTTTTTTGCCGTCCTTTTCCTCATGAGAACTTCCTTTCTTATATAGTCTCCTTGAAGCCATCATGGCCTTACACTTGTTGATTATCTGGACCCTCACTTAAGTGCTTGTCCCATCGGACACCCCCTCTATCTTTCTGTGAGTTGTGGTAGCCAAGGCAACACTGTTCACAGGTCTTCTCCATATTAATGTGGCCAGAAAAGTAGCTGTCACGCATTTAATGTGGCAGCTGCGGCTTCTCCTTGAACATCTTACGTTTCCTTCTTTGCCACGGGTCTGTGGGACTCGTCTTTGTTACTAATGTCCGTTGGGGTGGGTCCTTTTAGTAGGCAGAGTGCATGTTTAAGCCATACTCGTCACGTTCGAGGAGAAATGATTCTTTGCCACGGGTCTGTGGGACTCGTCTTTGTTACTAATGTCCGTAGGGGTGGGTCCTTTTAGTAGGCAGAGTGCATGTTTAAGCCATACTCGTCAAGTCCGAGGAGACATTTCTCCTTGGACTGCCCTTTAAATGTCTTCATGTCCACGAGAACTGGGCTGGGAGCCCTTTTGGCACCCACGTCTTCTCCTCGGACGTGGTTGATCTTCCTGTATGGGGCCCAAGGCCCATTGTATGATTTTGGGCCTTTGCCCCTACAATAATAATTATTTATTCTTCTTAAACTATCCTTAGGTTTAAAAATATTATATAAAATTACCCATGCATCACTTTTACATAGCTCCTTACAAATAAAATAAAAATAGTAATTATATCAGACGTGCATGTATGAAGTCAAATCTTCTAAAATAATAGTTTTATCATATATTACGAAAATAATTACTCCTAAATGAATCATAGATAGATGTATTTTTAGGTTTGACAAACGTGCACTACAGTTAATCATTGAAAATTTATGAAAATTCAATAGAAATTGTCAAAATAAATTTTTATACTATTTTTTCTTTTTTACTTCTATAGTTATAATTGGGAAGAGGATTTTGAATCATGGATGTCTTTGTTGAAAACATTAGAATATGCCAATTAATTAATCTACATAGCTCTTCACCACTAATAAAATTATTAAACATTCATTTTCAAATTTCAATGAGTAAGCCTAAGCCCTCACCCTAAAATCACATGGAAGGTCAAAAATTAGAATTAAATGCCAAGTATGACAATAATCCATTCCTTATGGTCCATTTGTATTTCAAATTATTTTGAATATACAAGATAAAATTTAAAATCCATAATATCTATTTTATGATGATGGTTGTTTAACATGAACCGAATATTCCAATGTATTGGTGATGATGTAAGATTTAAGCAACAATTATCTCCTTTAAAAAGGGGAGAGAATGTTGTAATAGCAGAATTTCTATTACTAAATTATTGTGGAAAAATATATCCAAATAGCATTCCCATGCAAGATTGAATGTGAAAATATTATGAACTTTAGAAAAAGATTCCCAAAATAAATAAATAATGAAGACGAAGAGTACTTGGCAAGCAAATAAAATAAAAACATACACACCAATGATTTACATGATTTGACTTTTAGCATACGTCCAGGTGGTCACATGACAAAATTTCACTAAAATAGAAAATATAAAATGATGTAATGACATTCTCACAGGTCACAATACCCAAATCTCAATAGACCCAAATTATTTTCTCACATAAATACAAAGTTTTCTATCAGACAATTAGTACAAAAGTTGGGGTTGAATACAAAGTTAGGGGTTTAACCATTAACAACGAGAAGTTTTCTCATCTTTGCACAAAGCCTCCTTCAAAGAGATTTTTGATCTTTCACTCCTTACATTTTGCCACTCCACACCTAACCTTCTATATATACCGCACAAAGGCACATATATACGGAGCAAAATAACCAAAGCGTGGGCAATTAAGCACTATTGTGCATCCATGCAAGAAAGTCATGTATGCATTTGGTGGAGATTTGATACCACTTCTTGACAATGCACCAAAATCACAACCTTCAAGAGGGAAAATCTGATCTTGGCATGCGCCTAATGCTACGCCTATATTAACTTGCATGTGTTGACGATACATGCAAAAGAGAGAAGGCATATGCAAGTAGTATTTGGCTTACAGTACTTTTTCAATCACCAATTCGCCAATTCCGTAGTCAAATAAGGTGGCTACACTCCAAGTTGGCAGAGAGAGGTTTTCTAGCCGTACAAGACAAAGCTAGGCCTATCCACGGGTTGGCCTAGGTCGAGTTTGTACCCAACTCAGAACCGACCCGACCACTTTGAGTTATAGGAAATCTAACCCACCGCCAACCGCTGGAAAACATTATTCGGTTCAGTTTCAAGTCGGCTGGACAGTGTCAATTTCGGTCAAAACCAATGGAGCAGCACCAATGGGGAGAACTGGCCAGATCTTGATGGATCTCGTTGAGATCTAGCCAAATCTCGACGGATTTGCGTCTGAGAGTGGCGAATCTCGATTGGGCTAGTTGGATTCGGTTTTTCATGTGAAGACCTGCTAACCGACTCGTCAAATTTGGTTTTTGGACATGTAGACTCGCCACTGACCACTTCTGGAGTTGGGTAGGATGGTTTTTGGTTTGAGCCTCGGCGGTTTGGTCGTGCGGGTTGGCCAGGGTGCGGGTCAGCTTGGACACCCCTAAACAGAGCCATATTTGATTTGGGTTAGTTTCTATGTGATGCTAATCTACATGCACATGCTAGTGTACTCAATTCAAGCTAGGGGTGTGCATAGGTCGGTTTGAAAAAAATTCAACCCACCTGTATTAGGTTGGATCCATAGGTTGGATAAGTTTTATTTTATTTTACTTGAGTATTAAATATTATGACCAACAAAAATAAGAAAAAACTTATAACTTAATAAACCAGAGTATTAGCATGAAACTAACACAAACTATTTTATTAGTGTTTTATAGTTTAAACCAATACAAATAACAACAAATTTATATTGGTAGTTCATCAAACCAGCACAATTAATCTAATCAAATGACATTTTATTTAGTTATTAAGAATAAGATATCAAATAGTTCTATCTCAACCCAGTTAAGAAACAAAATAAACATGAACTAGTTTTATTATTCTATAGTTAGTAGAATATTATATAGTTTCTATCCCAAGTCAATTAATAAACAAAAGAGTAAATAATAAAATCATATTATATATATATATGTGTGTGTGTGTGTGTGTGTTGGGGGGGGGGGGGGGTGGGATTGGGTTAGGCAGATTTGTGAATCTACTAACCCACACCTAGATAGATCCATCATAAAAAAGATTTTGACATTCTAATTAAACCCACAAACCCCTAAAAATCAACAAAACCTAGCGGGTTGAGTTTGATTGGGTTGGTTTCAACGAATTGGTGGATGGGCACACCCCTAATTCAATCCATTTTTGGCTCTACACCCTTAATTCAAGCCATTTTCTAACGGGGAATTGGTGTACTATAAGGAGCAAAAAAATGCTCAACCATGTTGAGTTTGTGTGCCTATGACTAATGAATCTAGGATAGGTGCATTTTTAGGTTTGACAAACTTGCACTGAAGTTATTAATTGAAAATTTAATAAAATTTAATAAAAAAAAGGTCAAAATATCTTTCTATATTTATACTAATAAAATTAATAAATTATCACTATTATTTCGATGGTTCTCTTAGAAATTATTAAACATTTCGTTTTCAACTTTACATGAGAAAGCCTAAAACTTCACCTCTAGACAAGATAAAATTTGAAACCTCAAACCTGTAACATATATCTATACGTATTTTATGATGAGGGTTGTTTAACTGAACATGAGAGGAATATTTCAATGTATTTTCTTTCCAAAAAAAAAAAAAAGATAGGATAAGAGTTTGTGAATTGAATATTTAATTAGAAGAATTTAGAAGTTTTTAGAACCGAAAAATAGGATAGAGAAGTTGCAAAGGCGCGTGGAGCGAAGAGGACGTCGGCAGCGGTAGCCAAGAATTAAAAAAAAAAAAAAAGGAATGAAAAAAGGGGCACATGGAACACTTTGGCTTTGCCACGTAGTTCCTCCATTTATTAGGATTCCTATCTCGACAATAAAACAAAGAGAAAGTGATAGACAGACTTTATTAATTTACACACTTTGTCAACACCACTAAGGCTAAGGAACCGCAAATATTACTAAGAATTATATGATTATTTCATTCTCACGTATCCAAATCCAATGCATGGACAGCACGTGGGAATCGTACGCGTGACTGACTCTATATATTCACCTGTTTCTCCTTGCACTTTCTTCTATCACACAACACAACACAACACATAAGTTTAGTTATTGAATCATCATCATCACTTACCAATCTTCATTTACTACTCTTTTTCCAACAAAAAGAAAAAGAAATATGACAACTGCTACCTTCATAGATATCATCTTGGCCATTCTTTTGCCTCCTCTTGGTGTTTTCCTCAGGTTTGGTTGCGAGGTACCTAATTCATTCACTTTCTTTATTTCATTTCATTTCTTTTTTCTTTTTTTTCTTTTTTTTTTTTAAATTTTTCTTTCTTATTCATTTTTCATGTGGTTGATTATTAATTCAGGTCGAGTTTTGGATTTGTTTGTTGCTGACCCTTTTTGGCTATCTCCCTGGGATACTTTATGCTATCTATGTTATCACCAAGTGAACTTCAATCTTTGTAAGCGCCCGTTCACTTCTCTCTCTCTCTCTCTCTCTCTCTCTCTCTCCCCCCTTTGCTTCTGTTTTATTTTTATATTTTGTATAACCATTTTTTAATGCTAAACTAAATTCTTTTTTGACTGAAAATGGTAAAATATTTCTAAAAGAAGGATTTATTAAAACAAAAATAATATTATCTATTAAATAATACTTAATTGTCTAAAATACCCAATCTCCACTTGATGTGTTCTTTGTGCGTAATTGAATATACAAGATATCTACCCACACTTTTGTGCAATGATAAAAGTATAAATCCTTGTAGGATGAGAGGGCAAGGGTGAGTTATGAGTTACTTTCAATATATAGAAGATAAAACGTTTTAGATGGGTGTGTTACTTTCTATATATATATATATATATCGATACGGTTACTCTTTTGTTATAGGATGGTGGGTAAGCTATAATGATTAAAATGTGTCCCTCAAAAAGAAGAAAAAAGAATTATCAATAAAAAATTCATAAAGGTAAATGGTTGTGGGTATGAGAAATCAACCTGGAAAAAAGAACTCTACTACCGTCCTAACAAAAAGAAATCTGTATTATTTATAAGCTTAATGTTGTGTTGTAATAAGTATTACAATTTAAAAAAAAAAAAAAAAAAACTCACTTGAAATTGCAATTTGACCGTTTTTATAAGTTGAACAAGTTTGAATTAACAACTTCTTTTATGGTAACAAGTAGATGATTTGTTAATGTATTTGTAAAAGTAAAAACAAAAGCAGAGAGGCCCAAATGTCACTCTCACACTCATGAGTCATGAGTCATGGGGCTGGCTGTGAGTTTGGGTTATGGTAAGACTCATAGTCATAGACAGCGTTTAATGCATAGGCCCCGCGTGATCTTGACGTTACCTGCACTATACTTCTTGTATTTCATCTTAATAATTGTGACTTAACCCTTAAGTGGACTGCCTTTATCCTCTAATTGTGGGCTAAGCTTTTGACAATTTTGCATCTTTTTTTGGGCAGGTGGAGGTGTGACCTGTGAACGGCAATATGTCTTTCGTTTCTCTGATTTGGGGTTCGTTTATAGGCGTTGATGGACAGTTGATTCTTCATTCTGTGTGTCAAACTGTTTAAGATTTTATTTTTCTTTTTCTTTTTCTTTTCCCTTCTTTTTTTTTTTTTTTTTTTTAATATGATGTAAAGGTGGAATATTGGTTTTGTATGATATTCTTAAACCCATGATGGGTATTTGAGAAAAGGTGTAAACTTTAGTTGATGCTTACTAAAGGCTTGGCTTCCATGCAAGTGCAAAGAAAATTTCATCAAAAGGCCATTGTATTTTAATATTGATGCTCATTCCCTTAACTTTTTTCTTTCTCCGATCCCCTGAAATACCATAGGTTCCACAGGTTTCCTGCAAAAATGAATAAAAAATTAAGATATTCCTTATTATTATAAAGGCTGTTGTTGGTGTTGTATAATACATGCTTTCTTCACATTTGGGACATAATTCTTTTTATGAACTACAGAGTAATGCTTCATTCTTGCAATGACACCCAACAATTGATCCACAATGGAAGGGAAAGGGCGCAAGTGAATTATTGTATCAAACAGAAAAAGAACGAACTTCTTCATACCATCTTTAGCAACTATACTAAATGGATTTATGTTAAAAAATGTAGGTTGTTCCAATCATAATTATTTAGGAATCACAAAAAATAACTGTAAATATCATTAAAAAAAAAAAAAAAACTCAAATAAAAACAGGAAATGAGATGTGTAATCGTCAAATTGTAAAAACACAAAACAAACCCAAATGGTCCCTCCAATGAGGGGTTTTTCCATCCTACAAAAAACAATTTGATCTAGGTAACATATCTCAATTAAACATATAAGAGGGGAAAAATTAAAGCCAGAATTTCATAACCCAGCAACGTATAAAAAAAAAGGGGGAAATTAAGAAAAAAAAATAGAGTAATTGATAATTTTTGAACAACATTAATTCAAAAAGGTGATACAATACACTAACCTTCAACCACGCATTAAAATGTGATGCCTTCATAATTCTCTTCTCCTTTTCCTGATTTATTATCTATGTCATTCATTTCAATAGCAGAAAAGCATTCATTTCAATTTTGCAAAATATTACATGATTAGAAGAAAAAAGAAAAAAAAAATGATCCTTAAGATATCTCCATCACAACATTTTTAGAATAGAAAATCTGTACATTTCAATGGTAAAAAATATTTATTTTAACTACTAGTTTTTTTTTTTGGAATAATTTTGTTGAGTTGTGATCAAGGTTGTCAAAATCGAGATCCTACGTAGGATCGTGGGAGGTAGGTAGGATCGTGAATCGTAGGATCGGATCGTGGATCGTAAGATCCTACATTATTTGAGAAAAAAACAAAAAATACACAATTGGTATGTTAAATAATCACATAAATTATACATTTATTGATATAATTACCATACATCACTACATTCATTTGTAAGCATTATTTAAAGATGTCAAAAACCTCAAAATGTGATACTTTATTAGAATATTTTTTATTTGAGTCTAACTAACATTCTCTATACATTAGAGTGGAAAAACTTGATCTATTGGGATTTTATTTTTAATTTAGGTCCAACTGAGCCTTTTGTTAAGTTAAAGAAGATTACAAGAAACCAAGGTCATTTGGGATCATCAGAATCATACGATCCTACTGATATTGAACGATCGCAAAGATCCTTGAAAGATTTAGATCGTTTTAGGTAGGTGGGATCGTAAAATCGTAGGATCGTAGGATCCAAATCGGGATTTTGACAACCATGGTTGTGATTATAACTTCAATTTTTATTGTTTAGGAATAATAACTATTTAATTAAATTAGGAGTATATTTAACAAATTTATGAATTAAGTTACCGACAATCAAGAGTCTAGCCTGATTCTATCAAAAAAAAAAAAAAAAAAAAAGAGTCTAGCCTGATGGTCTCTGCTCAGAAGCCAGAACCGTGACTTTGTATGTGAATCCAAATCTGTTATGGCCTTATGGGGCAATGGCGTTGTCACTTTGTTAATCTTCGGTTTCCCTCGTGGGCCCAATATAGTACATCAATCACAGATCTGAAGTTGGGTCAGGCCATTAACACTTTACAAGTCCCATTGTCACCTCTAAATAAATAGCATGGAAGTGGAGCAATATGAACTGTGATTGATGTACTATATCAATTGACCTGGCTACAAGATAAGATCAACTCGACTCCATGTATTTTGGGGCTTGGCGGCAGTTGTAAGAGAGACCATTTTATCTTTACAAATTAATTAAATCATATTTATTTAACTTTAGATATAGTTTTTTTTTCCTATTTACAGTCTCTTTTTTTTTACTTTTTGAAATAAAAAATTATACTATTTTTTTCTTTTTGTCGATAATATGGTTAACACTAAATATTTTTTGTAAGTTAAATATAATTTTATCAAATTTAATTTCGGAAAACTTATTTTTACTGGCACAATTGTAACATTTGTTAGTGATTTTTTTTCCCATGTTATTAATTCCTTCATATCTAGATGATTTTTTTTTTTTTAAACATTTAAAAGACTGTTGAGATCCAAAATATTACAAGTATTGAAATTTGAAACTAATAAGCCCTTCAGGATAGAAAGTCCAAATCCATAAGCCAAGGCTCATTTAAAATGGGTAAAAGGAAGCCCAAGCTCATGAATGAGTAAGCCTTGGGCCTTAGAGAATGAAGAAAAAAGCAGAGGAAGTTTGGCTCAGCCTCTATGAGAAAAACCCCCAAGGAGCCCATAAAAAGATTGGACCAGGATACTGAGGAGTTGCCAAAACCGGGGAGAGGATCCTTAAGAAGTGCAGGAAAAAATCAGCTGAGAGATAGACAACTCAGAAAAGCATGCTCATGGGTACAAGATTAAGACATAAAATTTTATGTCTTAATCTTGCCACCTCACATACACATAAATCCAAAATTTGAGTTTGAGACTTTTGAGTTCAAATTTTGGCGAGGCTATACTCTATAGATGTGAAGTGGCATGACAAATTAATATTTTGTGAAATTTACTGTGCAGTTCTTTATGTAAACAGAGTGATTCAAAATAAAATACTAATAAAAAATAAAAATAACAAACTATGTCTACGAGGCAAATAGCCAAATAGTGACTGACAGCCTCGGTGTTGATGTCAGGCCCCTGCATATTTGGGGCACGACTAGGGAAGGGAAAGGAACACTAGAAAGGACAACATTAACATGGTCCCTTCTTTTTTTTTTTTTTTTTTGGTAAGCAAAAGAACTTTCATTAAACTTAAAGATTAATAAGTCTATTACATCTTAAGCTAGCTTTGTCAGCCGCTAATATACTTTCCACCACAGACGGAGGATTCAAAAATATTACAAAAGAGTTAGCACTAATAGCCCCAAACTTAGCCAACGCATCAGCACACTGGTTGGCCTCCCTATATATGTGGACTATTTGCTTGTTGGGGATCTCGCTCAGCAGGTTCCTGCAATCGGTAAGTAATGGCTCCATTAACAAGTTAATAGTATTATTATTTATCAACAAAACAACACTCAAAGCATCCAACTCTATAATTAAATTACTAAGCCCCATCTCCTTGGCATGGTCCCTTCTTACTCTAATAGTATATGTGAGTTGTGATGTGAGCACGATCTGGTTACGTTATGCAATTTTTTTCTTGCAAATTTGTTGTTTATATGCTTTGGATGATCACAAACCATGTGATGCATTCAACTCAATGAAACATTATTTTCTTCCATCATCATCATATGCATATGGCCCTCCTAGTAACATAATTGAAGATATAACATCACCATATTCATATCTACGTGATTATGTGTTTGGGAGCAGGGAGGGGTCCCTCTCAAAATAATGTCCCAACCCAACGGCCCAATATCAATCCTAGTTTGTTTATTATCACATGTTTTGTAAATAATTGTTGTTATAATAAATAAGATAAAAGTTCAAACTTATTAATGTTAGAGATACATTACCCCTATAGCATTGACTCAAGCCCAATTCTACTTTTTTTTTTTTTTTTTTTAATAAACAGTTATACTTATTAGAACACATACGAAAATAATAATAATAGTATTTTAAACCGGGTTTATAATACATTATATAACCATAGTACAACTACAATAGCTAAGTCTCATATTTGTATTAAAAGTCTATTAACCATAGTTATAATGGTTTGTCTAGGATTAATTAGCTTACTATATATGAGTATGAGATGGGTTCATTGAAACACAAAATTTATACTACATTTTCATATAATAAAAATGTAGCCCTTAAATTTACTCTGTGGACATAAGTATTTAGGTTTAGGTTGAACCATGTAAACCTCGTGTTCATATGTTCTCTATTTTTTGCTTTCTCATCTGCATATATTTTTTGCATATTTAACATATAGTATTAGAGCTAATATTTCCCGATTAGAAAGATTGACAGAGATTCGTATAATTATCCATGTATACTTTAATCAAGTGGCCATATAATTATTTAAATATGTCACGTGAATAATTTGGTTGAAGAAAAATTCCATCATTTAAAATAAGATATTTAACTGATAATAACAATCACAAACAAATCCTTTTGCATTTATTTTAGAAATACTATTTAGAATACCAATTTTAAATTTTTGGGTGAAAAAGAGTTCTTTTCTTGTCTTATTACAAGTATTATATCAACTAGAGTTTTATATAAGTATTAAAACAATTTTTCATATGAATAATTTAACAACATTTCATATTTAATTTTTATATAATTGAAAAATGTTATAAAATAGTATATTTTCCCAACTATTACATTAATAAGGGTGCGTTTGGTTTAATGTAAATCGAATTCCGAGTGCAAAATGAATGCAGGGGAAGTGAATTCCTGTAAGGAAAATGAAGTTCGGATGTTTGGTTGTGCAATAAAAAATAGTCCGGAAAACGATTTTTGGTGTTTGGTAACATTCTAAAAATGCTATTTTCTTACAAATTTTTCACATTTTCTCAGCATCCAAACAAATTTTATTACAGAAAATTTCAATATATACACTTAACACAACCAAAAATCAAAATAAAAACATTGAGCAAGAGGAAGAAAGAGTGAGATCAGAGGGAGAAAGAGTGGCAGATTGAGGAAAAAAGAAAGAGATCAAAGTGAATGGAGGATAGCGGCGCCAATGAGTTTTGGGTGGATCTAGATGGCAATCGAGAATGAGAATGATGACGAGAACGGTGACGCTGATGAGCTTTGGGTTGAGAATGATGATGGCGACTCCGATCTTGGGTGGTGACGATCTGAATGGCGACACCGATAAGCTTCCAGTGGCGACTATGATGGCGACTCCAATCTTGGGTGGTGACAATAACGATGATGGCGACTCCGATCTTGGGTGGTGACGATTTGAATGGCGACACCGATAAGCTTCCAGTGGCGACTATGATGGCGACTCCAATCTTGGGTGGTGACGATCTGGATGGCGATGTTGATGAGCTTCCAGCGGCGACTCTCTCTCTCTCTCTCTCTCTCTCTCTCTCTCTCTCTCTCTCTCTCTCTCTCTCTCTCTCTCTCTCTCTCTCTGTAAAATGTTGTTTGAAGGTAAAACAACTATGGAAATGATTTTACAGGTGTGAGGGGGTATTTTACGGTCAAAGTGTAAAACATTTTCAGTTGGTGCCAAACATACACAATGGTATAAAATGCTTTCTAGAATTGGTTTTCATGTGAAACAAACATAGCCTAAGTTACAAATAAATACCTTAACATTTTTATACGGATGAAAGAAAACCCAATAAATATATATAAGGATCACCATTCACCAATTCGTTGTCTTGTATAACACAAAACAATATCAAATTGAGAAATGTATAACTTCAAAACAATATCAAAGAATAATTTAAATAAAATAAATAGAAGATCCATAGAAAAATGTGACAGAATGTGATGTTTTGACTAACAAAATGAGATTATTATTTTTAAGTAATCAAATCAAAAGATGTTCCCTCAAAGTTAGAAAAAAACAAAAAAAAAGGCCATTACAGACATCGATTATTGGATTATTAAAAAACTAATAATTAGTAGTAATTGATTTGGATTAAAGTAAGATTAACCCTATATATCATATCTGTCACACGTGAGAGGGCGGCTGAATGAATCTTCCACTCTTTTTTTTTTTTGGGTTTGCTATGCTTTGCTTGAGTATTTGATTTGAGTTTGTGTTGTTGACTGTTGACATCTGTGAACTGTGAATAGTGATTAGGGAACACTTGGCAATTTATTTTTGGTTTATAAAGCCTCCATCTCTGCCGTCCTTATTCTACAACGTGGCACCTAGGAACCGTCGCTTGTTTGACACTCTGGTCGAATTGATTTGTCAGGTCCACATCTTCACGCGCTTTGTTATACCCGTGGGAAACAAAACAATCTCAAGATAGCCCAAAAACCCAAATTTATTTTTAAAATACAAATTAAAAGTGTTGTACAAAGTATTAGTTTTCGATATGCATAATTTTTCAACCAAAAAAAAAAAAAGATATGCATAATTTATATATATATATATATAAAAAATTATCATTTTGCATTCCATTTCCATGTCATGTGTATATTTATGACTTTGAAACTCGGTTGCTGCAACTTGTTGGTTTAATGTTAGTAATATTCCTAGTTAAATAAGTTATTTTATTTTATTTTTTATTTTTATATAAGATAGAAATTCTACTCTAATCTAATTTAAATGTATATGTCTGTGAAGTTTCTTCTTGAAAACTTAAACTCTAATTCTTAGAGCCTGTTTGGGTAAGCAATTTCCACAACTCAATTCTCAGTTTCCATAACTCATAACTAAAAAATGGTGGGACCCATAGCAAAAAGGTTGTTTGGCCAAACGATAACTCTGTTTCCATAACTCTGTTTCCATCACTCAATTCTCTGATTTTTGAGTTATGAGTTATGGAAACTGAAAACAACAAAAGGCTGTTTTCAGTTTCCATAACTCAATGGCATTTTTGTAAATAAACACACATGAGGGACCCACAGCCGCAACTTTTGACCACCTTTTTTTTTTTTTTTTTTTTTTTTTTTTTTTTTTTTTTTTCTGGGTTGGCTGTTCGTTTTTTTTTTTTTCCTTGCTGGGTTGGCGTTGGCCGTTCTTTCCTCATTTATTTATTTATTTATTTTTCTTTTCTGCTGGGTTGGCGTTGGCTGTTCTTTCATCTTTTTTTTTTTTTTTTTTTTTTTTTTTTTTTTTTTTTTTTTTTTTCTGCTGGGTTGGCGTTGGCTGTTCGTACGTCTTCTTCTTCTTCTTCTTTTTTTTTTTTTTTTAATGGTTCGTCTGTTCTGTTCTATTCTTTTTTTTTTCTTTAGTACCTAGACTCACCAAACTTAGTGAAAAAAAAAAAAAAAAACCCAGACCGAATAGCCAACCCAGGAGGAAAAAAAAAAAAAAAAAAGCTGCACTGTGACAGGCGTGGGCCCTCCAAATAGTGTGAAAAATTGTGAGTGATGGAAACTGAGTGATGATGGCAAACGAATGTGAAAAATTGAGTAATGAGTGATGAGTGATGAGTGATGAGTGATGAGTGACGGAAATTGAGTGACGAAAAATGCTTACCCAAACAGGCCCTTACATTTCACACCTCACAAGCACTTATACTCGTGGAGTGATTATGACACCAATGGTATGCAATGATATATAGAAGTTACAACTCTGGTTTGTTTTCTACCAAAAAAATTCTTGTTTGTATGCAGGTACAAATTCAAATGAATATGGTATGTAGAAGCCCACGTTAGAAATATCATTGCATTCATCCAAGACAATGCAAGTTTGGAGTTATCTATAGGGTCAATGTCGAGCCTCTATAGTCTTATTCGGGAATATGATTCTTAGTATGAAACAAAAATTATATAAATTTTAAATAAAGTATAAACACACTAACAGAAAATGGGAGAGGTATAGAATAGATACTGTTTTAGTAGTGGTGATTTTTTTTTTTTCACAATGGGATTTCCATGTGTGGTAATTTATGACTTAAATGGAATATTTAAAGATTTACAAAATTTCTAACACTCATTTATCTATACTTTATATAAAATGATTTTTCTCTTTGAATTGGACTTTTATATGGTTCAAAAATACCTCCATTAATAAAAAATGGCTTCATTTAGAAATAAAGTCATAAATGTTAAAGAACAAATAACAAATTTCATTTTGAATTCAAAAAGAAAACTCTTAAAATTTAGAATTTTTTTTTCCTTTCAAGTCCAAAAAAGAAATTACAGTTACCTTATTTTTAATAATTTATCATTTTTATTTGTTTGAAAAAAAAAATTCCAAATTATAATAAATGCAAATTATTAATTTTTATCCAAAAAAATAGAAGAACTTCTGAGCACGCACAACGTGCGTGCTTAGAGGCTAGTTTTCCTATAATACACTTCAACAAACTAGTATTCTCAATGACAATGATAAGTGATAACCTTGTAGCTACAATAGGTTGAATAAATTAAACTCAAAATTTCAATTGTTGATTTCTAATCCTATAACTTTGGATTTGAACATTATCACTCTCTTATTACCTTATGGTCTATTTGAATTGAAGAGGGGGGGGGGGGGGGTGGGGGAGTAGAATTTGTCCAAAATTAGCTTATTTTTAACCAATTTTATTTTACTCTCCCTCCGTCCCCCTTAATCCAAACAGACCCTTACTGTCCCACTCATAACCAACTATGGCCAAACATGAACTGCCATTGTATTTAAATATTTTGTTAATGATTTATGATTTAGTAAATAGTATACAACATTTTTCAAGGTTAAAAAAAAAAAAAACTCTTTAATCATTACTGTGGGGGATAAAAGACAATTAGGCCCATGTCAATGTCTATATTGGGCCAAAGGCCCAGCCCAAGGGAAAAATCCCTCCTCGGTCGCGGAGAGGAAAAGTCCTTCCTTGGCCACGGGGAGAGCCCTCCTCGGCACAGTGTAGCCGAGGATGGAGGAGGTAACCTGCCACCGGTAGTGACACTCCCTATCATCCCACGGAACGGGAAAAGTACTAAAGCAGAAAAGGACAATGAGAGTATTTAAAGGAAAGGCTGCCATTATTGCATTCAATGCCTTGTGCTTGACACGGCCATACTTCTCTGTCCTTACAACCACTCCCAATAATTAGAGGGAAGGGTTGATGGGACAAGTACCTACCCTGTGGACCCCATTCAGGAGGAAGAAAACTACTATAAAAGGGGAGTAAAGAGAAGCAGAGGAGGCGGGGCAAAGACCCCTCAACACACAAGAGAGACCAGAAAGGGCTTCCGGAACTGTACCGAGGACCAATTCTCCCAGATGAACTCAGTCCATCTCATCCTATCGAGTAAAACACCATGAAAACTGTTGTTCATACACCAAAGCCTAGCTCTTTGACCCACTCTTTACAAATTCATTGTACCAGGCTCGCTGATCTAAAGTCCCACGCATCCTGAGCCAGATCAGAAAAATCGGACCCTACAATTGGCGCCGTCTGTGGGAAGAGCTTGTGCGTTGGAGAATATGACGATTAGTCACGGTCAAGCTCCTATCAACAAGAATCCCTCGAGAGGATCATTTTGGCAGTGGTGCGAGTTGCGCGAAAGCCCTCCATCATTTCCCGGAACACACCGCCATTATCATGGCTCAACCTCCGTTTTGGGTCACGCTTCGAAATGTTCACTACGAGGGGAGGACCGCTAGACAGCGTAGTTCAAGGGGCTTCGGACGTCAGATATGCGCCCCCTTGCACTTGTCAAGGGGCTAACTCTTGAGACCCCTAATATTCCGGTTCGCTGAATTCCTTACAACAAAGAAGCCGATGGCTAAACCGGAATCTTTTGAAGTGCTAGACAAAACCAAAGTCTTGCATGGTCCTCGGACTCAAACCTATGGGGAAATTAGACACTCTAAGAGCCCAAGTGCTAGACAGAACTAAGGTCTTGCATGGTCCTCGGACTTAAACCTATGGGAAAACTAGACACTCCAAGAACCTAAGTGCTAGACAGAACCAAGGTCTTGCATGGTCCTCGGACTCAAACCTATGGGAAAACTAGACACTCTAACGGCCAAGTGCTAGACAGAACCAAGGTCTTGCATGGTCCTCGGACTCAAACCTATGGGGAAACTAGACACTCTAACGGCCAAGTGCTAGACAGAATCAAGGTCTTGCATGGTCCTCGGACTCAAATCTACGGGAAACTAGCAACTTCAAGAAAGACCTAAGTCCTAGGCGGAATGGAGGCCTCGTATGGTCCTCGGCCCCTCGGCCTTATGGGAACTGACACACAATGGTGCCTTTCTGAGTGTTTAGACCAGGTATAGTCATGCCTCGATCCTTGGACTAGACACCTAAAACAAGTTAAAACTACGAATATCATCGGAAACGCATAAAAGAACCCTAGTACCCAGTGGCCTCCTCGGACAGCCTATTTTAGATTACACGTCCTTAGGCAGTCACCCCGTTTGCAATACAGAACGTGCGACTGTTATCCCGGTTAGTCCTATATAGTTAACCTATTTAAAGTCGGCATTTTTGTGCTCGTGGCTTTCGATAAGCTTAAAGTAATAACTCTTTACTGACAAGAGCATCGGTTCTAAGTACGGTTCGAAAGAAAAGACACCAACACATTCATTTACAAAATAATTATTGCAGAAAATAAAGGATACATAAAATGCGATAAAATCATCTTTTATTAGATAAAGAAATAGTACAATATACATAAAAGGGCTTAGACAAGCCTATGTCATAAGCTAATTATATATATATATATAAAAAAAAAAAAAAAAAAAAGGGAATACACAGGAACGATAGATCCTTCAATTTTGCTCTAGCAGTAACTAAGTAAGCCTGTGTGGCACCAGTGATGGAAGAGAAGAAGAAGCAGAGGCACCTGGTCCACAACCTTGCTCTAGCAGTGACTAGGCAAGTCTGGATAGCACTAGTGATGAAAGAGAGGAAGAAGCGGGGATGCCAAATCCCCATACCTGCTCTAGCAGCAATCGAGCAAGCATCGTTCTAGCAGCAATCGAGCAAGCACGGATGGTATCGACGATGGGAAGTCCAAGCCCTCACGTGCATAACACACAGCACCGGATGGAAGTCCAGTGTTGTCGCACCAAAAATCTGATGCGACCTCCATCTGCTTTGGATTTTGGCTGAAGGAAGAAGAGGCTCCTTTCTTGCCTTATTGAGGAGAAGAAATGTCTTGAGCCTTTGTCTCCCTTGCCCTGACCGGGCCATTCTGAATCTCAAAGATACCCAAGGTTTCTGAAGAAGGTGTGGTTCCTTCACCCTCACCCTAGCCTTGACCATTCCACCTCCTAAAGCTCAGTCACATTGGTAATGGGGACTTTGGGAACAATTGGAGAGTTAGGAATCTGAAAAGCTTAAAGGATCTGCAAATAAAGGGAATGACCTCCCACCGTGTTTCTTATATAGGAGGCAAACCTGGTGGCAATCAATTCACCCAAATCTCCAAAAAGGAATTACGGGCGAAATAAATCTCGCTCAATCTCCAAAGTGATCTTCAACCGTTGAATTTATGTCACCTCGTGAAGGGACCCTTATTCTCGTATACCGAAACGACAGGGACGCGGCTTGGATAGATTAAAAGAATGTCTCACAGCTGGAAACGCACCTTAGGCAAACGAAGAGGCTCTGGCCTTTAATAGAGGGCCTGACGTGGCAAGCCGAGACGGAAGCCCGATGTCACCAAAACCCTCCTCTCCGTCCGAGGAGCCGGACAGCAGGATTTTAAGGGGCTATTATGGGGGGTAAAAGACCATTAGGCCCATGTCGATGTCTATATTGGGCCAAAGGCCCAGCCTAAGGGAAAAATCCCTCATCGGTCGCGGGGAGGAAAAGCCCTTCCTCGACCACAAGGAGAGCCCTCCTCGGCATAGTGTAGCCGATGATGGAGGAGGTAACCTGCTACCGGTAGTGACACTCCCTATCATCCCATGGAGCGGGAAAAGTACTAAACTAGAAAAGGACAACGAGAGTGTTTAAAGGAAAGGCTGCCATTATTGCATTCAGTGCCTTGTGCCTGACACAGCCATACTTCTTTGTCCTTACAACCACTCCCAACAACTGGAGGGAAGGGCTGATGAAACAAGTACTTACCTTAGGAACCCAATTTAGGAGGAAGAAAACTACTATAAAAGGGGAGTAAAGAGAAGCAGGGGAGGCGGGGCGAAGAACCCCCAACACACAAGAGGGACCAGAAAGGGCTCCCGGAACTGTACCGAGGACCAACTCTCCCAGATGAACTCAGCCTATCTCATCCTATCGAGTAAAACACCATGACAACTGTTGTCCATACACCAAAACCTAGCTCTTTGGCTCACTCTCTACAAATTCATTGTACCGGGCTCGCTGGTCTAAAGTCCCACGCATCCTGGGCCAGATCAGAAAAATCGGACCCTACAATTACATATTGAGAGTTAATTGACAACACAACCCATTGTATTTAAATATTTTGTTAATGATTTATGATTTAGTAAATAATATACAACATTTTGCAAGGTTTAAAAAAAAGAAAAAAAGAACTCTTTAATCATTACATATTGAGAGTTAATTGACAACACAATTTAACAAAACTAGTGACTTTCCTTGCAAACTTGGTATAATAACACAATTAATAATGATGGTATACAGTATGGGTGGTGGTTTTGACGACAAAATGATGACTGTGGGGCTTAATATGAAGTGCTTGTTTCTGCAAATCTAATATGTGCCCTTCAGCATTCAAGTTCCTGGGAAATATAATGCTTATGAATCTGGATACTTGGGGATATAACTATACTCATGTTTAAATTGATTACAAATTGATTATGATTTTTTGGACATGAAATCCCTATATTTGATTTGCTTTTAGGAATCCTATAATAACTATGGGCAAGACTTAGGTACAGTATTTAGGTGCTATTCTTTAGGTTCATTTTTTAAAATTCTGCGATGTGAATTTTTTTTCTTAGGATGGAAGTATATTTTTTAGTTAAATAATCACATGGCTGAATCTTAAGAGGGGAATCTAAGGTACTATACCTAAGTTTTGTCTAATAAATATTTATTCTTCTCAAACTATACTTAGGTTTAAAAATGCAATGTCAAGATTACCCATCACTTTTATTTAGCTTCCTACAAATAAATGAATAATATAATATGAGATGTGTATGAAGTCAAATCTTCTAAAATAATAGTGTAAACAGTAAACACATACAATACCAAAATAATTTTTTTTTTTTTTTTTAATAATTTGGTAGGATATCATGAATTGTCAATCAAAATTCTTCATTTACAATTAAACAAGAAAATGCTGTATTGTTCCATGATTCCTAAAAGATTGAATAAGCCCCTACTAAAATTTTAAAGATGGTCTTAGGAGCATTTATATCATTACTCATTTCAAACAATTGTGTAAACTTCAATTTAAAATATGTGTATTATTAAAACATGTTGATGGTAAGATTTAAGTGACAAAGGTATCTCCTTAAAAAAAAGGAAGGGGAGGGGGGGGGGGGGAGGTTGGGATGTTGTAATAGTAGAGTTCACTATGGGTTAATCTGTAAGTTTTAGAGAGCTCAAGTGAATTATTGAAAGACCTATAAAATTTTTAATATTCATTTGTGGCCATCTAGTAAAATTCAACAAAAACCAATATTCTCGATAACAAAGTTAAACTTGTAGCTTAGTGACTAGTTGAATAAATAAATCAAAAATTAAGTGGAATATATTAATGTTTCGGGCAAATTTTCACTAAATAAAAAATACAAAAATGGTGTATTGGTACTCTGACAATACTCAAATCTCAATTGACCCTAATTATTCTCTCACACAAATACAAAGTTCTCTCTCAGGACAAAGGTTGAGGCTGAATACAAAGTTAGTGGTTGAACCATTAATAACAAAGAGAAGTTCTTTCAACTTTGCACAAAGTCTCCTTCAAAGGGATCGTTTATCTTTCACTCCTACATTTTGCCACACCACACATTCTATGCTGCACAAAGGCACATATATACAGAGCAAAATAACCAAAGCGTCTGTAAGCACTATTGTGCATCCATGCAAGAAAGTCACGTATGCATTTGATGGAGATGTGATACCACTTCTTGACAATGCACCAAAATCACAACCTTCAAGAGGCAAATATGACCTTGGCATGCACCTAGAGCTATGCCTATAGTAATTTGTGTTGACGATGCACGCAAAAATGAGAAAGACACATGCAAGCACTACTTGGCTTATGGTACCTTTTCAATTAGCAATTCGCCAATTCCATAGTCAAATAAGGTGGCTACAATCCAAGTTGGCTGAGCTAGATTTTCTAGCCATACAAGACAAAGCCGTATTTGATTTGGTTAATTTCTATGTGATGTCAATCTAAAGTGCACTTGCTAGTGCACTCAATTCTAGTTAGGCGCGTGTATAGGTTGAGTTGAGGAGATTTTTCAAATCCGACCTATCATAATCAGTTTGAAAAAAATTAACCCATCACATGAGTTCAACCCAACCTAATCCAACCCACCTAGATTAGATTGGACCTATAGGTTAGATATTTTTTATTTTATTTTAAGGCGGAAACACCATTTTGGTTCCTATATTTTGAGATTATGATCAATTTGATCCCTATATTTTGGTAGTAGTCAATATGGCCATTGTTATTTTCAACTTCCAGTCAATTTAGTCTCTACCATTAACTCACTAACAGAAAATGTTTAGATGACAAACAATTTGCATTGTTGGTGCACACATGACTAACATAATAATATAAAATCAAATAATTAAACATCAAAAATCCACATAAGCATTTTAAAGATAAAATAAAAGCCATGTCAAATAAAAAAATCTAAAAAAATTAATTGAAAGAAAGAAAAAAAAAAGAATTCAAAACAAAATTTCTCAGTTTTTTTAACTTTCCTTTGTACTCTTCTAGTTTCTTAGCTACCAAAAGCTTACCCAGAAACACAACAATCTGAAGAGAAATAATAATAATAATAATAATAATAATAATAATATTAGGCTGCACAGATTCACCCCAACCCCTTACCATTCACCCAAATTCTTCAATACAACCTAACAAAACAAAATCTACATCACTTGCATAAACCCTCGCCCCAAAGTCAAAGAGAGAAAGGGCAACTTTAGATTGCTTCAGCCACAAATGATGGCAAGGAAACCCAACAATTAAACTAGGCTAAATTGCAGCAGTGCGACATGCTTGGGTTGAGGAAAAAGGTGAATCAGCCTCCATTGTGGATTTTGTTGATGCAAAGAATTTGAAGGAAAAAAGCCATTTGAATTTGATTTGGGCTGTCTATTGGTGTGAATTGTCTAATCGAAGTGCAAGGCATTGGGAATGATTCTGTGACTTTTGTTATTCGGAATGAGACCAATAACGTTACAAAAATTGAAACTTTTCTCCAATTGTTTCAATATAATGCTTTAGGATTTGGGTCAACTTCAGAACGTTCAATAATGTACTATATAGTTTGTATTGAATCTTTTCAGTGCTTGGGTTTTGAGGAATGAGTCTTTTCATAGCAAGGACAATTTTATTGAATTATTTCTTGTCCAAGTTTTTTGCAGTTTCTTTACGTTTTTTGTGTTTAATATTTGTTCAAGATATAAAGGAATTTTTTGGATCCGGATCCTCTCCATTTCTATTTGAAATGGAGAGTGTCCATTTTATGGACAGGATTCGTTTGAAATAAATCTAAGGTCTGAAGCATGCCACGTCAATTAAAATCCAACTGACTTAACTCAGCAAGTTCAACCGGGGTTAGCTGTAAAGGTTAACTCTTCTCTCTGCCTTTTAGGTACCCAAAAAAAACAAAAAACTCTCTCTTTCTTTAGATCTTTCTCTACCCAAAATTCAAAAACTCTCTCACACCATTGCTCAATCTCCATGGCTACAGCTAGCAGCCACTGCGTCCCATGCACACCTCCACTACCGGCGGAGTTCTGGTACGTTCCTGTCTCTCTCCTTCGGCTGCTAGAGGTGCTATCGTCGGTGCCACCACCACTGGTGGCTACCGGGTCCTCCTCTCTTTCTCTTTATTGTCTTTTCTCTTTTATTTTTCTTTTTGTTACTCTTTTTATTTGCCTTTTAGAAGTGACTGAATCCCTTAGAGTTTTGTTTAGTGACTGGGTTTCCTTTTGAGTATAAAACTTGATTATCTGCTTTGGGTATGAAAATTTGGGGCTTTTGGGTATAGCTGAATGTGTTTTGATTAAGTATCTGCCTGTAGTTGTTGTGTGGTGTTGTCTTTGACATCAGTCCAAAAATTATGTTGCTTTGTCATGAACTCATGATGTATGTAAAAATCATTATGAAATTTCTCTTCTTCTTTTTTTTTTTCCTAATTTTTTTTAGGTATCTATTCCTTTTCTAAATTTGGATTGACTATGTAGATGGGTGTTTTGCTGGTGGATAATATATTTTGTTTCTTGTAGTTCATTTTAAAGATATAAACTGTGGCTCTTTATAGGTAATGAGGTACAGTGTTTGTGAGCTTAGAATAATGATTCTTGATTTGTTATGCACAACTGGTTTTCTAAGCTATATTGCTACTCACACTCTTATTTGCTTATCAAAAAGTTTTTTCCCTCCTTTCTTGATTTCTTTGTCAAAGATTTCCTCCTTTAATTTTTTTTTTTTTCGTTTTTTGATATAAATAATTTCTTTTTTGAATTTTTTTCTTTCCTTGATTTCTTGTTTTTGTCCAACACAGAAGCTTTAAACAGTTAAGCGTACTGTGAATTTAATTGGCTTGTCTTGAAATCAAATTCATGCCAAAAAATTTTCACCTACATTTGCCACTAAATACCTTGGAGCTTGCCTTGGTCCCACTTTTCAGTTATTGGAGTGTAATTTTGCTTCAGCGCTTTTTTTTTTTTTTAGTAGGTGAATATCTCATCTTTGCTTCTCCTTAATGCAAAATACATTTGTTATTGTCTGATTGCCCCCATTAAATTTGGGCTATGCAGCTATTATATTTTGTCATTGATTACGAAGAAATTAAAAGTATCTCTTAAACATTCAGACTATATGATCTGCTTTGTATTTCACAGTTTCACTTTTAATTTTGGTCTTTTAGCTGAGTTCTTAATATGGAAGTTCCTAAGCTATAAACCCTCAACAAATTTACATATTTAGTAGTGATAGTGATCTTATAGCTTCACTTGTGCCTGCTGTTAGTTTGAAATTTTGATATATGTTTATCATTGAAATCACTCTTTGTTATTTTGTTAGGTTGAATGGCATGATTAAATGGATGCTATACCCAATATGGGAAGCTGCTTCCGTTGATGAATGGTTATACAATGGCGGTCCTTATGAGCTAATTGTTCTACCACAAAAAGCGAGAAAAGGCAGCTACTAGAGGTGGAGGGGGATTAGTGCTAAATTTTAGATTGTTTTTTGTTAGTGTAGACCACATGTTCTCACTCTTGTATAAGTTCTTTATACAAGTTCTACCATTCTGGTGAAATCTTGTAGAAAAATATATGTTTTGGATATATGTAGAAACTTTGTTAAGGACTTAAGGTAGTGTGTATGCCGTGCTTAGTAGTGTGTGGGTGGTGCCTAGTAGTGTGATGAGGTGTGCCTGTTGTGGTGATAAAGGGTGCGTGTACTTGGCTATATTGAGGCATGTGAAGTGCAGGTGCATGATGTGAAGCTTAGTAAGTGATCAGATAGTGAGAGTTAGTTAGGTAGTTTTACATTTGGTATTTCTGAGATTGTAATTGTATATAACCCCCAATTTTGGGATGATAATAAACAAGTTTGGAATCAATTCAGTTACTCTCCTTTCTCTATCTTTCTTGTTCTTACTCTATTGGAGGTGGTTACCCTCGAAGTAACCAACATCTCATCCTTTCCATTCTCCAATTCTTTCCATTACTTTCTTCAACAGTCAAGCTCTTAACAATCTTCAACACTTACCTTTAGTAGCCACTTGTATGATTCAAAAATTGTTTTGAATGGAAGTATTTTGCTTAGGCATAATCTTGTTCACTACACTTTGGCTTCAACTTGCATCCTTGTAGAATTTGTGAATGTAATTTTTAGGTTCCATGAATGTGCATATTTTTAGGTTCTTTTTGAGTGAAATAATAGCCTTGTAATCAAAGTGTACATTTTAATAAAGCTTTGTTTATTTTTGGATCAAACTCTTCCATCAATTTGTGACCGTACAGGCATCATCAAAATTGTTCAATTTGAAGCATTACAAGAAATTAGAAATAAAAGGCACACAATCAATTACATTTTATTACATTCTCAAACCAATATCAATAAAAGAATAACTATATTTTATTACATTCTTCTTGGTTTGTATTCTAAATCCATGTAAAAGTTTTTGTAAATGAACATGAAAACTAGTAAGTGTCAAAACTAAAGAATACATTCAGTGTTTCATTGATACTGCAAAATTAGCCTATTGACAGCAAGATACATGGCTTCAATGCTTCATGGAATGCTTCAAAACATTTTTCTGGCAAGATACATTAAACTTCATTGCAACAGAGGCTAATATTTTATCCTATTAATAAGAAAACAAGAGACATAGTTATTAGTTATTACTCCATATAACCTTTTTCGACAATAAATGGAAAATAAAAAAGTGCATAAACAAACTCTTGTTCATAAGCTCAATTGTGCCCAAATCCAACTGCAATTTCTGCTTTATTGTCTAAATTAGTACCATATTTGTATAACATAGAAATGCCCAAGTAGAATTAAAGTTAATAAATGAATACCATATCTATATAACATAGAAATGCCCTAGAAGAATTAAAGTTCAACTAGAAATATTTGACAATTTTTTATTAAAAGAAAAATAGCATAAACAAAATTTCAAATATTCTTTTGAACCAAAATAGCATCACCAGAATATTTTGGAAGGCCTTAACATATAAACTTAAAAATTTGGGGTAAACTTGTTAGGCATGATTGGTAACAATTCAAGAAACCAAAAGAGCCACAGTTTATATCTTTAAAATGAACTACAAGAAACAAAATATATTATCCACCAGCAAAATACCCATTTGCATAGTCAATCCAAATTTAGAAAAGGAACAGATACCTAAAAAAAATTAGGAAAAAAAAAAAAAGAAGAAGAGAAATTTCATAATGATTTTTAGCATACATCATGAGTTCATGACAAAGCAACATAATTTTTGGACTGATGTCAAAGACAACACCACACAACAACTACAAGTAGATACTTAATCAAAACACATTCAACTGTATCCAAGAGCCCCAAATTTTCAAACCCAAAGCAGATCATCAAGCTTTATACTTAAAAGGAAACCCAGTCACTAAACAAAACTCTAAGGGATTCAGTCAATTCTAAAAGGCAAATAAAAAGAGAAACAAAAAGAAAAATAAAAAAGAAAAGACAATAAAGAGAAAGAGAGGAGGACCCGGCCACCAGTGGTGGTGGCACCGACGATAGCACCTCCAGCGGCCGAAGGAGAGAGACAGGAACGTATCGGAACTCTGCCGGTAGTGGAGGTGTGGGACGCAGTGGCTGCTAGCTGTAGCCATGGAGATTGAGCAATGGTGTGAGAGAGTTTTTGAATTTTGGGTAGAGAGAGATCTGAAGAAAGAGAGAGTTTTTTGTTTTTTTGGGTAGCTGAAAGGTAGAGAGAAGAGTTAACCTTTATAGCTAACCCCGGTTGAACTTGCTGAGTTAAGTCAGTTGGATTTTAATTGACGTGGCATGCTTCAAACTTTAGATTTATTTCAAACGAATCCTGTCCATAAAATGGACACTCTCCATTTCAAATAGAAATGGAGAGGATCCGGATCCCTGATCGTTGTGTTGCTGGGTACTGTGTTTGGTACCTAAGAAAGTGCAAGAATACAAAAGAAAATAGAAGAAATTGAGGATTTACCAAAAAAAAAAAAAAAAAAAAATCATTTTCTTTAATTTTTTTTTTCAATTTTTTTATTTGACATGGCCTTTTTTTTCTTCATTAAAATGCTTATGTGGATTTTCAATGTTAAATTATTTGATTTTATATTATTATGTTAGCCACATGTGCGCCAATCATGCAAACCGTTTGCCACCTAAATATTTTCTGTTAGTGAGTTAACGGTAGGGACCAAATTAATTGGAAGTTGAGAATAACAAGAACCGTATTGACTGTTACCAAAACACAGGGACCAAATTGATCGTAGTCTCAAAATGTAGGGACTAAAATGGTATTTTAGCCTTATTTTAATAGAGCATTAGTACAACACCAACATAGATAAGAACAAATTTATAACCTAATAAACCTGAGTATAGTACCAAAACAATACAAACTATTTTATTAGTGCTTCAAAGACTAAACCAATACAAATTACAACAAATTTATATTGGTAGTACATCAAATCAACATAAATAATCAAACCAAATGATATCTTATTTCGTTAGTAAGATATGAAATAGTTCTATCTCAACTCGGTTGAGAAACAAAATAAACATAAATTAGTTTTACTATTCTATATTTAATAGGATATTATATAGTTCTATCCCAACTCAATTTTTTTAGAAAGTATCCCAACTCAATTGATAAACAAAAGAGTAAACAATAAAATCATATAATATATATTTTTAAAAATATATATTAAATATAGGTAGATTGGGTTGGGTTAGATGGATTTGTGAATCTAGTAACCCTCACTCAACTTGACCCATTATAAAAAAGATTTTGACAATTGAACCCAACCCACTAATCCTTAAAAACCTACCAAATTCAAGCCATTTTTTACTGCACACCCCTAATTCAAGCCATTTTTGACTGCACACCCCTAATTCAAGCCATTTTCTAACAGGGATTTGGTGGATTAAGGAGCAAAAAATGTTCAACCACGTTGAATATGTGTGCCTAACACTAATGAATCACGGATAGATGCATTTTTAGGTTTGACAGACGTGCACTACAGTTAACAATTGAAAATTTAATAAGATTCAATAGAAAAAAAAAAAAAAAAAGTAAAAATAACTTTTTATATTAGTAATATTATAACTATTATTTTGATAGTTATAATAGGGAGGGGGTTTAAATTATACTTAGATATTTCTCTTTTTTGATATAAGATATTTCTCTTAAAAATACTAAGAGACGTTAATTAGTTAAATTACAATTCTTACGCCACTAATGAAATTATTAAAGAATCTCTTTTTCAACTTTACATAGTAGGCCTAAAACTACACCCTAAGATCAAATGGAAGGTCAAAAATTAGCATTTTAAATTATTTTGAAAAGACAAGATAAAATTTAAAATCTATACTAGTATTTTAGACCAATATTCCAAGGTAAGATTTTGTTTCGGAACAATGAAATATTCAAATTAAGTCTGAAATAATAAGATAAGATAAGAGTTTGTGAATTGAAATAATTAAGAATTTTAGAATTTTTTTTTTTTTTTGTTTTTTGATAAACAAGAATTTTAGAAGTTACTAGTAAGTAATTTAGAACCTAAAAATAGGATATAGAAGTTGCAAAGGCGCGTGGAGCGAAGAGGGAAAGATTAAGGTGTTTGTCCAATAATAATGAAAAAGGTAGCAACCCACATGGGAAACTTTGGGTTTTGCCATGTGCCTCCATTTATGAGAATTAGCTAGCTCTGTGTTATGATTCGGATCTCAAACCCAAAACCAATAAGTGTAATGCGAATGTGATAGATAGACTTACACACACCTTTTTTTTTTTTTTTTTTTTTTTGAGAAGAATACTTAACACACTTTGTTAACACCACTAAGGAACCGCGTATCGTATATTTTTTCATTTTCATGTGACAGCACGTGTGGTCCGTGTGACTGACTCTCTATATATTCACCTATTTCTCCTCTGCAGTTTCAATCATAAAACACACACAAAAGTAGTCATTGGGTCAGTTACAAATATACATATAGATAATAACTTTCCAATTTTCATTTACTCTTCTTCTCCCCTCAAAAACCCCTTTTAGCCTCTTCAATTTTCAACACCACCAAAGAAAAAGCTACATACATACATACATACATACCTAGAAAATGGCTGATGAAGGCACAGCTACTTGCATTGATATCCTCTTGGCCATTATTTTGCCTCCTCTTGGTGTTTTCCTCAAGTTTGGTTGCCAGGTACCTAATTCATTTTCTTTATTTCATTTCATTTCATGTATTTTTATTTTTATATTTCTTTCTTATTCATTTTTTACGTGGGTGATTAATAATTCAGATCGAGTTTTGGATTTGTTTGTTGCTGACCCTTTTCGGCTATCTCCCTGGGATTATTTATGCTGTCTATGCCATCACCAAGTGAACTTTAATCTTTGTAAGCATCCACTTATCTCTCTCCCCCTTGCTTCTGTTTCTTTTTTCTTTTTCTTATATAAAACTTTTTTTTTAAAAAAAATTTTGTTTTACTAATTATAAATCAAAGATTTGTTAAAACAAAATGTTATATCAACATATTTTTAGACTAGAATAACCAATCTCCACTTGATGTGTTATATGTGCTAATTGAGTACGTTTGAGATGCATGAGTTACTTTTTATACATCGATACGTTTATTTTAGAATATAGGGTGGTCGGTACGTTATGATTTAAGTTTGTGTGTATTAATAAAAATTATCAATAAAAATTTCTTGAAGATAAACTGTCGTGTAAGAAGTTTGCAATTTTTTGTTGTTGAAAATATAACATGGGAAAAAGAACTCACTTGAAATTGCATTTTGATCTTTTCTTCTAAGTTGAACAAGTTTGAATTAAAAACTTCTTGGGGGTAACAACTAATAAAATTACTTGTTCCTCACAAAACATGCTAGAATCACAACTTTGCACACAATTTATTTACTTGGAGAATTGCAAGAGGTGAATGGACTCGCACGATCTATCACTTTTATTCCATCATTCATGACAAATGTTAAAATGTATTTGTAAACACAATTCTTAAAAGTAAAAACAAAAGCAGAGAGGCCCTAAATGTCACTCTCTCTCACCCATGAGTCGTGAATCATTAAACGCTGTCTATTGGATATACTCAATAGACAGCGTATAATGCATAGGCCCCGCGTGATCCTGACGTTACCTGCACTATACTTCTTGTATTTCATCTTAATAATCGTGACTTAAGTGGACTGTCTTTTTCTTTCCTCTAATTATGGGCTAAACTTTTGACAATTAGTTTCTCAAAAAAAAAAAAAAAAAAAAAAAAACTTTTGACAATTTTGCATCTTTTTTTGGGCAGGTGGAGGTGTGACCTGTGAACGGCAATATGTTTTTGCTTTTCTGATTTGGGGTTCGTTAATAGCCGTTGATGGACAGTTGATTCTTCATTCTGTGTGTCGAAGTGTTTAAGATTTTCTTTTCTTTTTCTTTTTCTTTTCCCTCTTTTTTGTTTTTTAATCTGATGTAAAGGTGGAATATTGGTTATTTCTTAGAACCTATTCTTATTTTAATGTGATTTGTGTTCTTTTTCAACCAATTTGTCTATGGAGGAATGATTTTTGAGTGATCTGTCTTTCTTTTACATTTGCGTTATTGGTAAGCAAGACAGCTAGTCCTCCTCCCCATATTATTTAATTTACATGAAATTATGAAATGCCTTAAAAAGCAGTCACTTTTAGAATTTTAGATGCTAATTGTACTAGGTGACAATCTAATACAGCAAATTGTACCATAGCATTAGTCATTGTTGACAACAATGGCTTCCTTGGAAAAGAGCTGAGGAGAATAGAACAAGAAAAGGAAGATGACATGCATCTAACTAAAAAAGCACAAGCACAATAAAAACCAAAGGAAGAAGGCATACATCTTACCTTAAATTTAAACAACTTTATAGACATACAGCTTTTGAAGCTGTTAAGAAAATTATGAAGGAGTGCCTTAATCTTTTAAATTAAAGTGCAATTAATATTCATTTACTTTTCTCAAAAGAAAGTTTTAGAGCCTGTTTGATAATGTTGTTCTAGTAAAATTGTTTAAGTTTTTTAGAAATATAGGTAGATGAAAAAGTGTTTTGGAAATACGTATTGTGTTGTTTAAATAACAAAAACTGTTATTTAAATACCACCAAATACCCCCTTAGTTGTACACATTTCATCCATCATAAATTTCATGTGCAACCAATTAAGCATTCACAAATGTACTTTTTCATTTTTAAGAATGGGTAACTAATAAGTATTTGTTATTTATTAACATGTACTCTCATAGTAGCTAATTCAGAGTTTTTTTCCTCCATGGCCCAACCTATGAATGTAAAGTATCTTGTTATAGATTTGTCATCATTCATCAATATGGTTGCCTGTTTTGATTGAAAGTAATTTATACATACACGCATCTAGTAGGTCTTGAACACATGATCTCAACCACCACCTTAATTGCTGTTATGATAAGAAGGTGCTATGGAGTTCCTTTAGATATCATCAACATTGTAGATTATAAAAAGGGAATTATCCATTAAAAAATAAAAGCTTGACAAAGCAACAAGGTGGCACGTGGAAGCAAAATCCTTTTCCACATTAGGCAGTAAGATAACAACATCATCAATCAACAATGACAACAACAACAAAAAAAGGTCACAAGCAGCCAAAACGGTAGTTTCACCAATTTGAGAAACAAATGAGCTTACCAACATCCACCCACCCCTGTTTTGATTATTTTGCACTAAAAGTTTAGCATTGTGATTATCAAACACCTCAATTATTTGGTGTGTAGAAGATTAGCAAGAAGGAAGCTTCTCGTTTCTCATAACACGGATATAATACAATTTAGTGATTGAAAACTGAAGCTTCCAGTTCCAGATCAAAGATTTGCCTCACCTTACATTAACCAATACACAACAGATATGTCTCATTCAATTCTCTCTTATTCTTTGAACTGCCATTCCCTACGGCACATGGGGCAATGTGCTTGAGAGGTCTGTGTATTCACGCATTATAAGATGCAATGGAGATGGAATGCATGGTTGCAAGCACCCCAAACTGCAATATCATAGGTTCGAAACAAACATCATTATTTCCTGTCATAAGATTTTAGCAACAACTACAAGAAGATTCAATTGTTTCTTTTCCCTGATAAGTATAAGAATTTATTTAAGCACAAAGGTAAACAGGAAGAATACATACAAGAGGAACAAATGAAAGGGGGGAAAAGAATGCAATCTTTCACTAATATACCAAATAAACTAACAATTTCTAAGGACATACAGTATCAAATTAAGGAAATTATGAAGAAGATTCTCAACTCCTAGTTGAAAAACTACATCATGAATGTGATTCTCTACCTCTGAAATATTGTTACTTAACATGACTCCGACGGATTTTTATTTTTTTCCCATATCTCAATGACAAAAACACACCAGAAAAGAAAAGATGAATTCTTCATGCCTCTGTGAACTCCACAGAGATAAAGAAAAAAAAAAAAAAAGCATTATGTCACAGGTGTGGAAATATACTACGAACCAAGTTCAACAAAAGAACATGGGCTCAACCAGATTTTGTTAGAAACCAGAGACAATCAAAATTGGAAGCCTCAGTTTGAAGTCATTTTAACTATTTAAAATAACTTTATACCTGATGGAAAACCGACACAACCCATAACATCTGAAACACAACAGAATGGACCGAAATTTTATCCCTGTTGGAAAAGGGTGGGTTCTTGTACTAATTTGCATGCTGGTATGAGATTTTCTGGCCGTTTCTGCCAGAATGGAACAAAATTCAAAACTTGAGTTTTACAATTTACTTACAAAATCAGTCAATTGTTGTAATTGA
This sequence comes from Quercus robur, assembly GCF_932294415.1. Lineage (NCBI taxonomy): Eukaryota > Viridiplantae > Streptophyta > Magnoliopsida > Fagales > Fagaceae > Quercus > Quercus robur. The sequence continues at coordinate 570,674 of NC_065536.1, forward strand.
AAGTAGTCTATTACGAGAGTATATCAACTATAAGAACTCTTTTTAAAGAAAATTTGTAAGGAAAGCAACTAGACCTGTTTTTTTTTTTTTTTTGGGTGGGGGGGGGGGGGGGGGGTGGGGGGGGGGATCATTAGATGACATCAATATTTTCTTCTAGCGGGCCAACTCTTATTTTTTGGGGTACAGCATTCAAAAAAGTAAGAACTACAACCAGCCAAGCACTGCAGCCCTTGAACGTGGTTCCACCACCACATGCTAATAACTATAAACCAGCCAAGCACTGCAGCCAGAACTTTCTACAATAATAATGATGGAGGTCTCACTAAAATGGATAGCAAAAACACCCATTTATCATTGAATGGAAAAAGGAAAATGAATATTGCATACCACTCAGCACATAGCAAGTAGGTGTAAAATTGTCAAAGTAAAGAGATTAAAAAAAAAATTAAAAAAAAAAACAACCCTTAAATGCAAGAAAGTGAGAAGAAATAGGGTAAAGGAGAGGTGGTTATCTTTTAAAATCAAACGATCCACAACTCCCTTTTTTATTTTTTTTGGGGGGGGGGGGGGGGGGGAGGGGATAAATCAAACAATTCATAACTACAAATATACTAAGATAATGGTGAGGGGGTAAATGACAGTTTTTATAACAGCTGTTAACTCATTATATTATAAGTTATATATGATTAAAATTTAAAGATAACAAACAATGGGATAACATAATAAGTAAAATTAATCCCATTGTTTGATTATATTAGAAGTTATATATGATCTAATTTACCCCCTCCATTGCAAATTTCTTAAATTTAAGAATTTTTTTTAAAAAAAAAAAAAAAATTTAGATTGAAGAATTCTAACATGTACTTTAAATTAGATCATCTTAGTGTTGCATATCTAAAGAGGCCTTTATGGACATATCAAACAATGGGATAACATAATAAGTAAAATTAATCGAGAAAGATTATAGGAGGTAGGAAGCATTGCATGAGGAACATTACTTCATGGACTCTATTTTGAACAAGAAGTTCTATTAAGAAATGAAAATAAACAAGAGTTCATGTAGAGTAAGTACCTTCAGTCATCTAGCACACAGGATTAGTAAGAAAACCCCCCAAGAATCAATCATGCACAACGAGTTTGTTGTATTCTTCACCTGATAGTTCTACATCCATTATGGCCGCAGGATCCAAATTTCCATCTCCCTCCAGGAATACTCTAAAAATATCATTTGAGCAACCATATATTAATGTGATATCATCTGCTGAAATCACATCAGGAATCAAGCAAAATTTCAAGTTCCAGCACACTATATCTGGCATCACATAGCCATTCATTTCAAATTTCTTTCTGATTGATTCAATTTCAGTAGACACGTCGCCACACAAAACAAAATCGCCAGTATGAGTTAAAATGAAAATTTTCTTTATCATCTTATCTGTGCTCAGGTTGCATCCAAGAGCCATATTTATGACTTTATCCAAAATCTCTGAAACTTTAAAAAAGATGCTATCATGAGATTTCAAAGTCTTGAGCTTAGATCGAAGATCTTCTCCTTCAATCTTTATGAAGTCCACATCATCTGAGGCATTCCGTACAGCCACTTTTCCTTTCCATGGGCTCTCACAGAATTCAGAAGTTAGAAGACTAAAAGCATAGCAAAAGTTCGAGAAGTTATAATATGGTGCAGTACTAAAGACTGAAATGCAGTTGTGAAAGCATCCTTTGCTAGAGAAGTCTTCAACTACTCTCCTCCAATGATACTCCGCGATTTCCTCCCCAAATGCATAGTTCAACAAACTTAAAATCTCGTGAGGAAGCAATCTGCTGAAATTGAATTTTGGCTTCACCGAACGCTTCAGATACCGAAGGTGACGACAAATTCGCCAGTCATCATGTTTAAAGAATAACTTTTTGTAAGTTTTCATAGCAACAAAGGGGACTCGATCATATGGAAGACTGTCCCACTTGCGACGGCTCATGTATGTCTCAGGCAGCTCCAAGGCTTTGCGAAGTGGGATAAGGACCTGTTTTTGCAAACGTTCTCGAACTCGATAAACATAGTGAGCCTCCTCAATCCCTCTGTACTCAGCATCAGAATCATAAGGGAAGAGCTTTCTAGCAACACTCTCACAAAAGAGAGTCGAACGATCATAAGAAGAGTCAAGAGAGGGACACCACTTTGCAGCTAAACTAATCTTATCAATCTGGCCAGTATTCAAGAACTCAAGATCGGATTTTAACAGTCGAGCAAAGATATCGGATATATGTTCATATAAAAAGCGATAATCCTCGTCATTATTGTATTTCTCAATGGCCTTTCTTGCCATTAGAATTCTTTTCTGGTCCCTCAACTGCATTGTCATTTTCTTCTCCCCGGGTGGTTCTTCAACTATTTTTGAATATTTCAGCTTTACTTTTTTGTAATTCTTCATCACAGTAATTTCTCTCCTCTCATAAAATTCATATTTCCGAATTTCATAGCCATAGAGGAGCCGGTAAAGAATTTCGAGCAAGTCTTTCAAATAACCGAATTTGGCAAACACCTCGAGATTGTATGCTAGTGATTTAGGGTGACATTTGTAGAGCCATAAAAGTGAGGCAAAAAACTTTTCTTTGCCATCTTTCCTGGGAGGAATTGTTTTTCTCAAGAAGCAAATAGTTTTGAGGGTGGTAAGTGAATTGTGGTTCCAAGATTTCTCTAAAAGGAATTTCAGAGCATTCAGACTCTGTTGATTGTTCCCACAATTGTAAAGATCTATGCAAGGATGACAAAATTGAAATTGATACCACTCGAAATAAGGTATAGGAGGCATGAATTTTTGCTTATCAAAGCTGCCACTTAGCAATAAGTCCATGAAGGGGTCTTTGATATTGAGATGATGATCAACAGATGAGGATGGATGATCATGATGGACTTCTGGTGGGCCCAATAACCCTAACCCATGATGAGAAGGATTGGGTTTGGGTGGGTGGAATAGCAGAGCAGAAGAAGATGTGTATTGCTTTCGGTATTGTAAAAAATAATGAACTTGTGTCAAACCTCTCCGCGCTTTATTGATAGGCATAAACATACGAACTAGAAGAAAATCCTGGTTAATAGGAAAAACACTCTTAAAACAACATATATGTTCATACCAAAATCAAGAATAAAAAAATGAATATATTAAACAGGCAGTAGCAGGACGTAGTGAACAGTAAACACAATAATACTACAATCAAATCATGCCAAATTTCCTTCTCAAAAAAAAAAAAAAAAAAATCATGCCCAATTTCTCTGTACAAGTAACAAGTAACAAGTAACAGTAAAGCTTTTTCGAAAAGTTTGCTGCAAAGATTACCTTTTTAGCATGGTCATGGTCATGTTGTGGTGTGAGCTAAAACAGAGATATTTGATTAAAACAAAAGACAGATTTTTTTTTTTTTTTTTTTTTTTTTTTTTGAGATATAAGCATCTATCAAGTTTTTATTTTATTTATAATTAAATTTAATGTTCCAATCTTCACATATAGTCAAAGACTTAAAAAATTTCCTAAGGAATAATAATAACGAACACACAGAGACAGAAAAAGAAAATTGCGTGAGCAGCAACAATACATACCAGTTGAAAGGGATCAGATCTTCATACACATTCACAGAGACAGAGACAGAGACAGAGTATTAAATTTGTGAGCTTGACCGATGCCCTACCTCTGAGGTCGACCGGTTACCTTTTTTGATTATCACCGGCAAAAATAAAAAGGAGACCATGTCTGCGGCGATGAAGAGAGAGTGTGGGTAAAAAAATTAATTTATTTATCAGAGAGAAAGATAGTTTTTAAAAAATTAAATACCATATTTATTTACATAAGCTGTGTCAAAAAATATTTAAACTGTCTTATAGCTTTAGTTAGGATTCAAGGCAATATATTTGATAGAGTACCTTAGAAAATCTAGAAAATTTGAATCTCTTTAAGATTAGGTTTGGAGCATCCACACTAGATGTGGTAAATGTGCCAAATGTCAAATATTTGGCACATCAAACACCAAAAAACCCCATTTATCCGATGTTCTAAATCTCATAAATTATACAACACTGAACAGTACCCTCACAAATTTGCCATAGTACAGACGAAATGTGGCATATGATTTTTTTTTTTATTCGGCTTTTCTCTCTCCTTTCACTTCTTTAATTGAGATTTTTTCTCTCCTCACAATCTCTCTCTCTCTCCCAACCGGTGTTCTTTCCTCAAATCAAACCCAAAAATCTTCTTTCTTCTCTCTTTGCACCTTAAATCAAACTCCAATTCCTAATTCAAAACAAAACCCAGAAATGGAATCATCACAAACTCAGAAAGAACAAAGGAATCGGCGATGGAGGCAAGGTAGAGCTTGGTGCCAGGGAAGGCAAAGCCATGAAGATCGACGTGTGAGCAGTAAGCGAGGTTTGTGAGGGCGAGGTCCGCCGCCGGAGTGTTTGTCACAATCATGGGATCGGAATCAACGTGGGCATCGACGTTGAGGTGAGATCAAAATCGACGTTGAGGTGAGATCGGAGTGTTCGTCACAATCGTGGGCATCAACGTTGATGTGAGATCGAAATTGTGGGTTGCCGGTGCTAGTGGGTTTTGGTTGTGTTTTCTGGGTTTGAGTTGCTATGTTTTCTGGGTTTGGTTAAGTGTGTTTTAATGGGTTTTGTGGTGGGTTGTTGATGACGGTGGTTGTGGTGGTGGTTTTGTTTTCAATTTTTTGTTTTGCAATGGATTGTGGCTGCCACGGTGGTGGTGGCAGCGGCAACGGCAGCAGTGTTGTGGTTGTTATTTATTGTGTTAGATATATTATTTTATTGTGTTGTTTATATTATTTTAATGTGTAGTAAATATTATTTTAATGTATAGAATTGAATGATAAAACATCTAATAAATGAGATGTTGTAAAATGATATGATAAAATAATAAAGTAGGTCTTTGGTGTGGCAAAATGACATAAATTATGCCACATTTGCTGTGGATGCTCTTTAGGGAGTTGTATTAGTTGTGATGGTGGAAGAAACAAGTAACTACTAAGTATTTGTTTGGATACGGATGAAAACTCATGCGTTTGTGTTTTTGTCTTTTTTTTTTTTACCAGCGCCTCTTGCATTGTTCATGGGACATGAACAATGCATTAAGGCAGATGTATGGTATTCAGGAGAGTAAACAGTAACCCAAAATTTTTTTTTTTTATTGTTTTCAACAATAAATTTTCAATTTTCAACAAAATAAGCAGTATCCAAACACACCTTAAGTGTGCATTTAGCATTGGCTTAAAAAACCAGATTTTTTTATTATTATTTAGCTTATCAAATAATCTAAACCATTTGTTATAATGTAAATTGAAAATAACATCGACTAAATTGACTGCCACCAAAATGTAAAGATCATATTTATTGTGACCCTAAAATGTAGGGGTCAAAATAGTGTTTTTGCCTACATAAATTTCATTAAAAAATTAAATAAATAATAATTTTACACTATTTTTAAAATTTTTAGAGCATCTTCAATAGGCTTTTCAAAGCTATAAATTAAAAAAAAAAAAAAAAACCCCTTCAACCACATATTTAAATTCTATTTTTTTTTAGTTACTATATTGGTTCTCTTGAAGAAGAGAGTAGAGTAGTACTATAGTAACTCCAGACAATGTTCTCCCTTAAAATAATTCTTGAATAAAAAGTGTTTTTTTTTTAAAATGAAAAATCATTTTTTGGGTTGGTTAGATTATGACTGATTTATTCACATGTCAGGATGGTGACCCTCGTTTGTCTAGTTTGTAAAAAATAATGAACTTGGTTTTTTTGATATTGCATGTTATAACCATATGACTCCTAATGAACCCCAATTTTTAGATAAGGCATCCTTAGAACATCCAATCACCATTTACACTGCTAATGGAACTCCTATGCCTGTTAGTCATAAATGAACAATCTCTTCTCCTTGTTTATCCCTTAGTGACACTTTTCATATCCCAAAATTGTCCCTTAATTTGCTTTCTGTTGGTCAACTTTGTGAATTAGGCATAGATCTTCTATTTACTAATCATGGTGTAGATGTGCAGGATCCCCAGACGAGTCAAGTGCTCGAGACAGGCCGAAAGGTTAGTCGCATATTTGAGGTTTATGACTTGAAGATTCTTTTACAAGTTGTTTTTGTAGCTGCTACCACTGCCACCCCCTCACCTGATCTACGGCATGCTCGTCTTAGTCATCCATCCTTATCTCGTCTTCAGTTGTTAGCTTCTCAAGGTCATTTAGGTTCAGTTCAGTTTCAACATTTTGATTGTACTTCCAATCATTTTGGCAAACAAACAAAATTTCCCTTTAATAATAGGGATTCATTTTCTTCTGCACCTTTGGATCTTATACATTCTAATATTTAGGGTCCTGTACCTGTTCCCATTAAGGGGGGATCTAGATATTTTGTCATATTTATGGATGAATTTTCTCGATATACTTAGATTTATCTACTTCACCATAGATTTGAACTTGTGTCTATTTACCAAACATTTCATAAAATGATTGAAACACAGTCAATCGCACCGTCAAAGTCTTTCGATCAGATAATGCTCAAGAATATAAAGATAAATCTTTCCTATCCTTTTTAGACAGTCATGGTACCCTTCCTCAGCGGTCTTGTCCTTACACCTCTCAACAAAATGGTCGTGCACAACGAAAATATCGTCACATTCTTGATGTTGTCCGCACCCTTCTCATTTCTGCCTCTCTTTCTAAGCGCTTTTGGGGTGAGGCCGCACTCACTGTTATGTACACCATTAATCGTATTCATTCACCAACTACACACAACAAATCACCATTCGAGTTTCTCTATTGTCAAACTCCTTACTACTCTTCTTTTTGGGTTTTTAGTTGTGCTTGCTTTGTCTCTCTTCCTCCTCATGAACGAACAAAACTCCAGTCTCGTGGTCATCTCTGCTGTTTCCTTGGTTATGGTGTATCTCAAAAAGGGTTTCGTTGCTATGATCCCATTTCTCATCGCCTTCGTGTCTCCCGTCATGTTGAGTTTTGGGAACAACGTCATTTCACGAGTTTTCAGCAATTTCTTGTGTCCTCTTCCTTAGAGTCTCCCATTTTTATTGATCTTTTCCTTCCTCTCTATCCTGAACTTGTGGAGGATTCTTTGACATTGGTTGCCTCTCTAGACGACTCATCTCTGGTTTTGTCCTTGGCATATGACTCGCCTGTCTTGGATCCTGTGGCACCACCTTCTCCTGAGTCTCATGTTGGTCTTGAACTTTGTCGTTCCACTCGGGTAAGCATTCCTCCCCCTTATCTCACTGATTATCACTGCTCTTTTACTCTTGTTACCCTCTATGAACCTCACACCTATCGTGAGGCCCATACTGACCCTCTTTGGCAGCAAGCTATAAACGAAGAACTAGATGCCCTTCATAAGAATCACACTTGGGATATGGTTGATTTGCCTCCTAGTCAGTCTGTAGTAGGTTGTAGGTGGGTTTACAAGATCAAGAGCAAGGCTGATGGATCTATTGAACGGTACAAGGCTCGCCTAGTTGCCAAGGGCTTTTCTCAAGAGTATGACAGTGACTATGAGGAAACATTTGCTCATGTTGCTTGCCTTACATCTGTCAAATGTCTCATTGTTGTGGCTGCTGATCGCCATTGGCCTCTTTATCAAATGGATGTGAAGAATGTTTTCCTCAATGGAGACCTCCAAGAAGAAGTATACATGCAACCACCCCCTGGCTATCCACACTCAGGCAGTCAAGTTTGTCGCCTTCGCCGTGTTCTTTATGGACTCAAGTAGGCTCCTAGAGTTTGGTTTGAAAAGTTTAGCTCAGTTGTTGCTCAGCAGGGTTTCACTTTAAGTCCTCATGACATTCCTCTCTTTGACCGAAGATCCTCTGCCGATATCACTCTTATTCTTTTTTATGTTGATGATATGATTATTACTAGAGATGATTCTGCAGGTATCCGCTTTCTTCAGCACTTCCTTAGTCAGCATTTTTAGATGAAAGATCTGGACACTCTCAGCTATTTTCTTGGGCTTGAGGTTACTTCATCTTTTAATGGATACTATCTTTCCCAAGCTAAATATGCTTCTGATCTTCTCTCCAAAGTCGATATCACCGACAATAAGACTGTTTCCACTCCCTTGGAATACAATGCAAAGCTCACACCCTTGGATGGTGAACCTATATCTGATGCTACTTGCTATCGTCAGTTGGTTGGTAGTCTGATCTATCTCACTGTTACTCGTCCGGATATTTCACATGCCGTGGGTATGGTCAATAAGTTCATGGATGCCCCTTGTTTTGTCCACTATGCTACCGTTCTTTAAATTCTCCAATATATCAAGGGCACACTTTATCATGGTCTCCACCACTCCTCTTGGTCTTCTCTCGAGCTTCATACTTATTCAGATGTGGACTAGGCAAGTGATCCGACTGATCGATGCTTCATCACAGGTTTATGTTTCCTGTTGGGTACTTTTCTTGTCTTATGGCGTAGCAAGAAGCAGGATGTGGTTTCCCATTCTAGTACTGAGGCTGAGTATCGTGCCCTTACTGACACCACCTGCGAGCTTGTCTAACTTCACTGGCTCTTGGCTGACATGGATGCTCCACAGCCCACTGCCACTATTCTTTATTGTGACAATCGTAGTGCTATCTACATTGCTCATAATGATGTCTTCCTGAATGCACCAAGCACATTGAGATCGATTGTCACATCACTCGCCAGCATCTCAAGAAAGACAATCTCAAGTTGTTCTCCATCTCCTTTGCTAACTAGCCTGCAGATATCTTCATCAAGACTCACCCACCTGGTTGTCTTCGAGATCTTATATCCAAACTCCAGTTGGCTTCCTGCTTGCCACCTCGAGTTTGAGGAAGGATGTTTGTGTATAGCTTAGACTAGATTAGTCTATTAGGCTTAGTCTAGTATACTGTACTTGTAGTTTACTCATATTACTTGTACTACACACATACCTAGCCTATATAAGGCTCTCTATTGTACATTATTATCAACACAAAATATACAGACTATTCAGTCTTTCTCTCTCACTTTATATTCTTAACAGCGGAGAACACTATACTTGGGCATATCCAGAAGGGTGGTGCAGCCGCAACCATGCAATCGACTGCCATGCGCAACGAGAGAGCTGGCCTTATGGATCATAATGATATGAGTTATGATGCAGATCTTGGTGGTGTGAGTATCACCGAGATTGATCTTCCTGGGAAGCGTGTAATCACCGAGTCAATTGGCGAATAGGTGATTTGAACACAGTTTAATTTTATGCAAATATATATCTTCCATGTATAGTGTGTTTATATGATGTGAGTCTATTTGATACACAAAATTTCACAGGAGTCTTATGTGTCCTACTGGCCCTCTAAAAACTGAAATCAAACTCAAATTATTGATCCAGTCATTGGACAACTCAGACTATGAAAAAAAAAAAAACTAGGCAGGCACAATAAATTCTACAAGTTTTTTTTTTTAAAGCATATAATTGTGAAATTTGTCTTGTCATAGACTTAATTGTTTGTAAATTCAACTTATTAAGTCCATTACTAGATAATATCATTTTAAATCTAATATTTCATGCAAGAAATACTAATCAAATTCAGAGTTCAAATATTTTTGAACTCTTCCTTTCCTAATGTAATTATCATTTTTTTTTTAAATCCTTACACACAAAAAATGCTTTTTTTTAAGATGTTGCATTTTGTGGGTTTAATTTTTGTGAGTATGATAGAAAAATGAACTCATTTTATTTTCATCTTTACCTTTCTCCAAGTACAGTTAATGAGATGTGGCAGTGATTGATTTGTAAACAGTGCAACACACAATAAAAGGGGCAAAAATGGCCCATTACCATCAATTTTGAAAATAATTTGCCCAGAAACACTGTTTCCGAACAATATAGCAATATACCACTTTTTTAGGTACTCGAGCTTGGTGAGCTCGAGTACCATGTTTTTTTAATCCACTATCGTCCCATATTCAAGAAGCCCTATAGTGGTGTTTTTAAGCCCTATAGTGACGTTTTCGGGCCCTATAGCGGCGTTTTTAAGCCCCCATACCAGGTTAAGGGGCCCTATAGTGACGTTTTCGGGCCCTATAGCGGCGTTTTTCTGCAAATTTTTTTTTATAAGTCCCCATAACAGGTTCAAGGGGCCCTATAGTGGCGGTTTTAAGCCCTATAGTGACGTTTTTGGGCCCTATAGCGGCGTTTTCCTGCAAATTTTTTTTATAAGTCCCCATAACAGGTTCAAGGGGCCCTATAGTGGCGTTTTTAAACCCTATAATGACGTTTTCGGGCCCTATAGCGGCGTTTTTTTTTTGAGAAGATGTTTGACTTAAAAAAACATGGTACTCGAGCTCACCAAGCTCGAGTACCTAAAAAAAGTGGTATATTGCTATATTGTTCGGAAACAGTGTTTCTGGGCAAAGTATTTTCAAAATTGATGGTAATGGGCCATTTTTGCCCAATAAAAGGATATACCTTAATAATTTAGTGTGAAAAGAGAGAGGGGGAAGGATCGTCCAAGTGCACTAGGCTTCCCATTTCTTATTTTGTGCATAACAATGTAATCCTGTTGTCTATGTTGGTTCTTGTGCATAACTTTTTTTTGGTACCTAATCGATTGAAATGTGTAATATTTTGATAAGTCTAGGTTGTTGATCAATACAACCAACGGGCTCCATTGGCACCACCAGCCATATTTGAACAATCAGGTGGTGATGGTGGGCGTGGTGGTGCAATCACAATTGGTGAAGCACTCGAAGCCACTACCATGACAGCTGGGCAGAAGCCCGTGGACCGGAGTGATGCCGCTGCTATTCAAGTAGCCAAAGTTAGAGCAACAAGGTGGATCAACATAGTCCCAGGTGGGGTTGCTGCCATAGCCTAGTCAGCTGCAAGTTTAAATGCCAGAGCAACAAGCATAGATGAAAAGACAAAACTTGCCAATATTCTAGTGGTTATATATTTTAACGAGAAAATATTATTTCACAGATAGATTTAATATTTCACACAAATATCTATAATTAATATAGAAATATCAACATTTTAATAAAAATAAATTGATGTGATAAAAAAGAGAATTAAAATTGTGACTATATGATGCAGCGTGAGCGTGTAGAAGCAGAATCTATAACACACAAATACTACAACTCTTCCACTATACCTAAGTTCTACAAGAACACTAGGCTAATAGGCAAAATAATAGAGAAAACCTCTCTAGCAAACTTTTATTCAAAAAACACACATAACAATAACCTCTCTATAAAGAGTATTTATAGGAATAGAATTTCTCCTACTCTTTTTAGGAAAAGAAATAATAAACCTACTTCTACTTGAAAAAGGAAAAACAATTTAACTAGGAAAAAAAATACAATTAAAATCCAAATTCAACTAGGAAAAAGAAAACAACATAAAATATTAAAATATTTTATTCTCCCTTAACCAATCTGCATCACTATGTGAGAATGAAAACCCAATATATTTGTCACTAACATTGTTACTAACAAATATATGAAAAAAAATTGGGTAGAAAATCCAATATATTTGTCACTAACATTGTTACTACCAAATATATGTAAAGAATTGGGTATTATTTTAATTGGTGTTAATTAATGAAAGAGAAAAATTAATATACATTGGAGAATAAAAAACAGTTGGCAAGTATATGTGTCTGGGTCTATATATAAAGGTCCAAATTACAATGTTCTCTATAAGCTCCTTTTATTACACACGTACAAATCATTATTTTATTTTGGTGTCTGCATACTATTTTACAAAACACAATTATTTATTTATTTATTAATTATTATTAATTTATTAATTTTTTTATTTTTTTATTTTTTTTTTTTGTGTTTTGAAGTTACAAACACTATATAATTTTGATGAGTTAAAATTTTGATATAAATTGTTTAAAAGATAATATTATGCTCACATTTGGAGCGTCTGTGCAAAATGACAGAGAGCTAAAAGGAGCGAGAACTTTCATTAACTGAACTGATATAACCAACTGAATCAAAATAAAATTGTACACGTTATAGAGACTAAATACAAAAAATATACGGGCACATGTGCCAGCTAATTATCTCACGTGTGAACACATTCTAGTTAAACACAATTCACTGAACTACAGGTACAATTCTACAACAACTAAACTGCTTATCTCAGGCTTCACTTCTTCTCCTCTTTCTTCTTTTGCTTCGTTCTTTGTCTTTTTTCCTTTCTCTCTCCCTTATCTCCTTGTCTCATAATCAATGAGTATGAATAAATTGAGTTTTAATCAACAAGATTAAAATCTCATCTTTAGGTTAGTTTTGATGTAAGCCCGAATTCAAAATTCTGGTATATTAGGATTTTGCTAGTCATTTCCACGTCCTTCTAGTTTTTTTTTTTAATTTTTTTTTATGGGACACGTCCTTCTAGTTAAACACCTTTGGATGAGCAGAAGGTTCTACCATTTTGTATTGGGGTCTATTAATTCCACTACTGGGAGAGAGGACTCTGACCTGGTCTGAGACTCTGAGATAGTCCCCAAATATACCCACACTTTCTCCACCACACATGCATGAGTCCCTAGCTTTTAGTTGAATCTCAAGACAATGGGAATTTGCACAGTAATTGGCTTTGAAAATCCTGACTGGAAGGGATTGGGGACGTTCTCATATATACATGTCAACCTCGCTTTGCAAGCATAGAGAGATTGAGCATCGATCCCATCTCTCCCCTCCTCTTAGATTATATTTTAAATTCATTTATGATATGTTTGGATGAATACTTCAGCCTCCTCTCTCCTCCCCTCTCCTCTCCCTCCAAGTGGTTAGGTTCGACAACCTCCACCTCCTCTAGAGTTGTGTACTAGGGTGGCTATTGAACTCCTACTCAAAGAACTCTTTTTAGAAATATAATTAATATTATAAATAAGTTATTTGAGAAGGTTCTTCGGTTATCTACTAAGAAGAAAGATATTTAGCACAATCCGTTTTTATTATTGGATGAAGTAGTTAAAGATGTTATGATATAAAGTTTTTTGTCGTTGAATAAAAGAATTTGAGATTTAAATTCTACCTATACTAAAAACTATTATTAAATCATCGTAGAGCAAACGAAATATGTTGAAATTCTATCATATCTATTTAAAAAGATTGGATTAGTAATCAATTTTTGATTATAAGGCAAGCAGGGCCCTAGATTTGATTCATTTTCATCGATTGAGATGCTGCCCCTAAAATTGTAAGCTTATGAGATATGGTCAATGACAATTGATGGGTTGCAATAAATGTTGACACGAAGGAGTTATTGGCAATCGCCGATCGGCTTACTCTTCTTTTGAGAGAACTGTATCAACCGATTGGTCAAGGAAAAGTGCCCTTGGAGAGGCAGCTTTGACCGTAAATGACCCTCTTAGATTGATGACCAAGGCTAATAGTCGATACCCATTAAAGGGATCCTGAGGTCTTCCATGGAATTTGGGCCGAAACTTATTTCGGGTGATAGATCTCATTGGATCGACTCTAAGGAGCCTTAGAAGATGGACTTTGCCACGGGCCCAAAGGCTCCTAGGATGGTCCAAACTCCAGTCCTTTTTGGGCCTGCTAGGCTCAACCATCTCCTTATACATGGCAAACTAAGGCAGAGCGTTGCTTGGTCTGTGATATAATCTCTGATGAATGCTAATAAAAATAAGTCGATGGTTTCACTTCGCAGACCAGTATCGAACACATTCCACAACATTGGTAAACTGGATGACATTTTTTAGATCCAATGTCGTTCTTAGGGAGATATCAAAAAAAAATGTCGCTCTTAGGGATTACATGTTGCTCATTGAGTTTTAGATAAGAGAAGGTTGGGTTGGCTGTCTTTGATTGATGGCTCTCGCCATCAGTTATTTGTTTGTTCTATTTGCACATTTTCCTTGCATGCCTTGAGCCCTTGACATACCCTCATTTGCATATCATATTCAGTTGAGACTTTAGTGTTTTTTTTTTTTTTTAAAGGGTATATACAGAGTACGTACATTAAGCGTGCAAAGAACGTTTTTTTAGGATTAAGATTTTTTGAAATATTAAGATAACTTCCTTGTTCTTTTCAATAGCTATCCTCATTTTCATAACACTACTTACTAAAGGTTTGAATAGAGTACCCATCACACATTTAACTTGTGTTACATGTCAGTGGGGCAATATCAAAAGAATCATGCTTTACCCCTTCTCTCTTCTAATGTTATTCTAAACATCAGTGCTCGGCCATCCAAGAGAGACGAGAAAAATACATGATATCAAAATTGAACCCAAAAGATAAACAGTACTGAACAAAGTGCAGCAAAACATAATCAACTCAACTAAAGCAGGATATTCATGATTATAATTTATAAACTCCAGGGTAGCTGTAAGCTTTTATAAAATTCAATATTGTAGCGAGTAATTGTGAAGCACAGAAACCAAGTGAAACCTCAGCTCATGCTCAATTCATTTTTAATTTGCACTGTCACTTACTCAAAATTGAGCTAGTTGCAAGCTTTCCAAAAATATTTTTCTTTGAATCGATAGGACTGTATACATCTCTTGCATGCAAACAGAGGACCAATGCTAACCTCATGCTCACAATTCAAAAAAAATCACCACATCATATGCAACAAAATTGATAATTTCCCTATAATGTACAAACTACTATACAACTCTGAATATTGGAGGATGAGAAAAATTCCTGACCTAAATCTTCTATAAACAAATAACGTTGTGAGGTGACTGAGGTTTAAATCACTTAAAAGTGTATTCTTCCACAACTCAGTTGGCTAAGCTAACCTTTTCAAGTGCCAATTCTCATGTGATGAGCCTGATATGTAGTTGCACTAGCTCTCTTACTCGTGCTTCCCTGTTCATCAAAAAGGATACACTACTCCATGGAAACATTAATTCATGTTTAATTTCTTATCATAGTGCCAGGCAGATCATGAAAATTTTTAACTTTTGTATATATTGTGGCCGAGGTATATTGTGGCACCTTACTGGCATCATCCTTTCTCATACCTTATAAATTCTCCTTTTTTGACATTATTTCAAACATGGCAGATATCTCCAGTTTTTTAGTGACTAAATTTTTTGCTGAAAGATATTCTCTCTTACCTTGATACAACAAGCTCACAGAAGGAGGGAAATAGAACAAGCAGATGAGGACGCTTGTCTTGACTTTCCTCCTCTGCTAGGCCACTTTTCAAGTGTGGATGCAAAGGAAGGATGGATGCTGTGTCCGAATGAATAATCAGACGTGCCAGTTCTTGAAGGACAAATATTATTTCTTCGAGCCTAGCTGCTGGCAACGGGCGTTCACCTGCAGGAACAGAAGGATGGTTCAGAAGAGAATAATCTTGAAGGTGAAATGAACATTAGAGGAACCCAACATATTGTAAGAAGACACGCGCCTAAGTCATTCTCATCAGTGAGAAATCTGTTCAAGATGTACTCACATCTGGTCACGAGCATCATGATTGAGATTTTGCTAACTTCAGATCTTGTCAAATTCCAATGATTGGTTTCTTTGCTGTAACTGAGGTACAGATAGTAGTATGTGAAATTTGGAATAAAAATGCATTGGAAAACAGAGCTTTGCAGATGTCTAAAGATGTTTCAATTGAAAGAAACAAAAGAAGGCTTTAAAAGTACAGGGTTTAGAGGTTGCCTAATGGAAGAGTCATGCATTAATAGTTGCAGAAAGACAAGTTTATTCTAGTTGATGGAACTGACCAATCACTGGCATTTATTTCGTTTAAAAGATTAATATCGTACTAAATAACTTCATGAGTAACCTGTTGTGACAAAAAGATTGGCATTGGCATTCAGGTTCCAGTAAAGCAGCTAATCAAGAATATCAAAGACTGGAAGTCCGGAATTACCCCGAAGACCAGAATTTGAACAAGTTCTCTTCATATGGTCAACCATTACGTTAGATATCAAAGCAATAAGACACTCAATGTTCACATAATTAATTATTGAAAACTAATATGTCAAGTAAACATTGATTAAGGGAAATCTGCTACAGTGGGAAGGCATAAGTTCCGCAGTCTCAACAGGCAACGAGCATGTGCGTGACACACAACGGTCCAAGGTGGATACTAGTCGTTGCAAAATCTGTGAATAACAGCAACAGTATTAGGAGGGGAAGATGAGTCAATATAGGAAATTCCCAACATCAAAGACCACAAAAAATTCAGAAAAATTCCATGTCTGATCTGGAATGCTAAAATTAGATGGTCCATAATCATCTTGTCACCTTCATTTCGCAAAATGCACCCCAATCCCAACCCCTCTATTTAACAACAGGGCTAAGGCCCAGGGATTTACAATCACTCCAATCTATAACCACTACACTCTACATATATTCACAGACTGTTTCAGTCGCATAAGTGGGTCCAGTATATATATATTTGATGAGTGGGTCTAATCAATATATCTATATATATATATATATATATATATATAATAGCAAAAGCTGAGAGAAAATGAGTTCCTAGAATTAAGGAGATAATGACAAATAGGAAAATGTCTCCCTAAAATTTAGACATGTATAACTTTAAAAAGCGATACATTATATTGTTTTAAAAAATTAACACTGTTTGGCTGTAATTGTTTATATTAGAAAAAAAAAAAACTGCTAAAAGAAAAAAAGAAAACGTTGAAATTAAAAAATATCTACCGATCTCTTCAGACTACTTAACATTTTCTCTCTTAAAAAAAAAAAGAAAACCCTGCCAATATTGCGATATAGAGAAAGGAAAAAAGGAAAAAAACCTACCTTCTTCACATCAGTCTTCTTAACATTTTTTCTCTCTAAAAAAACCCTAGCCATACTGCAATAGAGGCGATCTCTTCACATCAAACTCTGCTAGGAGAAAAAAAAAAAAAACTTGCGCCACACTGGAGATTCGATTGGCCGACCATCGCTATCCCCTTTTGAGTTTTCTAGGTACGTTCTTCTCTCTCTCCCTCTCCCTCTCTTTCTCTCTATGAGTTTTTGTTGTTTTCATTCGATTTTGAAACTTCTCTGTGATTTCGGGATAAGTTTCCCCTGTTTCCGTCAATTTACAGAATATTCTAGATCTGTTTTGCGATTAAAACCCTAGCGATCTCTTCTCTTCAGACTTTGCGAACCAGTCAAAGCTACATACGATCAAACGTCCCATAGGTTTTGAGATACGGAGTTAGAGATCGGCGCTATTCTGACGAAAGGTACGCATCAATTCTCTGTGTTCATTCTTCCCCTTTTGGTGCGTTGTTGTGAAAATTGGACGAAAGGTACGCATCAATTCTCTGTATTCATTCTTCCCCTTTTGGTGCTTTGTTGTGAAAATTGATTCTTACGGCATGGACAATAATGCAGAACCCTAGAATATTGATTCTTCAAATTTCTGCAGTAATTTTCCTGCATAATTTCGTTTAAGAACTATTGTTCAATAAATCTGTGTGCTGTGATTGATATATGTGATATATTAATTCAAGTTTTGGATACTGTGGCTTGCCATATATATAATTTTACATGGGTACAAACTTGATTCGTAAAACTTATGATATGATATAACTTCTTTGTTTTATCATATAATATTTAAAGCACTAGAATCTTTGTTATGATTCTGATATATCTATGAAATTATGTGCTTTACATCGTTCGTATGCTTTTATGTCCTTAGATTAAATGAATATATATATATATATATATATAAATTCATGTGCGGATATTAACTATTGTTTTTTAACTATAGGTTTTTTGATATCAATTCATGATTAAATGGGTTAGATTTTGTTTTAACTAAGGTGTTTGGGTTACAATTGATTTTGTTTTGGGTATTTGGTGTGAGATTCAATTCTGATGTATATTTGTGTTGTTGGTTAGATTGGATTGGTGTTTAGTGATCTTCTTCAACCTAACTTAGAAAAGTCTTTTAATAATAATATTAAAACATATTTATTCCGCCTTTTCCTACATCTTCATGCCTGCTCTATTATTATGTATGGATTCCTTGACAATAAGAACCCCATATAATGAAATAAAAATTAAAATTGTTTGTTCAATGTTGTTCAAGATTATATTTTGTAAGAGCTGAATCTGTTTTCACCAAAATGTATAAATATTGTCTAAATTTGTTAGATTCTTTTTCATATGCAAAGTTTATGGTTCTTTGTTTTGATGTATT
This sequence comes from Quercus robur, assembly GCF_932294415.1. Lineage (NCBI taxonomy): Eukaryota > Viridiplantae > Streptophyta > Magnoliopsida > Fagales > Fagaceae > Quercus > Quercus robur. The sequence continues at coordinate 588,878 of NC_065536.1, forward strand.
AATGTATTTCTTTCCTAATTGTTTAACTGCACATTTGTTAGTAGAATAGTGACTATATTTATCTGTAAGCTCATGGAATTAAGTTAAAGCACTAAATACATACTAAAATTTAGAAGTTGGCATTTACAATTTACCTTAGGCTATTGGTTGTTGCTGTTATTTTGAATGGGTGTAAATATATACTAAGTTTACTTATTCATAAAAGTCACTGGTCATATGACATTGAACTATTATGTTTTATTTACAAAATATAGTGTAAATTTTGCTTTAAGTTTTACTGTTTGATGTGCTTCAAGTATTTATTTATATATATCCTTGGCTAATGGAAGCCAAATTCTTTACCATCATCATATTGGAAATAGGCAATAGATTATTAAAAAGTAAAACAATCTTTCATATTTTTTGCAACTCAAACCATATTACAATGTTTGCTTCCGCTACTTTTATAGTCTCTCTTTCATCTTTCTTTGTTGCGGTTCTTAAAAACTTTTATAGAAGAATCTTTTTATTTTAAAAGCCAATAAAAGTATCATGCAAACGTTTTTTTTTTTTTTTTTTTTTTTTTTTTTTTTTTTTTTTTTTTTTTAATTCTTGGTTCCATCTAAATGACCAAAGAACAACAATATTTTGCGTCCTTATATTGATTCAGTAATTCATTTATTCTTTAATTAATTTTTTACATTAGTCCATGAATCTTGATTATTATGTTTGCTCGGCTTTGCAATTAATTTTGGCTTATTTGTTTTTGTTAAATTTTACTATTCAGTGTAGCTCAATGATTACATTGTGTTGGTTTTGAAGGATTTGAATTTCTATTTGTGATGATTATGTAATCATTAATTTCAGTTCTTATTTCACATCCTCACCGCTATTTTTTGTTATTTGAATTTGAATTAAAATCCAGACGTTTATTCTCTTTCTTTCAATGTTTTGGCCTCAAGTTATAATCTTTAATTATTTACTGTTATTAGGGACAATCTAAGTCATTAGATGATTTGTATTTATTCATTAGGGACAATCTAAATCATTGTATTTTTTCAATGTTTGTAGGTTTTGGTGTTTTGGGCTGCTTTGAATAAGTATATGATAGTTTTCTTATAAGATTTTTGGTGTTGGCCTGTAATAATTTTTCCTAAGGGAATATTTGCCTATATATATATATATATATATATACACACACACACACATAATATTTAACAATGCTTTTACTTGGTTCTTTTTTAGAATAGCATTTTGTTATTTCCTATTGGCTTTTCTTTTATATATGGTTGTTAGAGCCATTTCTTGGGTTCTTCTTTTATCTCAATCGAAAAATATATGAGTTCTAATTTTCTCCTTTTTTATTATTATTTTTTTTTCCATTTAACAGATTTTTGTAAGGATTTTCACTTTTCTTTTCTGATTGTTTTTATGTTTTGTAAGATGGATGGTTTAAGATCTGAATGTTTGAGGAGTAAAATTATTTTGTAATTTTTAGTAAGTAAAATTTTTTGTTTTTAATGTTAATTACTGAGTTTTTAATGTAAATTTTATTGTTATTTCCTTATTGATATATGTCTTTAATTTACAAGAATTCTTATAAGACTTTGTTTCTTTTAATTTTTGTACTGCTCAGGCTATTAGACTCAGTTTATTGAGAGGCTTTTTTAAATGTTGTTGTTAGCTTTATTTATTTTGCTTACTTATTTATTTTTATTGTGTGTATCTTAGTGTTTTGGATTGAGTGCTTATAGATGCTTTAGTTTTATTTATTTATCTTATGAATAAAAAATTACATAATAGTGAGTGAAAAGTTTCATGAATTCCATTTATATAAAATACAAGAGGAAGGAATATTTGATTAAATAAAGGGTTTGTAATATATTTCATTAATATAAACTTGCCATGTTTTTTGAAATTTAAATAATTATAATTAATTTTGTTGCAGCTCATTTCTGACTTAAAAAAAAAAAGGAAAATGCAAGACAAGCGCGATTAAAAAGACGGATGCTAATGATTGAGAGGTGATCCGGCAGAAAATGGCATGAAAGGAAAAATAGTTTATAGAATAAATTTACCTAGGCGAGGAAATCCAGGAAAATGGTCATTGCTGAAAAGAGGAAAAAAAACAAGAAGGATAGAACAACATTAACTCATGACTGCTCTACGTTGCATTCACCTGGTACAAATATGGATTTTTATGCATCAAGAGGTCCGTTTTTCTTTCTGCCACATTCTATTTATAAATTCTTTAAACATTGCTTCATAAAAATTTGAAAATAATACTTTCAATTCATATTTGATTATTAGATATTGATGTTGACATGGATCATTCCTATGAAGAAACTGGATTGAACATAAGTACAGATGATACTTTGGTAGAAGATGGATTCAATAATAGTGATATACCTCAAGAAATCCAAGAATCAGAAAATGAGAGTGATTGTGAAGAATTTCCAAGTAAATGACTTAACTTAAATTTACAAGGAAAAAAAATATTGATATTCATTTTTGTTTACATTATTATTGTTGTTCTTATATTTTAAAATTCATATAGGAAAATTTACTGAACCTTGGAATTTTGGCTCGCCTTCTTATGTATGCATGCATTGCGGTTCAATTTTATGGTATGAAGAGAGAACAGTCAAATCTAAAAGGCCTAGGAACCCAAAATTCTCTCTCTGTTGTATGGAGGGTAAGGTTAAGTTACCTTTGCTTAGGAAAGCACCTCCTCTTATTGATGAGCTTTTAGATCCACCAGCTTCAAAGCTTCAAAATGGTCATTTTCACTTTAATGGCATTTTGGTAATTTTGATAATTGGGTGAGTTAGAGTTTACCCATAATAATTGGGTTGGGTTGGATTTGGGTTAAAAGTAATTAGTTAAATGAGTTTATATACCCAACCCAATTATGCCCACCCCAAACCCACCCATTTGACACCCCTAGTTTATATATATATATATATATATATATATAAAAGTAGAGTTTTTAGTGTGGGACCCTTTTCGCTATTACTTGAATATTTTGTCCTCTGAGGGCTATTATTTTAAACACGTATATGGAGTTGGCTTTTAGCCATTTTTGTCAATGTTTGCATTCATTACGTGTAATTTTGACAAATCAACCTGTGGGGACCCAGGCCCAAATATATATTGGGCCATGGGCCTTGTCCGAAGAGGTACAGTGGTCCGAGAATAGATCAACAATAAGGAAGAAGTAAGACTTTGAACTTCATGAGCAAGCTATGACTGTAAAGGCTGGGAGAGATAGGCCGAGAAAGAGTATCTCCTTAGCTAAACGAAGAAGGGGTCAAAAGGTGAGTTCTATTATCTAGAGTGACGTTCCAGAAAGTTTTGTTGATAAGGATATACATTGTGAATGTACAGGACAAAGAGGAAGCTGAGAAATATCTAAGAAAAAACTACTATCATCGCATTGAATGCTTTGCAGCTAGCTCTCTGACCGCATTTATGTGGAGAAGACCCCTGAACAGTACTGCCTTAGTCACCCCAACTTACAGAGGACCTATGAGGGTGTCCGATGGGACAAACACTCAAGTAGTGGCTTGGATGAACGACAAATGGAGGGCCAAGATCATTCAAAGAGAGATATATAATGTAAGAGACCCCTTATAAAATGAGGATCAAGAAATTAAGAAAAAAATACTGTAGCAATTAAGAATTGAACTTGTAATCAAACTTGAGAGAAATATATAAGAATTGATCTCCTCGGACTGTGCCGAGAATGATTTTATTGAGAATAAACCAGTCTATCTTCATTTTCTTGTCATCCGAATTCACTTTGCTTGTTGTCTGATTCATTAAAGTCTAGTTTTCCAATCCACTCTCTACAAATTCATTGTATTAGGCTTTTTGAGCCTGAGTTCATTTATCCTTTGGGTCAGAGATCCAAATTGTGACCTTACACAACCTATTATTAATATTTTTCCTAAAAAAAAAAAAAAAACCTATTATTAATATGTAAATTACCTCTTATTAATATTTTCTTTTTATAGAATTTTTTACTTTTTAGTGATAATCTAATAGGGCTTTTTTTTTTTTAAGAGAACTAATAGGACTCTTTTTTTTTTTTTTTTTTTTTGAGACAAACTATTAGGACTCTTTTATATGTTTTATATGATATTGAATTTTGTAAAATCCAATCCCAACAAGTCACGCCATCATACTACATATTAAAGAATAAGTATAATCACACTCAAGTAATTCTAATACCCATTTCTTTCTCTAAAAAAACAAAATACTAATATCCATTTGAAAATACAACATACTTGTGCCCTTATTAAAATGTTATTATGTGTGGTAAGATGTATAGAGTTTTAAGTAAAAAATTGATTTGACAATCTCTTATTGGATGGTATAAAATATAAGTTTTACACCTTATTCTTACCTAATTTGGACTCATTTTATATATTTGGTTTGAATCATACCTCCACCTCTGCCATTATTTATCTATAAATAAATAAAAATATTATTCTTATACACTCTATGCTAATAAAATTCAAAGTAAACACATTAAATTATTAATAACTATTTTATTCATAGAATATGGAAATTTTCAAATTTTTTATAGTTAGATTATATACAAAACAAATGTTGATTGAATACTAAGTAATATAATTACATATTAATCTCCAATGAAAATGTTGATTGAAAACAAAGTAATATATATATTTTCAAGGAACTTGTATATTATTTTTAATTTGATTTTTTTTTTTTTGGAGATAATAGTGCATCCTACTGTTCAATCAAATCACTAATTTATTTTTAATAGTTACAACAGGAGAGAGTGGATTTAAGCCCTGAATATTTCTGTTAAAAATACTAAAATATTTCACTTGAGTTACGAGGCTCTTGGTCAATTCATTAATTTATTAATTTAACAATATTGTTGACATTACAAATTAATTTTATATTAAAGTATTAAATACAAAAATGAATCATTTATGGTTAATCTTGCAAATAATGGTATAAAACAAATAATAAATATAAAAACAACCATCATAGCACTATTGGTTTTATTTTAAGTGGCCTTGTCTAATTAACAAATTGTCATTTTTTTGAGATTGTTTTAACCTATTGCGTTCATTTCTAATAATAACTCTTTATCATCATACCAAAATATCAATCATTTTTTGGTGTAGGTGATGATTCACTAATTTATTTTTAATAGTTACAACAGGAGAGAGTAGATTTAAGCCCTGAATATTTCCGTTAAAAATACTAAAATATTTCACTTGAGTTACGAGGCTCTTGGTCAATTCATTAATTTTTATTAATTTAAAAGTATTGTTGACATTTCAAATTAATTTTATATTAAATTATTAAATACAAAAATGAATCATTTATGGTTAATCTTGCAAATAATGGTATAAAACAAATAATTAAATATAAAAACAACCATCATAGCACTATTGGTTTTATTTTAAGTGGCCTTGTCTAATTAACAAATTGTCATTTTTTTTTAGATTTTTTTAATGTATTGCGTTCACTTCTAATAATAACTCTTTATCATCATACCAAAATATCAATCGGTTTTTGGTGTAAGCGAGGATTCACTAATTTATTTTTAATATTACAACAGGGGAGAGTGGATTTAAGCCCTGAATATTTCCGTTAAAAATACTAAAATATTTCACTTGAGTTACGAGGCTCTTGGTCAATTCATTAATTTTTATTAATTTAAAAGTATTGTTGACATTTCAAATTAATTTTATATTAAAGTATTAAATACAAAAATGAATCATTTATGGTTAATCTTGCAAATAATGGTATAAAACAAATAATCTATATATAAAATAATAGGTGAAGCAAAGAGAGTGTGAAATTGAATTCCAAATTAGAACTCTAATTTTATGCCATGTGTCTAGAATCTGAAATTGAAGTTGAATTTTGCATCATGTGGTTAAATGTATGTGGGCTCATTCTCATTAAAACCACTTCTATGTATCGGGTCAAGTGAGTTACTGTGCTAATTAAGTTTTTTCTTGATTTTGTAGTCAAACGTGAAAACCAAAGAGATTAATATCGGTGATAAGAACTTGGTTTGGGTACATTGCATAATTTCCAAAAAGATAGCAAAGCCAGAGTTTGCATCTTTGTTATGAATTGCTTACAAAGTTTGCATCTTTACATTTGCACAGAGTTTCGGATTAAAGTGCTTTCTTCTTAGTTCTGACACTGAGTTTTGTTTACTATTCACTTACAAAGTTTGCATCTTTACATTTGTTATAAATTGCTAATATGTGATTAGATGCACATTATGCCTAAAATTCACTATCCTTATATTTGACTTTTTGTTCAGGTTTGGCACTTATAACAATGAAGAAAGCACTGCTGTGGACCGATGGATGATACTTTTTATAGGCTGCAAAGGAACTTAGTGATCGATGGAATCTCACGCGAATTGGAGAGGACCCGGCTGTAGATGTCTGGATGGCAGATGTGAGTCACTATGTTTTTAAAATATTCAGTGAAGGTAAATGTTATGAATAATGTAAATTTTCAGGAGAGAGATTTATTATTCTATATTTACGCAAGTTTGGTCGCCTTCTTGGAGTGGATCACTCCACCCTGTCTTTCTACTAGAATTTTTTATTCAAATTGTTACAATTTAATTCGAAATTTTATTTGAATTTTCCTATTGTTGTTACTATCATATATTATCATTCCAATTGTTCAATTAGAATCTAAAATTGGAGTCCAATTTTACTATACACGTGTACAATCTGATTATTTTTAATTTTGCTGTCATGTGCAGAAGCCAATGAGATGAAATTAATAACACATTAAACACTCATGCTTTGGGAATCGGTAGTACCAATCTAAATCCATTGGACCTGCTTCGTGATAATACAACTATGAAGGATGTATAAAAACACGCACAAATCCCTCTTTCTATAAAAAGAGATTGGAGAGAATTTTTTTTATCAGCCATGAAACTTCAGAGGTTTTTTCTTCACACAAATGCGCATCATGTTACAAAATGACCTATCGTAAAACTACAAAATGAGTACAACTCTGAGGATTTTTTTTTTTTAATTTTAAATTTTTTAAGCTGCGAAATTTCAATCACCAATAGAGATTGAAGATTCAAAAGCGTGAATGGATCTTTTGGATAAACATTGTCACCAAGGTTAATCTTTCTATGTAAAATATATATACTGCTAAGTTTTGTTAATGAAATTTTCTAGTTAATAATATGAATTTAGACTTAACTGAGCCTTTTAAATATGAATAAACTCATGATTAATAATATATCCATTCCCGTGCGGTAGCACGGGGCTACATACTAGTTAAATATAAAAACAACCATCATAGCACTATTGGTTTTATTTTAAGTGGCCTTGTCTAATTAACAAATTGTCATTTTTTTTAGATTTTTTTAATGTATTGCGTTCACTTCTAATAATAACACTTTATCATCATACCAAAATATCAATCGGTTTTTGGTGTAAGCGAGGATTCACTAATTTATTTTTAATATTACAACAGGGGAGAGTGGATTTAAGCCCTGAATATTTCCGTTAAAAATACTAAAATATTTCACTTGAGTTACGAGGCTCTTGGTCAATTCATTAATTTTTATTAATTTAAAAGTATTGTTGACATTTCAAATTAATTTTATATTAAAGTATTAAATACAAAAATGAATCATTTATGGTTAATCTTGCAAATAATGGTATAAAACAAATAATTAAATATAAAAACAACCATCATAGCACTATTGGTTTTATTTTAAGTGGCCTTGTCTAATTAACAAATTGTCATTTTTTTGAGATTTTTTTAATGTATTGCGTTCACTTCTAATAATAACTCTTTATCATCATACCAAAATATCAATCGGTTTTTGGTGTAGGCGAGGATTCACTAATTTATTTTTAATAGTTACAACAGGGGAGAGTGGATTTAAGCCCTGAATATTTCCGTTAAAAATACTAAAATATTTCACTTGAGTTACGAGGCTCTTGGTCAATTCATTAATTTATTAATTTAACAGTATTGTTGACATTACAAATTAATTTTATATTAAATTATTAAATACAAAAATGAATCATTTATGGTTAATCTTGCAAATAATGGTATAAAACAAATAATTAAATATAAAAAACAACCATCATAGCACTATTGGTTTTATTTTAAGTGGCCCTGTCTAATTAACAAATTGTCATTTTTTTGAGATTGTTTTAACTATTCTAATAATAACTCTTTATCATCAAACCAAAATATCAATCGGTTTTTACAACTTCAAGCAAAAAAAAAAAAAAAAACCCTGATATTTTAGGTATTTTAATAATATGCCAACACTGTTATACATTTAAATCTTTTTAAAAAAAATGTTTTAAGTATTTTTATTCCTAAAATTTTGCCTATTATTTAGATATTACTTAGAAGTAATTTTTTTTCCATAATTTTATAATTATATTCAAACTCTCTTATATATATTTAAAGAAAAGAGGAAAAAATAAAAACCATGTTTTATAGATTTTCAATCAATTAATAACATTAAGCCTTTTTAATACAATAAATAAATAAATATTCTTCAATAGTTAGGGGAGGGAAATTTCAACCAATTCAGCTATTATTTAAAAAAAGACTAACTTTTAGGGGTAACAACTTACACCCTTAAATATATCTTATATTTGATAGTTTAAAATGTTACTTCATTTAGAATTTTTAAATTTTAAAAATTGGTAAAATTTAATCTAATCCAAAATAACTTACCAAAAGAAAAAAACACTCCAAACAAACCATGCCTTTTGAATTTGCATCAAGTGTTACGTGTTCTCAGTTAATAAATTTGCATCAACGTTTTTTTTTTTTTTTGAGGGTGGTGAGTCCTTCAACGTTGGTTTCCTATTTTTTTACAACTTCAAGCAAAAAAAAAAAAAAAAAACCCCCCGATATTTTAGGTATTTTAATAATATGCCAACACTGTTATACATTTAAATCTTTAAAAAAAAAAAAATGTTTTAAGTATTTTTATTCCTAAAATTCTGCCTATAATTTAGATATTACTTAGAAGTAATTTTTTTCCATAATTTTATACTTATATTCAAACTCTCTTATATATATTTAAAGAAAAGAGGAAAAAATAAAAACCATGTTTTATAGATTTTCAATCAATTTTTCAATTAATAACGTGAAGCCTTTTTAATACAGTAAATAAATAAATATCCTTCAATAGTTAACCTGTAGTATACGTTTTCAAACTTTAGTTGTGTGTGTCTAGTATATATAAAGCTAGCAACTTCCTACTTATCGTTTACTCTCTACCTCGGAAGAGAGCCCTTCTAGCCTATTGAATTTCCTCTTTCAACAACACCAAAGAAAAGGCTACATAAGTAGAAATGGCTGATGATAGCACAGATACCTCCATAGAGATAGACACCACTATACACGCAGAAAGAGCTGATGACTGCACAGCTACCTCCATAGAGATAGACACCACTATACACGCAGAAAGAGCTGATGACTGCACAACTACCGCCATACAAATCCTCGTGGCCATTTTTATTCCTTTTCTTGGTGTCCTCCTGAAGTTTGGTTGCAAGGTAATCATCTATATATAATATACTCAATTTCTTTAATTCATATATATATATATATATATATATATTTCTTCGTATGTAAGTTCAATTATAAAGATGATTGATTCATTTTTCATTTGGGTGAATTCAGAACGAGTTTTGGATTTGTTTGTTGCTGACCTTTTTCGGCCATCTCCCTGGGCTTATTTATGCTGTCATTGTCATCTGCACGCAGTGAACTTCAATCTTTGTAAGCATCCACTTATCTCTCCCCCTTGCTTCTGTTTCTTTTTCTTTTTCTTATATAAATCTTTTTTTTTTTAATTTTTTTTTGTTTTACTAATTATAAATCAAAGATTTATTAAAACAAAATGTTATATAAATATATTTTCAGACTAGAATAACCAATCTCCACTTGATGTGTTGTATGTGCTAATTGAATATGAAAGATAAAACGATTGAGATGCTCAGATGCATGAGTTACTTTTTATACATGGATATGTTTATTCTTGTATATAGGATGGTGCGTACGTTATGATTTAAGTTTGTGTGTATTAATAAAAAATTATCAATAAAAATTTCTTGAAGATAAACTGTTGTTGTATAAGAACTCACTTGAAATTGCAGTTTGATCTTTTCTTCTAAGTTGAACAAGTTTGAATTAAAAACTTCTTGGGGGTAACAACTATAGATGATTTGATACTAGTAAAAGTACTTGTTAGAATCACAACTTTGCACAGAATCTATTTACTTGGAGAATTATAAGATGGTGAAATTGTGGACTCACATGACCTATTATTGGCAGTTTTCCCAAAAAAAAAAAAAATTGTTAAAATTTATTTGTAAAGACAATTCTTAAAAGTAAAAACAAAAGCAGAGAGGCTCCAAACGTTACTCTCTCTCACTCATGAGTCGTGAGTCATGGGGCTGGATATGCCCCGCGTGATCTTGACGTTACCTGCACTATACCTCTTGTTTTTCACGTTAATAATTGTGAGTTAAGGGAGCTGTCTTGTTCCTCTAATTATGGAGAAAATATACTATATTTCGGTAATATCAACTCAGCATCTGTTTCGGTATTTTCTACCCAATAAATGAGTGACACCTATTTCAAAAAACCACATCAAACTATTCCAATAAATGATTAATTTATCTTCCCGATTATATAGAAGATTATGATTAATTTATTGAAATAGTCTGATGTGGTTTTTTTTAAAAAAATGTCACTCATTTATTGGATAGAAAATACCAAAACAAATGCTGAGTTGGTATTATCGAAACATAGTATATTTTCTCCTACTTTCTCCTAATTATGAGTGAGCTGGGCTAAGCTTTTGACAATTTAGCATCTTTTTTTTGGGCAGGTGGAGGTGTGACCTGTGAACGACAACAATATGTCTTTTGTTTCTCTGATTTGGGGTTCGTTTATAGGAGTTGATGGACAGTTGATTCTTCATTTTGTGTGTCAAAGTGTTTAAGATTTTCTTTTTCTTTTCCCTCCTTTTTAATCTGATGTAAAGATAGAATATTAGTTATGTGATTAGTACGTTTCATTTGGTTCAATGTAAAATATTTTTAGAAAAATATTTTCATATTTTACGATGTTTGTTTTAAAATAAAATATTTAATTAAAAGTAAAATATTTTCAGTTAACTAAACTAATTAAGACAAATTTGTGTAAAATATTTTATACTTGAAATATCGGTAAAATATTTTACATTTATCGCAATTTGCCAGTCCCGATACACTGCCTCTCTCTCACTTTTACGCTTTCTCAGATTTCTCTCCACAACCCTGCCCACCCTCAGCCCTTCTCTCTCAGCCATCACCAATTCCACTGTCTTCATCACCACCCATCATCGGTTCCACCCTATTCGGCACCACCCATCACCGGCTCTCCCTTCATCATTGCCACCCATCACCAGCTCCATGTCATCGGTGCCACCACTAGTTCTCAAGTTTTCTCAACGCCACTGTCAATCTTGTTCCTTCTTCAAGATTATTTAGCTGGGTTTCTAGAGGTTGGTTTGTGGTGGGACTTGCTTTTAGTGGGTCAGAGGTGGATCCGGTGATCAAGATTGTACAGTTTTTGGTTGATGGATTTTGGGTCTCAGTTGTTCGATATGGTGGCTTGATGGATGGCATGGGTGGGGTTGTTTTTCATGGGTCTTAGTCTTTCTTTTTAGTGGCAGATTTCAATTGTTTCTCGTTTAATTTTTTTTTTTTTGGGTAATTCAACAAAATGAAGATAAAGCTGCTCACCAATTCAACAATGGCTCCACTACATCATGGTGTAGGCATTTCTTATAGAGTTAAAATAGTTGAAAATAAACCACAATTTGTAGCAACCAGAATTAAATATGGATGGAGATCAAGAAGAACAGGAAGGGTCTGATTCTTAAATTGTTTCTCATTTCTCATGGGTTACCGTTGTTTTTCAAGATGATTGTGGCAGATCTTGATTGTTTTTTCCATGGGTTTGTGGCTTTGTATTTACCGGTGATCCTCTAATAGCTCCAAATAGATTTCTCAGATTTGGTTGGTAGGATATGCACTAATCCGGTGGGCTGTGAGAAAAATGTTCACATTTTATATTTAAAAAAATTTTGAAAATGATTTTCCTTTTAGACAATCAAACACGGTAAAATGAAAATATTTTCAGTAAAATATTTTACATTTGAAAATATTTTACTTCAAAACAAACGGAGCGTAAGACTTTGACGAATGGTGGGTACTGTTCGTTATGTTATTGTTTCTTAGAACCTATTCTTATTTTAATGTGATTTATGTTCTTTTTCAACCATTATGTTTTTTTTTTTTTTTGTGTGAGAAAGAAGACGTTTATTAATTAAAATCAAAGCACGGCCAAATCAGCCTGAACAAAGGGTAAGGTGCGAGATGGGACATCCTCCATCCACACGGTACAACCTGGTGTCATCAAAGCTAACCTAGCTAAACTATGAGCAACTTTGTTGCCATCTCTCCTAATGTGAGAGTATGACAATTCTGAAAACAAACCTAAAAATAAAGAGACATCATTTATCAGTGGTGCAAAAGGAGTCAATCCATTGTCATTGTTCCTCAAAGCCTTCACTATCACTTCTGAATCACCCTCCACAATAGCACAGTCCACTCCGATCTCACTGCCAAACTCCACTGCTCTGCACGTGGCAATTGCTTCCACTTCCACAGGCTGGTATGCTTGCTCCAATTGTTGAATTAAGGATGCCATTACCTCACCATTGCAGTCACGAACAACCACTCCAATCCCTGCTTTGTTTTCTGCATTTGAGATTGCTGCATCATAATTGATCTTATATTTATTCCGTGGTGGGGTTGTCCATTTTGGCTTGGGCTCTAGTCTAATCAGGTTTGGCAGAGGATTGACTGATCTGATCTCATCCCAGCGCTCTTGTGCAATTAGTTTCAGGTCCTTAGTTAGGCAGCAAGGTTGTTGTAGCCGAGATTGATTTCTTTGGTGCCAAATACACCATACTTGGATAGCAAAGAGCTCAAGGGGCTTCCCATTCTCCATTAACCATCCGCATAGGTGCTTGAAATCAGTGAAGACCTCCCTTGACCGAAAGCTCCACCTATCATCATTCCAAACCACGTTCAAACCTGAACAGCCCCAGAGAGCATGTAGCGTGTCTTTTGCCATTGAAGCACATCTGTCACAGGTTGGGTTTGGAATAATTGTTTTTCTGTTCAGGTTAGACTTTGTTGGGAGGGATTCTTTGCACGCACACCACAAAATATTTTTGTACTTGTTTGGAACATCCAATGACCAAATGCTTTTCCAGAATTTCTTGTCCAAGTCCGATTGTGTACCTTCTTCAACCCCGGTCTCCAACTCCTTTAGAAAACGATATACAGACTTGCAATTGTATTGCCCATCTGCCGTGAAAGGCCAGAACAGAGAGTCTTCAGTCTGGCTTCGGGCAAGTGGGATCTTCTTTGCAAGTTCAGCTTCAGTTGGTATAAGAACTCCCTCCAACATTTCAGCATCCCAATTCCCTGTTGTCTCATCTATTAAACAATTAGCATCCTCCATAGACTCGATGATTGGAGAAGTGACTAAAGGTGGATGTTTAATGGGAAGCCAATGGTGCTGCCATATTTTAATGTTTTTTCCATTGCCAACCCAAAATCTTGCACCCATTTTGGTAACCTCCCTTCCCTTCAAAATGCTTTTCCAAGCATATGACCCAGTTGTCAATTCCTTGGCTTCCATGAATGAACAATGAGGGAAAAATCTTGCCTTGAATATCCTGTAAAAAAGAGTATCTTTATGTGATTAGTATAAAGATGAATTCAATTATATTCTATAATTAAACTCTCTATTATAAAGATGAATTCTTCATGCCTCTGTGAACTCCATAGAGATAAAAAAAAAAAAAAAAAAGCATTATGTCACAGGTGTGGAAATATACTACGAACCAAGTTCAAAAAAGTAAGTATTAGATATTTGTGATAGTTTTACTTCATGAGATGCCATATGTATTGGGGGAAGAACATGGGCTTAACCAGATTTTGTTAGAAACTAGAGACAATCATAATTGTAAGCCTCAGTTTGAAGTCATTTTAACTATTTAAAATAACTTTATACCGATGGAAAACTGACACAACCCATAACGTCCGAAACACAACAGAATGGACTGAAATTTTATCCAAGTTGGAATAGGATGGGTTCTCGTACTAATTTGCATACCGGTATGAGATTTTCTGGCCGTTTCTGCTAGAATGGAACAAAATTCAAAACTTTGAGTTTTATAATTTACTTACAAAATCTATCAATTGTTGTAATTGAAAGTAGGCTATTACGAGAGTATATCAACTATAAGAACTCTTTTTAAAAAAAAAAAACTGTAAGGAAACCATCTAGACTTGTTTTTTTTTTTTTTTGGGGGGGGGGGGGGGGGGTGTGGGATCATTAGATGACATCAATATTTTCTTCTAGCGGGCCAACTCTTATTTTTTGGGGTACAGCATTTAAAAAAGTAAGAACTACAACAGCCAAGCACTGCAGCCCTTGAACGTGGTTCCACCACCACATGCTAATAACTATAAACCAGCCAAGCGCTGCAGCAAGAACTTTCTACAACAATGATGGAGGTCTCACTAAAATAGATAGTAAAAACACCCATTTATCATTGAATGGAAAAAGGAAAATGAATATTGCATACCACTCAGCACATAGCAAGTAGGTGTAAAATTGTCAAAGTAAAGAGATAAATAAAATAAAAAAAAAAAACCCTTAAATGCAAGAAAGTGAGAGAAATAGGGTAAAGGAGAGGTGGTTATCTTTTAAAATCAAACAATCCACAACTCTCGGTATTTTTTTTTTCTTCGGATAAATCAAACAATTCATAACTACAAATATACTGAGATAATGGTGAGGGGGTAAATGACAGTTTTTATAACAGCTGTTAACTCATTATATTAGAAGTTATATATGATTAAAATTTAAAGATAACAAACAATTAATGCGATGACATAATAAGTAAAATTAATCCCATTGTTTGATTATATTAGAAGTTATATATGATCTAATTTACCCCCTCCAATGCAAATTTCTTAAATTTAAGAATTTTTTTTTTTTTAATAATTTTAGATTGAAGAATTCGAACATGGACTTTAATAAATTAGATCATCTTAGTGTTGCATATCTAAAGAGGCCTTTATGGACATATCAAACAATGGGATAACATAATAAGTAAAATTAATCGAGAAAGATTATAGGAGGTAGGAAGCATTGCATGAGGAACATTACTTCATGGACTCTATTTTGAACAAGAAGTTCAATTAAGAAATGAAAATAACTAGGAGTTCATGTAGAGTAAGTACCTTCAATCATCTAGCACACAGGATTAGTAAGAAAACCCCCCAAGAATCAATCATGCACAACCAGGGACGGACCCAGGATTTCAAGCTGGGGGGGGGGGGGGGGTAGAGTTAATCGAAAAAAAAAAATTTCAATACGCATCCATATAGTATTAAAAAACTATCAACCAAGACAAATGCACAAAAATCATTGTTTCTTAATTTATTAAGATACAATTAATTACCAACAAAAATAAAAGACACGAAAGACTATTGCTTTTTAATACAATCATCTATGAAAAGGGAACTCAACGCTCTTTTAAATTTTCAAAATCATCTATAATTGAATCCAAACTAAATATCAAAGTTATATCCTTTTCAATGTATAAATTTAGTATACTTCACTTCTTTTCAATTTATAAATTTATCAAATTTAGCATTATAAGTTAACAATAGGCGCAAGTGAATCACTGTAATTTTCTTAAATTTATGTGACAATTTACTATATTATATGATTTATTTTTTTCTTTTGTCTTTGGTCTTTGTATCTCTGCTTTTATTTATCTCTTTGTCTTTGTCTTGTGTACTTATCTTTGAAAAGAAATATATATATATATATATATATATATATATATAAAAGAAAAAATTAAAAGCAAAAGGGCAAAAAGAGAAGAAAAGAAAAACAATGTTTGTGCTGACGCGGTGACTATGAGCCCGTTTGGTTATAGTTTTCAAAAATTGTTGTTTAAAAAGATGTGAAAATTGTGGTTTAAAAAGTGTTGTTGAACAATATGTTTTTAGTGTGAATAAAACAAAAAAATGTGTTTGGTATCATAGTTTAAACAATGTTTTTCAGTGTTCAAAAAATGTAAAATATGTGTTTGGTATGTATGTTTTGTTTGATAAAAAAAAGCTGACCCGTATTAAATTTTAAGGATGTAATCCCATTTTTATCCCTGCTTTATGTGCATAATGCCATCCTTCAGCGTGCATTTCCACCTGCTCTTGGTACGTGTCACCTACCCACCCAAACACATAATGTATTTAATGAAAGTGAACAGTGTCAGTGGGTCCGGGTACAGTGAAAAAGTGTTGTCATTTTTATTACAATTATGCCATCACAAATGCTGTTTATTGTTTAAAATGTGGCCGGACCATGTTTCAAAAATTATGTTTCAAACACAGGTTTTTGAGTTTGTAGTTTTCAAACAATCCTATTTTAAGCACCATCACCAAACGGATTGTTCCAAATTTTGGACATAGTGTTCAGTGTTTAAACACTGAACACTGTTTTCAGTTGACACACCAAACAGGCTCTATATATTGGTCACTTGACCATACTGATAATAAGCAACTGGATGTAGCAATCCATTTGCTTGCGTTGGGGGTAATTACCGTTGAAGAAGGAGTTCACATGAAACCACTGTTTATATATTGACAGTTATAATTTGTTTCTGTGCCATATGGAACTAGAAGAAGAAGAACAAGAAGAAGAACCAAAGCCAAAATCTTATATTATGTGTACGTTTATACGCTTAGTTCATGGGTATGGTTTATTCTTTTCATTCAATGGTTTTTAGTACCAACAAACAGCATTGCATGTACCCATTTCTAAAGCAAGTTCAAGGTCCTCACAGAACTTCGCTCTCCTATTACCCTAACCTCATAGACCACTGTTTGTCACTAAAGTCTTTAACTTTTGCCAAAACCATTCATGCCCAGTTGATAAAAGTCGGGTTTGATAGCCATACTTTTCTGGGTAATCGCTGTCTTGACTTATACTCTCAGTATGGCACAGTCAATGATGCCTTGAAAGTGTTTGATGGCATTGCTGACAAAAATTGTATACTCTCGCCTCTGGCTTTCTATTCATTTTTTTCAATTCGTTTTTCCGTTTGGTTTTGGACTACTGGGTTAGTGGGTGTGGGTTTACTTTTTTTTTTTTTTTTTTTTTTTTTTACATGGGCTCCGGGCTGGCCGACTCAGTGGGATGATTCAGGATTTTTAGAGGGGGCCCAAGTCTTCTTCTTGTTTTTTTTTTTTGGGAAAATTTACTTACTACAAATTTTTTTTTGGGCCCCCCTAACCTGGGTCCGTCCCTGTGCACAACGAGTCTGTTGTGTATTCTTCACCTGATAGTTCTACATCCATTATGGCCACAGGATCCAAATTTCCATCTTCCTCTGGGAATACTCTAAGGGTCTGTTTGGATAGAACTTATTTTATTGAAATTGAAAATTGAAAACTGAAAATACTGTAGTAAAATAATTTTTAAATGTGTGAACAGTATCGTGGGATCCATTTTTAATGAAAAAATTATTAAAAAATAAGATTTATGGATCCCGTAACTGAAAAGTTGCTAAAAAGTTGTGTAAAAGGTACTGAAAAATTAATTAAAATAATTTTTAAATGCTGAAAAGTTGATTAAAATGCTGACAAGTTGCTGAGGTGTGCAATAAGTTTGGTACCAAAGTCAACAATCACGGCACAGTTGATAAAGAAAAAAAAAATGGCTGAAATGCGCAACAGTGTAAACGCAAACGTAAATAATCCGTATCCAAACCAACACTAAAAATATCATTTGAGCAACCATATATAAATGTCACATCATCTGCTGATTTCACACTAGGAATCAAGCAAAATTTCAAGTCCCAGCACACTATATATGGGATCACATAGCCATTCATTTCAAATTTCTTTCTGATTGATTCACTTTCATTAGTCCCCCAGCCACACAAAACTGACTCGCCAGTATGAGTGAAAATGAAAATTTTCTTTATCATCTTATCTGTGCTCAGGTTGCATCCAAGAGCCATATTTATGACTTTATCCAAAATCTCCGAAACTTTAAAAAAGATGCTATCATGAGATTTCAAAGTCTTGAGCTTAGATCGAAGATCTTCTCCTTCAATCTTTATGAAGTCCACATCATCTGAGGCATTCCGTACAGCCACTTTTCCTTTCCATGGGCTCTCACAGAATTCAGAAGTTAGAAGACTAAAAGCCTAGCAAAAGTTCGAGAAGTTATAATATGGTGCAGTACTAAAGACTGAAATGCAGTTGTGAAAGCATCCTTTGCTAGAGAAGTCTTCAACTACTCTCCTCCAATGATACTCTGCAATTTCCTCCTCAAATGCATGGTTCAACAAACTTAAAATCTCGTGAGGAAGCAATCTGCTGAAATTGAATTTTGGCTTCACCGACCGCTTCAGATACCGAAGGTGACGACGAATTCGCCAGTCATCATGTTTAAAGAATAACTTTTTGTAAGTTTTCATAGCAACAAAGGGGACTCGATCATATGGAAGACTGTCCCACTTGCGACGGCTCATGTATGTCTCAGGCAGCTCCAAGGCTTTTCGAAGTGGGATAAGGATCTGTTTTCGCAAACGTTCTCGAACTCGATAAACATAGTGAGCCTCCTCAATCCCTCTGTACTCAGCATCAGAATCATAAGGGAAGAGCTTTCTAGCGACACTCTCACAAAAGAGAGTCGAACGATCATAAGAAGAGTCAAGAGAAGGACACCACTTTGCAGCTAAACTAATCTTATCAATCTGGCCAGTATTCAAGAACTCAAGATCGGATTTTAACAGTCGAGCAAAGATATCGTATATATGTTCATATAAAAAGCGATAATCCTCGTCATTATTGTATTTCTCAATGGCCTTTCTTGCCAAAAGAATTCTTTTCTGATCCCTCAACCGCATTGTCATTTGCTTCTCCCCGGGTGGTTCTTCAACTATTTTTGAATATTTCAGCTTTACTTTTTTGTAATTCTTCATCACAGTAATTTCTCTCCTCACATAAAATTCATATTTCCGAATTTCATAGCCATAGAGGAGCCGGTAAAGAATTTCGAGCAAGTCTTTCAAATAACCGAATTTGACAAACACCTCGAGATTGTATGCTAGTGATTTAGGGTGACATTTGTAGAGCCATAAAAGTGAGGCAAAAAACTTCTCTTTGCCATCTTTCCTGGGAGGAATTGTTTTTCTCAAGAAGCAAATAATTTTGAGGGTGGTAAGTGAATTGTGGTTCCAAGATTTCTCTAAAAGGAATTTCAGAGCATTCAGACTCTGTTGATTGTTCCCACAATTGTAAAGATCTATGCAAGGATGACAAAATTGAAATTGATACCACTCGAAATAAGGTATAGGAGGCATGAATTTTTGCTTATCAAAGCTGCCACTTAGCAATAAATCCATGAAGGGGTCTTTGATATTGAGATGATGATCAACAGATGAGGATGGATGATCATGATGGACTTCTGGTGGCCCCAATAACCCTAACCCATGATGAGATGGATTGGGTTTGGGTGGGTGGAATAGCAGAGCAGAAGAAGATGTGTATTGCTTTCGGTATTGTAAAAAATAATGAACTTGTGTCAAACCTCTCCGCGCTTTATTGATAGGCATAAACATACGAACTAGAAGAAAATCCTGGTTAATAGGAAAAACACTCTTAAAACAACATATATGTTTATACCAAAATCAAGAATAAAAAAATGAATATATTAAACAGGCAGTAGCAGGACGTAGTGAACAGTAACACAATAATACTACAATCAAATCATGCCAAATTTCCTTCTCAAAAAAAAAAAAAAAAAAAAATCATGCCCAATTTCTCTGTACAAGTAACAAGTAACAAGTAACAAGTAACAGTAAAGCTTTTTTGAAAAGTTTGCTGCAAAGGTTACCTTTTTAGCATGGTCATGGTCATGTTGTGGTGTAAGCTAAAACAGAGATCTTTGATTAAAACAAAAGACAGATTTTTTTTTTTTTTTGGGTTGAGATATAAGCATCTATCAAGTTTTTATTTTATTTATAATTAAATTTAATGTTCTAATCTTCACATATAGTCAAAGACTTAAAAAATTTCCTAAGGAATAATAATAACAAACACACAGAGACGGAGAAAAAGAAAATTGCGTGAGCAGCAACAATACATACCATTTGAAAGGGATCAGATCTTCATACACATTCACAGAGACAGAGACAGAGACAGAGTATTAAAATTGTGAGCTTGACCGATGCCCTACCTCTGAGGCCGACCGGTTACCTTTTTTGATTATCACCGGCAAAAATAAAAAGGAGACCATGTCTGCGGCGATGAAGAGAGAGTGTGGGTAAAAAAATTAATTTATTTATCAGAGAGAAAGATAGTTTTTAAAAAATTAAATACTATATTTATTTACGTAAGCTGTGTCAAAAAATATTTAAACTGTCTTATAGCTTTAGTTAGGATTCAAGGCAATATATTTGATAGAGTATCTTAAAA
The DNA here is from genome assembly GCF_932294415.1 of Quercus robur. Lineage (NCBI taxonomy): Eukaryota > Viridiplantae > Streptophyta > Magnoliopsida > Fagales > Fagaceae > Quercus > Quercus robur. The sequence goes on from NC_065536.1 coordinate 609,508, forward strand.
AAATCTAGAAAATCTGAATCTCTTTAAAATTAGGTTTGGAGCATTCACACTAGATGTGGTAAATGTGTCAAATGTCAAATATTTGGCACATCAAACACCAAAAAACTCCATTTATCCGATGTTCTAAATCTCATAAATTATACAACACTGAACAGTACCCTCACAAATTTGCCATGGTACAAACGAAATGTGGCATATGATTTTTTTTTATTCGGCTTTTCTCTCTCCTTTCACTTCTTTAATTGAGATTTTCTCTCTCCTCACAATCTCTCTCTCTCTCCCAACCGGTGTTCTTTCCTCAAATCAAACCCAAAAATCTTCTTTCTTCTCTCTTTGCACCTCAAATCAAACTCCAATTCCTAGTTCAAAACAAAACCCAGAAATGGAATCATCACAAACTCAGAAAGAACAAAGGAATCAGCGATGGAGGCAAGGTAGAGCTTGGTGCTAGGGAAGGCGAAGCCATGAAGATCGACGTGTGAGCAGTAAGCGAGGTTTGTGAGGGCGAGGTCCGCCACCGAAGTGTTCGTCACAATCATGGGATTGGAATCAACGTGGGCATCGACGTTGAGGTGAGATCAAAATCGACGTTGAGGTGAGATCGGAGTGTTCGTCACAATCATGGGCATCAACGTTGATGTGAGATCGAAATCGTGGGTTGCCGATGCTAGTGGGTTTTGGTTGCCGGTGCAAGTGGATTTGTGGCTTTGGGTTGGCAGTGCTAATAGTTTCGTAGGTTTGGGTTGTCGGTGCTAGTGGGTTTTGGTTGTGTTTTCTGGGTTTGAGTTGCTGTGTTTTCTGGGTTTGGTTAAGTGTGTTTTAATGGGTTTTGTGGTGGGTTGTTGATGACGGTGGTTGTGGTGGTGATTTTGTTTTCAGTTTTTTGTTTTGTAATGGATTGTGACTACCACGATGGTGGTGGTGGTGGTGGCAGCAGCAATGGTAGCAGTGTTGTGGTTGTTATTTATTGTGTTGTTTATATTATTTTAATGTGTAGTAAATATTATTTTAATGTATAGAATTGAATGATAAAATATCTGATAAATGAGATATTGTAAAATAATATGATAAAATAATAAAGTAGGTCTTTGGTGTGGCAAAATGGCATAAATTATGCCACATCTGCTGTGGATGCTTGTATTAGTTGTGATGGTGGAAGAAACAAGTAACTTCTAAGTATTTGTTTGGATACGGATGAAAACTCACGCGTTTGTGTTTTTGTCTTTTTTTTTTTTACCAGTGCCTCTTGCATTGTTCATGGGACATGAACAATGCATTAAGGCAGATGTATAGTATTTAGGAGAGTAAACAGTAACCCCAAATTTTTTTTTTTATTGTTTTCAACAATAAATTTTCAATTTTCAACAAAATAAGCAGTATCCAAACACACCTTAAGTGTGCATTTGGTATTGGCTTAAAAAACCTTTTTTTTTTTTTTTTTTTTACTATTTAGCTTATTAAATAATGTAAACCATTTGTCATAGTGTAAATTGAAAATAACATGGACTAAATTGACTGCTACTAAAATGTAAGAATCACATTTACTGTGACCCCAAAATGTAGAGGCTAAAATAGTGTTTTTGCCTACGTAAATTTCATTAAAAAATTAAATAAATAATAATTTGAAACTATTTTTAAAATTTTTAGAGCATCTTCAATAGGCTTTTCAAAGCAATAAAATTTTATTATTAAAAAAAAAAAAAAAAAAAAAAACTCCCTTCAACCATATATTTAAATTCTATTTTGTTTTTTTTTAGGGAGTTACCATAGTGGCTCTCTTGAAGAAGAGAGTACAATAGTACTGTAGCAACTCCAGACAATGTTCTCCCTTAAAATAATTCTTGAATAAAAAGTGTTTTTTTTTTTAATGAAAAATCATTTTTTGGGTTGGTTAGATTATGACTGATTTATTCACATGTCGGGATGGTGACCCTCATTTGTCTAGTTTTGGTCTTAAGAAAAATAGTCAGGATGGAAAAGCTACAGTACTAATTTAGCTTACACTCAGCCTAAGTTTTTAAGGACCGGTAATTACATCGAACATGTATCCTTCTAAATGACTGAATTTTTTAGTTTTTTTTTTTTTTTTTTGGAGAGACGATTCATTAACAAAACTAGAAATGAACAAGAGGTTTAGGACATATCCTATTAAAGTACATCCCGTTGAGGTCATCCTCAAAAACATCAACCCTGTCTATAGACGGACTATCAAATAAGTAAAAATCAACAAGCTGAATGACTGAAATTTGATTTTAGGGTCTATTTCCTTCTTCCAATGCATTTTGCAACTTATCATTACCTAAGTTTGATGAAATGGTCAGATTGTCTCTCACCAACACTATGGACATAAAATAGAACAGCCTAGGTATTACTTTACTAAAGCAGAATACTACCATAACCCTCTTCTCTGTCACTCATTGATATGTTATATTAGTGTGACAGAGCAATAAGTGGCTTGTTTATGGAGTATTGAACTCCAAGTTTGATTAGGTTGTACTCTTGCTAATAATGCATTTAATAAGAAAATGTTGTGACCTATATTTAAAAAGAGCTGCGAGTTGTCAGATACATGCAAATACTGTTTCTTCTGAGTAGTATTGCCCTACACTAGTGTTGATCTGATAATTAAGATGTAGTTGATAATTACAGAGATATGAAGACCCACATCTAGTGAATTTGGTTAGTGTCATACTCTGCAGGAAGGGTCATCCCAGAGAGTGTGATCTACAATTATGGAACAGTTCTCTTGGACCTCTTAAGTGGGAAGCATATTCCTCCAAGCCATGTATGTTGTCTTCATTCCATAAACCCTGAGATTGTTCTCCATTTATTTGAATTCCAAGGTGTCTTCTTCTTCTTTTGTACAATCACCATGGATTATAACTAGTATGTACAATCATATATCTGTAATGCTTCATCTAAAGGATCTAGAAATGGATTACAGCCTTGCATATGAGTCAAATATATCTTGAATGCATTCAATGTTACATTGGATTCCACTATTTATCTAAGTCGTGTAAGTTTTATTATTTATCTTTTTTTTTTTTTGGTTGACATCATTGCTACCTCAAACGATTGGGTAATGAGAAAGGCCCCACATGGAGTTGTGTGCTCATCAAGCAACTTGTTTCGCTTAACAATTCTTTATGAGCTTAGTTTGTCATGACTTTCAGAACATCTGGGACATCCACAAGTTTTAGACTTGAGTTAATTACTGGCATTGAATAAAAACTCATTGGATATCCACAAGTAAAAACTCATTGGTACTTGTTTATATCAGTATTTGGGTTATGCTTACAAATACACAGGCACAAACCCCCCCTACCCCCCACCACACACACACACACACTAAAGCTGTATATGGTTGAATCATATGATGGCCAACACTATTTTGACAGTTTCATAATTATTCAAGTGATTATTACAATTCCAGGCGTTGGACCCGATAAGAGGGAAAAATGCATTACTACTGTTGATGGATTCATTATTGGAAGGACAGTATGCCAACGATGATGCTACTTATAAATTGGTTGAACTTGCTTCAAAGTGTCTTCAGTCTGAGCCTAGGGATTGGCCTGATACAAAGTTTCTTCTAGTAGCAGTTACACCACTTCAAATCTTGAAAAACTGTCTGTCTCTTCTGGTTGCTCGTTCCTGCTGCCTCTGATTCGCTTTTTGATGCATGTTCTAAAAATATAGTGGTGATGCCAACTATGCTTTCCCCCTCCCTTGTACAAGGATGGATCTTACTGCTGTGCATGATATTCTGCTAAAAATGGGGAATAAACTATAAAGTTGAAGAGTGTGCAGAAAATATGAGGTATTTGAATGATCTCTTCTATAATTCACACTTTTTCTGGTTTGACTGTATAAAGTTTTGATACGATTTGGTAATGCCGATACTCAAGAGTCAAGTCAACAAATCCTTAATCACAATTAGATTGAGTTTGAGTTGGCCAATTTTGGTAAACCCCAACCATTTTAGGAATTTTGGATTAAGGATTTTTGGTAAGACAATTATTTAAGATTAAATAAAGAACTTTTTCTTTCCTACATTTTGTGTACATTTGTAATCACAATCAGGTGCCAACTTATGCAGATTTGTCATTGCATCATTGTACTATGGTTGAAAAATAAATTTTCATTTAATTTGGATGTCTATGGTTGAAAAAAAATTCAGGTAAATAAAATTATTTTTATTTTAATTTTTGTCCTTTTTTGGTTGTCCTATAGGTTCCTCTTTTTCACTTCCAGTCCATTAGAGTTTTATTTTATTTTATTTTGCTGAATCAGTCCATTAGAGTTTTACCCAGGCCAAGTAGTTCAATTAATTTTCTCCCTTACAAAAGGAAGACAAGGATACCAAGTGTACAAAAGTTGGCACACAGCTAGTACATCACCACCTACAAGAACCATTGTCTACCTTGACCCATGGAGATAAAACAGAAAAGCACCAACAAACAGTCAATGACAAAGCATAGCAAAAGTGTAAAAGCAGAACCAAAGAGACGACAAAAAAGGTATCAATGTTGAGATTTTGTGGTCCCTAAAATGGAGTCAAACACAGAAGAGAGTTAGAGAGAGAGGGTAAACACTTTCAAATAGGAGGTCCAAGGGGAAGGCTTTATTTGAATTCCTCGCTTCTCCAACGTTTTCCCTTGAGAAAACCTAAACATTGAAAGTGTTGGATATTTTTATAAAAAAAGAATATTATATTTATTTTAATATTCATTTATGTGTATCAATTATCTCTCAATGTCAGATATTTGATTGCTAAATTTTGAAATTAAGATATAATTCAAAATTTGAATAGCTTTTGTCAATGGTTTTAATCAGGAAATTTATGAAAATTAATTTGAATTTTAATATCCTATATTGTGAGCTTTTAGTATACTTTCCTTTATAAACTTTTGCTTTAAAACATTTCTTTTAATATATTTAATAACAATGTTATAGATAGAAAGATATTGTACAACTATATATTTATATAATTTACTGTTGATGGGTTATAGCATTATATATTGCTTTCCATTCTTGGTTGTAATTATTGTGTATGGTCAAAGTTTCAAAAGAAAGTATTAGTTGATAGCTAAAAGATAGCCATGTTAGGAGCTGTAATTTTGTTTTTAATGGCATTATAACACTAAAAGACAAACTTGATTTGTCTATTAACTTACCTCACCTATAACACTAAAAGACAAACTTGATTTATCGGTTTATATATAATCAATCAATATATATATAAAAGCAAAGACCTCATGCGAGAGTGCATGAGGTTCTGCCATGTGGCACTCTATATGAGTTCTTTGCAATCCTCTTTATTATGAAATGATGTTTTCCAACCTTAAAAATTAAAACAATGCAGCTTTTATGTTTAGCACTTATTGCTTCATCAAAAATCAATTCACTTCTTCCTTTCTTCTAACTCTTCACTTCTTTCAATTACAAAAAACAAAGACTCTTCACTTATTCCGTACAAGAAAAAAAAAACTTTCACTTCCCCGTTCAAATTTAAATGCACACTATGGATAAGCACCTGACAAAGTGAGACCAATCTTTGCACTATTACACCTTTATAATAATATTATACTTTCCAAGTAATTTCCGTTGAGATCAAACCCATCTTAAATTTTTTAAATTTCATTCATTCTCTTTCTTAACTCTTCAATTCTTTCTCTGCCTCTTAACTCTTCACTTCTTCTAGCAAAAACAAAAAAACTCCTTCACTTCCCCTTTCAATTAAAGGCACACTACGTACCTGTTTCTTTTGAAAATTATATATTGATGGATCAAAAATTCCTCTATGAGTTCATGGACAAATGCTCCTTTCTTAGTGTCTGTAAATAAATAAATATTGCCAACTCTCTCTTTTTTTCTTTATTTCATTTTTTTTTTCAAAATTTTATTTGGGATATTGAGTTTGTGGTTTGCAATGTTTGAGGGAAGACAGACTCAGGGAGATTGAAGCTTCAACTTTACCTATTTTGGCCAAGGACTAAAGTCACTAAACCCAAGGAGAAAAAGCCACCGGCCCCTAATTTATCAAACCCTTCTTCAGTATCTAAGAGGTACAAATTACTAATAGTCAATTTGTTCATTCTTTATTGTTGTTTGTTAATGGGTTTTTGATAATCAAACTAGATGGTGATTTGTTTCTTTTCATTTGAACTGTTTACTAGTTGAGATTTTTACTAAGCCACACCGTTTTTGTAATTTATGATTTGGCTTTTGGTGAGTAATTTAAATATGTTACATGAGGATGTGATTAAGAAAATTAGTTGAATTGGGTACTATTTAGACCCTAAGGCAAAGACAGGTTGAGTAAATAATCAAGTTTTGTTGGGCAGGTAGAAAGATCAATGAGGAAGAAGCTTAATCAATAAATCAAGCTCCTCTATGCCACATGAAATTGGAGCACAAACTCATGTATCTATATGGATTGGGTCACATTCAAAGCGCCAATGGAAGCAAAACTTTTGTGGGATTTGTAGTGCAAAGAGCCCAAGAGTAATTATATATTTTATTTTGAATCCATAGTGTTTGATAAAATGTTTGACAGAAAATTTATAATTTGATTTGGTTGTATGATGTAGCAGCCTATATAATTGACATGAGTGAAACAAATTAAACTAGCTACGGGTAAGAAAGTTGTTATTATTTTTAGGTGAATAATTTTTTTGAGAAACAAGTGAATAATTTTCTTTTACCTATTGAGGGGTTAAGTATTATTTGGTTGCAAAGTTTTAAAATAATCACCACAATCTACACATATCTATGTCCTACTAAATGATAGAAACTCAATTGTTAAAAATAAGCACAAAAAAAAAAAAAAAAAAAAAGAATATCAAAGGTACAAATTAAGAACTAAGTGGGCAGAAAAAATTATGTGGTGTCTCCATTATTTGAAGGTTAGCCTAAAATCTATATAAACTCAAGTATTAAAAAATTGTTAAATATATTATATGGTTACACCTTTGTTAAAAAATTGTTAAATATGTTGAATCATGTCTACCTCAACCATCATTGAAACTACTTGCTTTATTTATTTATTTATTGGTCAAGTATCATGTACAGTTGTCCGCAAGAGCCTTGACAATATCAAAGTGTGTTTGTTGCTTTTCCTAGACATGAATCACTATGCAACCTTAGCACTACTATAGTTAAAATATTATTGAAGATGCTTCATAAGATCAATGCCTTAGTTAGACATTTCATATGACAAGGGATAGGTTGAAGGAGTTTGATATGCATAATGAATGCTTGCAATTAATTGGTTTACAATCAACTGATGGTTTGCAACAAAATATGCCTACATTATCCTAAGTTTCTACTATAATTGTAGGTAATTTTAGCAATGAAAATATCCACCATTTATGTTATAATATATGTACAAAAATTTCAAAAACCATTTTACATAAAAGTTTATAGCATTATCCACGCAATGCGCGGGCAACCTTCTAGTATATGTATAAAAAGAAAGCTATTCATCACACATTGATTTCAACAATTTTATGTCCATTTAAAGTTTTAAAGTTTGCAAACGTTTTTATTTTTTTGCTAAGGACAAGCCACGGGTCTGGCTTTATATATATATATATATGGAAAGAACTAAAAGTTATACACACACATTTTTATTTTTGAATTAGAAAGCTACAGACTTTTCAAAAACAATTTTTTGTCTTAAACACTTACCATCTATTGCTTCTTACTGCTCACAAAAAAATTTTATTTTTTACAAAATTTTCTGGAAAAAGAAAGTACTATAGAGAGCTTATATCCTACGAGCAGTGTAGGCTCGCAAGGATAATCAGCAAAGGTGGCTGGGCTGTTATATCCTGGAAGCAACATGCAGAAACTATTTGTCTAACTACATCGGATATACTGTAGACAGCACGATTTGTCTCAAGACAATGACTTGGTCCACGCCTCATCTCCACCACCTCTTCTGGTAAAATAAAATTGTGTAATTTCCAAGGAAAATTCAAGTATTATCTCTCATTTATTTCCAACAGAAAGTACACCAATTTTCCATAAAAAATTTCAAACAAATGTGGCAGAAATTTTAAAACTTCAACAAATTTAGATATCATTATTACCCAATAGTTGTGTTCCTCAAATTTTGATTTGTCCCTTCACAAGTAACAGGCTGTTTAAAGAGCATAGAAATCAAGGTATTAATATGGGTGAGTTACAGAGTTATTCATTAATGGTTTCGGTCTACAATAACCAAAGTCTGCGAGAAGAAAGTGGAATCAATGAGAAGAGATTAAGTTTTGATCATGGGGTTTTGGCAAGAAGAGATGTGGCTGTCAAGAAGGATTTCATCTTGGATTAGGATTCAAAATTTCATTCTGGGGATTTTGAATTCAATCGGGTTTGAGTTGTTTCCTAGTGAGGATGGTGTTGATTATAAGTGGGTCGTGTGAGACTCACGTGGGATTTTTAATAGTAGTGGAAGCTGAGGTGGAAGGGTTGACGTGGAGGGATTATTTATATTTTAATTTAATTATGCCATGTGTACATTCTATTTGTCACCTAAGCAGATTTCGTTAGTCGTCTAACAGTAAGTACCAAATTGATTGTGACTTGAAAATAGCAGGGACTAAATTAATTGCTTCCAAAATGTAGGGACCAAATTAACCGTGACCCCAAAACGTAGGGACCAAAATGTCGTTTTTGCCAAAAAAAAAAAAAAAAAAATTTGAAGTACTAACGTGCGCTTTTGAGAAGAATGGAGGGCTAAAAAATGCCACGTATCAAAAAGGTGTCATTGATAAGTGAATTAACGAATCCACATGTAAGTAAAACTTAGTTCACTCCATCTCTTTCACATATACATAATCATGCATCTATTATATGCCTAAAAGCATTAAAGGATTACCCTTGTCGAGTATCTTTCTTGTGTCTCCTTTTTTTTTTTGTTCCTCTATTAGTATTTTTTTCCTTTTCTTTTTTCTTTTCCATCTTTTTTCACTTTTCTGCATTCCTTTCATTGGTTTGCTATTTCAGCTTAGACCAAGAAAGTCCAGGAATGATGACCTTCTTCTCAATCTAATTGGCTGATTATATAACTAAGTTCCTAGCTAGCTTAGCTCTAAGTCTAACGACCAGGGACGGAGCCATTCTTTTGACCACTGGATTTTGGGAAATTTTTTTTAAAGGTATATTTGAGCTTCATTTAGTATTGTTATTTCATCTTAAGAAATAACAATAGTTCAACCTTTATATTTATAAAATGTTAAGACCATGTGTGAATTTTATTTTATTTTTTTTCTTCAGATAGTTAGTTTTATCTTTTAGTTTAATTGAATAATTAATTACATAATGAAATATAAAAGTGGATTTTCATTTTTGTTTAAACTCTAGCATCACCCACCCTTAATCAAAATCCTAACTTCGTTCCTGCTAACGACCTTTGTTTGTATACACTTGTATAGTATACTCCTTGTGTACTTGGAGTATAGTATAGTACAAAGAATATACTTTACTATACTATACTAAACTTGGAGTATATTATACTATACATTGTTCTTGCATCTGAATAGGTGTAAACATGCACACATATTTTTTTTTTATAAGTAATAAAGATTTATTAACATAAAAAATAAAAAAATAAAAAGCACCCAAGTAAGTAAATTATACAAGTGATACAATCAATTACAAAGATTGGTTTCTTGATGCTAAAAGCCAATCCATTTAAAAAAGAATAACTTGAGATCTAAAATAACATCTTCTCTGCCTCAAATCCATCTCTATCTCCCTATCCTCTCACTGTGAAATTTGTCACTTTCCCTCAGTCCATTAAGAACTCGACATTGCAATATCAAGTAATCTCCAGCAATCTACATCTCTGTTCATAGGTACAAAACCCTTTTCTTTCACATCGAATTGAATTTGTTCCTATGTGTGTTTTTGTTTATTGTTAGGGTTTTAGAAATATGACATCTCCATAAAATGTTTTTGATTAACTGTACAAACATCATTTAGTTAGTTTTTATCTTTAAATTTCAGTTATATGTTAATAATCTGTTTGGGAGCTGAGAAAATGTGGGCAACTATAATGTGATTGGTGCTTTTCTATTTCTGAATGTGCTAAATGTATAATACTCCTGATTTTTTTTTAATTAAAGGTATATTCCTCACATTCTATTAGTAGGCTCACCACGCTGCACTACAAAATGTGCTTGATCCATATATAATTTGCCTTCTAACTTATTGAAACTAGAAAATTGACGTAGTACATTTGCCTTGTGTTGATGTATTGCTCTAACGATGCATTGAGGCAGTAATCAATTATGGAATTGATTTTGTTGGTTTAAGTTTTCCTTTCTCCATTAGGGTGTAATGTTGCTGCTCATGCTTTAGCTAGGAGAGCAAAGTTTCCTTCTCCTTTATTAGTCTTCAGACATTGCTAGTTTTGTACTTGCTGATTTTCGCAGTTGATTGGATAAAATTTGATCGGTCTTCTTTCTCAAAAAAAAAAAAAAGTTTTCCTTTCTCCATTAGACTTATATAAATAAATAAAAATAAAAAAGTTTTCGTCTCTCCATTAAATTATAGGAATAGATAAATTCTTGTTTAGGTTTGATGTTCCAGAGGTGCCTATTGAGGAACATTGATTCACTGTCTGAAATGATAATGCACACTATGATTTGTTATATTTTTCTCACTATCTATGAGACTAGATTAGTCCATCATGTTTAAACTATTGAATTTTACATTCCTAATAAATATTTGTGAGATTTATTTGCACTACATCCACATTGCAAGGTTTCCTCAAGTGATTAATATGTCCCTCAATAAAATTTTCTAGATTTATTTTCCTCAACTCTTTCTATTTTTTGTTTGGATTTTTCATTTTTCTATGTGTTTCCTGTGCTTTATACACTTTATACATTCATATTCATACTGCCTAAGAAGAAATATCCACTTTACTTGTTAATAATAATAACAAGTTACTTATTTTTTGCAGGTTTCATCATGCCTCCTAAGGTTAAGGAGTCATATCCCACGATATTAGCCTTGTGTCTAGGTATTTTTACCATGCAGAATAGAGTTTCATTTACTTACACTGCAAGCGATGTCCAAGACATGCCATATGGTCAGCACACTAATTCAATTCTCTAAAATGGTGAACAATTTGAGTCCACTATCCTTTACAATGACCTTAATATCCTCGAAATGAGAATTTAGTATATCAGGGACTATGCCCTTGTTCATCACAAAATCAATGGAATCTTTACAATCCCCAACAATTACCCAACAAACCAGACACTTACTCTTCGACTTTGGAGATCATCTAGTGATTTTAAATGTGGATGGGTCAGTTGTATATGCAAGAGGTTTTGGACATGCTGGGCAATTACCTTTTCCAGCAAATTGCCCAACATGTCCAAATAGTGAGTTTTATCTTTTAGTTTAATTGAATAATTAATTACATAATGAAATATAAAAGTGGATTTTCATTTTTGTTTAAACTCTAGCTTCTGCCGCCCTTAATCAAAATCCTGACTTCGTTCCTACTAAAGACCTTTTTTTGTATACACTTGTATAGTATACTACTTGTGTACTTGGAGTATAATAGTATAATACAAAGAATATATTATACTATACTTGGAGTATACTATACTATACTATACATTGCTCTTGCATCTGAATAGGTGTAAAAACGCACACATATTTTTTTGATAATTATTAAAGATTTATTGACATAAAAAAAAAAAAAAAAACCCAAGTAAACTATACAAGTGATACAATCAATCACCTTTCCCAACAAATTTCACAACATGTCTAGAACCTCCTACATATACAACTGACCCATCCACATTTAAAATTATTGGACGCGGTTGGAATGCAGGGTTTAGCCTGGACACGGTTGCATGCGTGTCCTACACAAATTTTTAATAAAAAAAAACCTATTGCAAGGAGATTTTCAAAATAAATCGTTGCAATATATGAAATTTATTGCAACGAAAATCTAGTGTTGCATAAACCTATTGCTTTTTTTTTTTAATAAAAAAATAACCTATTGCAACGAGGATATTAAGGTCATTGCAAAGGATAGTGGACTCAAACTTGATGTTGTTCACCATTTTAGAGAATTGAATTGGTGTGCTGACCATATGGCACATCTTGGATATCACTTGTAGAATAAGGAAATGAAATTCTGGACATAATCCATTCCAAGGGGCTAAAGCGTTGCCTAGAGGCGGAGCTATTACCCAATACTACAAAGAGGGTTTCTAAGGAGATGAGACTAAAGAAGAACATGTAACCTACAACAGGCTTAAGGCAGTTGACACTAATGCATTGGTCATTAATCATGGCAACTTAAATGTGTCATTTGGATTTTTTATCTCAACAAATCTTCTCTATCTTTTCCCCTTTAGGATGTGTTTGTTTGGAGGTGAAATAGAATGGATAGAAAACTTTGGAGAGAAAATGTGAAGGAAAACTTTTTTGTTGTATTGATTTTTGCATACTTTTTGAAACTATGTGTTTGACCAGATTTTCATCTTTTTCTAATTGAAATAAATTTGTTTGTCTTGCATAAGAATCAAATTTGTGTTTTCATTGTTATTCACGCCTTTTAACAGAACAATAATGTATAATGTGTGTACCATACATTGACACACACTTTGCTTCAATTGTCTTATATGATACACAAATAATTAGTTATTTAGACTCACTACTTACACTATTTTATTATTTGCCATTTACAATTTTCAAGGTGGTTAGTATACAATTTTGAAGTACATTTTTATATTTTTAACATTTTTACATTAATTTATTTTTAAATCAAATTACTTGTTTCAATCTACATATTTTTATCAACTATTCATTTGGTTTTATTTAACTATTTATTTTTGTTTTCTTTTATCTTTATGTACGGAGAAATGTCAAAATTCCATAATAGAGAATTGATTTATTTATTTTGTTATATTTATCGATTAATATTTTTTAAATTAATTTTTCTTTCAATCTTGCCCTCAGAACTAAAATTTTGACTTCGCCATTGTGCATATTATGAAGTTTTTTAGTGGATCGAGCTAAAGATTTATAGTATGATTATATTTCTTATGCATTGTTTCAACTTTCAACATTTTATAATAAGATAATAATTTTTTGTGCCTTGTATAATAAAGGTAGTTTTTTTTTATAAATAAAATAAAAAAACTGTCTTTAAAACACGTGGAGATCATATCACTTCCACGTTACAAAAAACATAATAAAAAATTTGCATCTTACACATTTTTTTTATATAGTCATTAATACACATTCATTTATATATATATATATATATATTGCATATATGAAATTGCTTCATTACCTTATTAAAAAGATATCACATTTGATGCATGAATGAGGCACAGCAAAGACTGATAATTCATTGTGTCAATGAGGTCTACACAATCATCCCCAAAAATCCAATGGTTATTACTATGAGTGAATCAATATTTCATAATGCAAATAAGATAAGCTGTCTCTCATCCAAAAAAGAGAATCACATGGATTCCCCAACCAATTCACCCCAATAAATTCTCTATATTGCATTACAGCAACACTATCCTCTGCCGAGATTTCATAATATCCTATATTGATAAGCATTACAATTGTTGTGAGAGCACCCCCATTAATGAAAAAATCCCCTCTCAACCCTCATATTTACAGCTCAAACTTATTGAAAAAAGCCCAATTGTTAGCCCAAATTCAACATGAATTGCAATGTGTGCACCCAACACAAGCCATTAAGTGCTCATTAATATCTCCAACCAGGATATACAAGAGCAAAATCTTCTTGTATTAATCTACAATCTCTTGCAGCTTTATGTATAGCATAGTCTGCTTGGGGCAAGAAAGTATACACAAAAAGAAAAAGGTTTCAACTTCCATATTGTTTCTTGTTATTGTTCGCCTTTTCTATCAGTCATGACTAGAAAGAAAGTCAAGCTTGCATACATCACTAATGACTCTGCTAGAAAAGCTACCTTCAAGAAAAGGAAGAAGGGGCTGTTGAAGAAAGTAAGTGAGCTGAGCACTCTATGTGGCATTAAGTCCCGCGCCATTATTTATAGCCCATATGATTCTCAACCTGAAGTTTGGGCTTCTGAGCATGGCATTCAACATGTTCTTGGACTGTTCAAGAACACGCCTGAAATGGAACAGACCAAAAAAATGGTCAACCAGGAGAGTTTCCTGAGGCAAAGGATTCCAAAGCCAATGAGCAGTTGAATAAACAACAGAAAGACAACCGGGAGAAGGAGATGACAGAGGTCATGTTCCAAAGCCTGACTGGAAAAAGCCTGCACAACTTAACCATGATGGACTTGAATGATCTTGGGTGGTTGATTGATCAGAATTTGAAGAATATATATAGAAGGATTGGTCAACTCAACAAAGAGGCTCAAAAAGGTGAACCAGCTGCTGCAAAAACAGAAGGAATGGTGGTGGGGAGTACTAGTACTAGTACTACTCCATCAGAGATGAATAAGCAGCCTCATGATCATCATCAGAGGACACCAGGTTTTGAGATGAACATGGACACCATGCAGAGGCAGCAATGGTTCATGGATATGATGAATCTCCCACAAGAGAACAACATGGGGTTTGGTGGAGATGAGATGATGCTGCCATTTGGAGATAACAGTCACAATGCTCTTTGGTCTAATGCCTTCTTCCCTTGATTAAAAAAAAAAAAAAAAAATCTTAAAGAATCATAATTTAGCAATTTCCATTATGTACATGTTTGCGTTAATTATAAGTTCAATGTACTTAAAATAATGTTCAACTGTTGTTTATCATAATTATGATATTCACAGTCTTATGTTGGTTCTTAAATTTGTCAATATATTTCTATTCAATCATATAATTTGAATGACCATCTAAGGTATTCAGTGTTCTTTCTTAGTTGTTTAAAACTAAATTAAACAAAATAAAAACTAGACAAGAGATGCACTTCGAAATCTTCTTCCAAATTTCTGTATGTAAATGTGCTTTATTTTTTACGCCGCATTATTTGGTTGCAAGTTGCAACTGCAATATTCACAAAATTTTCATTCAAAGGTTATCCATTTGACAAATATAGAAATATATTTTTCAATTCCAAAAATATAATAATAATAAATAGTATCAAATGTAACTAATAGTATAATTAAGGAATTAAAATTAAGAGCCTTGTAAGATGTAGTTCAATGGATATCTTATAGTATTTCCAATGGAAAGGTTTAAAGTTCAAATTAAGAGTCAATTTTGTACAATATGCCGTTTTGGTGTGCCTAGAGGAATGAAATATTACCTGTGTTCCGTTTTTGGATTACTGCTATATATATGTGTGTATGTTTGTATTTATTTATGTAAGTATGGATATTAATTTTTATGTTTATCAACATAAAATTTAAAATTCACATATTTTATAAACCTAAATATTAGTCTCAGTACATAAACCCAATATATCAACTTGAACATTTTTTTCCCCAATTTTTTTACAATTTTCTAACATTTTTTTTTTTATTGTACCAACCAAAATACCAATACCGACAGAAACACCCAAGATATTCTAGTACAACCTGGTATTGTTTCACTACATTTTAGAAGTTATTGACTTAATAACTTATACGATATATGTTTTTATATGTTTTTGATACGATATTCACTTCCATGAGTGAATATCACCCAAACAATCAAGTTATCAAAACATAGTACAAGTAGTAAATGCAGTATGAGGGTAGGGGCATAGCCAGGAATTTTAGTTTGGGGGGCCAAATTACATATTCATATACATAAATAAATTTGCATAGCTACATTTTTACCTCTTAACCTTAAATTATCCTCTATTTTCTTTTTCATTCAACATATTTAGTCTAAATAAAGCATTGAAAAACAATTGGAAACTTAACAACAGGAAATTGCTTTTTAAGTATTGTCGCTCCCTAATGTCACATATCTTCAGTGTAGTTTTTTTTTTTTTTTTCATTTAATGTTTTGTGACTAACTAATTAAGTATTGAGTCTATTGACAATTGAAATTTAACAAAAACAACAAAAAGACTTAGTCCCAAATAAAATAACTCTAAGAGAAAATTTATTTTATTAAAAACTTACTTTTTGAACTCAACAACCAAAACTACCAATTAAGAGAGGAAAATACTAAAAATTTGAAATTAACAACTATTTTTGTTACAAGGTGGATAGTTTGTTGTTCTTATCAACTATTTTTTGGAACCCAACAATTAGTTGCTCAATTCTTTTTTGCAGGGCCAGCTCTTATTTTTTGTGGGGGCCAAATATTGATTTTAAGGTCTGTTAAGGTCTAAAAAAAAATATCACAGTACCCAAGCCCAAAGAAATAAGCCAAGCCCAAAAAAATAAGCTAAGCCCAAAGAAATAAGTGCAAGGGGGCTACGAAAGAGAAGAAATGGTAGGCCCAAGAGGCTTGAAGCATAAAGAAGGAAAAAGGGAGGCCCAGAAGCTTATGAGAAAAAGAAGAAAGAAAAGGAAGAGAAGCCCATGTCAGGGGATTGAAGAAGAAAGATGAGCCGGAATCCCCAGCGACCACCAAAAGGCTTAGATTCTCCTAGGCGTATAAGCACAGTCAACGAAAGATTAAGACAGTACAAAAGGAAGGGACAAAAAGAAACACAAGAAACAGAGGAGAAGCCACAAGCGCCAAACGACCTAGCAAGAAAAGAAGAAAGAATCAACGACCTCTCATGGCGCAAGTGGGAAGCACCTCAGGGAACTAGAATGGAGAAGTATAAAAGAAGGAATAGCAGCGGACGACTTTCAAACCGACAGAATGGGATTCCGCCCGTCTGAGAAAAAAGGTAAAGAAGAAGAACTGCCAAAAGCAGGATCGAGAAAGGCGTGACCTCAGCATGTCCTGAAATAGGTAGTCAGTCATAGACTTTCAAAGAAATCGAAACTAAAGGAAGGAAATGATGAAAAAAAACAGGGAATAGAACCTATTGAGTGATGGGCACGATACATGCCCTGTTAACCAAAGGACAAAGCAGGGGAACCAATGGTTCCCCTAGGACTCCAAAATATCACTATAAAAAGGGGGGAAAGGTTGCGAAGAAAGGCAGAGATTTTTGGAGTGAAAGAACTATTGATAAAAATTCTCAAAGAAGAGAAAATTCAGGGAAAATTAGTAACATTACTTCTCGGTATCCTAAAAAAGCCACTATTGCACATACTCAGATTCAAAAAGAATCAAACTTTGCAAGTCTTGAAGGTTGGAATAACTATTCAAAACTATAATTTTTGAGCTTGCTTGAACCTTATATCACGTCTTAGTGAGCGTACTGTAACCATAATAAAGAAAATTCAATGAAATACTTTCTACTGATTTAAGAATCCTTATAACATTACTTTGTGCTTTGTTATTTTATTCTCTGCATTTACTTTGCTGTTTTGATTTGTCATTCAATACAAATATCCTTGTTTGTTAGTTTATATGTATTGTAGGAAGCATGCCCTTTGCACTACTTGATTCTTAAATATCCTGTTAGTTACGGTGAATCAAAGCCCAGTCCACCAAACCACAATTATTCGGCCCGGGATCCTTGGGCCTAAGTGTTACGAAAAAGGCACTCTCACAAGGTCTAATATTTTAAATAATTGCAAACTATGAGGCTATAGTACAAGAATACAATTATAATAGACAGTAATATGGCCCAAGAGTGGGCTTGGGCCCGGACACGCTAACACAAGGAATAACTCCAAGAGGCTGAAATGTAACTGACAATTGAGTTACTTGCTATAGCATTTAAGGTTAAATTTCCATTGTTAAATGGAGCTAGCCTAATAAGAAAGTGAGGGTCTCGTGACTATTTAATAGAAAAAATTATATGATAGAAAAACATTTGCATGAAACATAAATAACCCATGTTTTAGACAATATTATTATTAGTACAGTTCACACACGTCTCATGTTACATGCTTTCTTGCACTATTTTATTAGTCATTTGAAAGAGAGAATGGCTAGTGAGGTGAAAGAATCATGAAAAAGTATGCACTTCTTCTTCTTCTAAACTTAATTCATACCTTAAGCCAGAGCATTCATATGGTGCCATAGCACAAAAACCTAAGCCACAAAAGCCAGGTCATGCCTATTTTGGTTCCCCTGCAGAATACATGAAAAACTTAGGTTACTTACTATATGTGTTTATGCCTACATGGTAAGAAGTTAATTGGAATAAGAATCTAATCTGTGACCTATTTAGGTAGTTTTTTCCATTCAATTTTGTGAATCTATTTAGTGATATCAAGAAGGTTGCATATAATAATATCTATTAAATTAGATGTGGATTTGATACAACAACTTCATCCAAGCTTAAATTTTCAAATTATGAAGTAGATCAACTGATTAATTATCTGATGCATACAATACTTTCCATGTATTTGTACCCAACTGAATGATGCTCTTGTCATTTTTCATGTGGTAATTATCCACATATTTTAGATTTGTTCAAATTTAATGGTCGCCTTAAAAAATTGTATAATTTAAGAAGCAAATTGTTGTCTGAATCCTTTGGCCGGATGGTAATTAGCCAACAAGGTTGGCTGGGGTTGAATGAGAGTATTGGCAAGTTCTTGGTAATGAAGAAGAAATGTGCCAATGAGCTATAGCTCAATTGGCACTTCCTTCTCCTATAATAATTAGTTGGAAGGTGAGGTCATGAGTTTAAAACCTACTAGGTACGTCTGTAACATACCAATAAAACAAAATGAAACAAGTGAAATATATTGGTTGTAAATTGTAATATGTGATTCCAACATATGTTGGGCTGCTTTGTGAGGATATTTTATGTTCTAAATGTTTTGTAGATTTGTTTCAATGAATTACTTGCCTAAAAAGTAAAAAGGAATAAGTAAAACAAAAATGCAGATAGTAGAAGTGTTTAAGATGGGGGCATGAATGTATCAATTCTGCATATACTAATTCAAAGGTGCAGTTGAGGAACTGTAGGGTGAATAATTGGTCTGGGAGAGTTTTATTGACTTGATTCTGTGAATTGTTGAAGTCTGTCTTGGTGACTTGAATTCAAAAGAAGAATATCCCACATGCAAATTGCGCATTCAACATGATTCCTTGCCAATTATTAAGGCAATAAATGGAGGAATTAAAACTTTATTACTTGGAGTTACTTCTTAGCTAGTGGCTACTGGCTATGATTCTTGTACTTTAAATACATTGAATAATATTATATAGAACGAACCACTTCTTGGAGTTTAAGTAGGATCACTACATGTTAAGAGGCATCATTTCTACATACCAGATTCCATAGCCATATTGACTGTCCATGATTTAAAGTTGTCCTCTGGGTGGAGGAGATTGAGTCCAAGTCATTGGAAATTTGGAATACCTTTTAGAAGACCTAGCAACTATGCAAGTACCTAATATCTATGGAGTAGCTTATATGAGAATTCTCTGTATTTTTTGCATTATAAATATGAAATTTGCTCCCACACTTATACAATAACATGTTCTATATGACTATGGCTTTACAATTACATGACCTATACATCAGGCTGAAGACATGCATGCAGTTGCGTACACATTCAATGCTTTCAAACACAATATATATCTTCTAAATATAGTGCTATACATGTAAAACCTTGCCCAATTACTTTAGCTTAAAAATAGTAAAGAGATTTTCTTTGATTTAGTCATGGACCATGGATTGTGTTATTTGAATATTAGATAAAGTTCCTTAGTTGGAGAGCAAAATATATATTCCCCACTCACATAGATATTTTGTAACATATTGTGAAGGTGAAGAATCTTATATTTTTTTCTTTATTGAAATTTCAACATAGATAGAAAAAGAAAAAGAAAAGGGCAAGATTGTTTCCAAAAGAAGGCTTTTAATTTACTGTGATATATAATATATGAGCCGAGGGTGGCCAAAAAAAAAAAAAAGAACTAATAGGCTTCCAGAAATATCTTCAGTAACATCATAGCATAGGAAAGAGAAATAGGATTCAGATTCTTTTCTTTTAAATTAATTATTATAGTGGGGTACAAAAGGACGAATTTGAAGGGTTTAAAAGAGTCAGTTGTTTAAGGCAGCACACATATACTGGAGAACCATCCGAATACAAGGGGATCTCATTAAAAAGAAAGCACAAACTCTTTACTAATTTAATGGTCACCATTCAGAAAGTGGTAAAGAAAAAAGGGAGAGAGAGAAGAAACAACAAAATGTATTTCTGAATTTAGCATATGTAGGTTTTTACTACGTCTTTAAAATTCCACCTTGAATGTATCATTTATTTTTGGTAATTAATATGTCTTGGCCTAGTAGAAGCCAGCAATGCAATTTATACAACCTTTGGCCAAAATTTGAAATGCATGTCCAAAAATTATATGCTAAGCAACCTCTAAAATAGTTGAATAATTAAGTGCATGACTGAAGAATGAGACATTGAATTTGGCTCAAGTACTGAAGCATTTTGTAGTTTTACCAAGGTAAAGAATATTGAAATAGATATATATAGCATGATTCTTTTAGGGGTCACAACTCACACAAGGGAAAGCTACTAAAATCTTGAAATTCCAAGTCACTTAGTACTGTAATATGATGCATGCCAACTGCAGATTCTCTCGCATGATTGTCAATCCTGGATATGACTCGAGATTTCAAAACAACCCCCGCCAATTGTTTGGCCAATTCTAGTCTTGAATTATTACTAAGGTGTGACTAATAACATGAACTTCATTCTGTGTTTCTGGTCGAGATTTAATGGGTTTTAATCATTCAAGGACATTAGTAGTATATTATTCTTCTCTTTATTCTCTTTTTTGTTTTCAGCAAAAATCATTCAGAGAGTCAGAACAGACATTATGTGTGGTTTTGTTCTGCAAAGTTATGAAGTGTGAGTTACGACTGAATAAAAAGAATGTATAATGTAAAGATGGAACAAAAACCTAAAAGAAAGGAGAAAAAGAAAGAAAGAGAATTGACAACTTGACAACAATAACATGTGCCATGTACAATAATTGTGCGGAATAAACCACAACCCCTCTTCATGGGATTGTACTTACGATTCCAAATTCTACTTGGCTAATACAAACCGTATCTTAATTTATTGACCTGTGAATTGTGTAGCATTAACCATTATGTTGCTTGCAAATGGTTGACTCAAGAATATTCAGCAGCTTAATTATCTAAAATTGCTCTAGCATAGATCTAGTAAAGCCAAACCAAAGAATGTCATAGGATATTTGAAAATTCCAGATCACAGGCACTAAAGTTCTTTAAATTTTAATTATTATGTTTCTTCATGATTGCAAATGGTCGACTTTTTATAGCTTGGTGAAACCAATAGCAAATTAGATGCCATTAATATGCTGATTTTTTCATTATTGAAGTTCTTAGGCAGTAACTTGAACTAATGCTTTCTCTCATTACATTCCTCTTCTTCTGTGTTCTTAAGAATTCATTGGAGAGTTCCACACTGGTTAATTTAAATGTATATCCTGACATTTTTATAAGCTTTAGCTAGGAAGCTTCTTGGTTCCTGTAACAATATACTAAATGACAAGATTGATCTAATTAGGCCATGAGGGTTGCATGCACCCAAAGATGCCCAAACTCGTGCATATTGATCAAGTTCAAGCAGTATTGAAACTTGACCCCAATGACTACTTTAAGCATATCGCTGTCGTAATTTTCTGGAAAAAGAATATCTCTCTCCACAACAGCTAAAGATCGTGTTAATTAGGAGTGTGTAAAGCCAGTGAACCAAAATTATCAAAAAATCACAAGAATGAATAGAGCTTGAAGAGACTACATGTAACTTGGTAAGTTCTCTGTAATATTGTGGAAAATTAAAAAGCTTATATACAAACAAATATTCATCTTATTTATTTCAAAACGATTTTGATTGACAAACTGGAAGCAAGAGTACTAAAGAATATTACAGTAGGAAACCAGAAACAGAGACATATTTGATCAAGCCTTTTCATTTTCAGCTTGATAAACTGTGACAGATTGGTGTCCACCCATAGTTTGGCTTTCAGAAGCCACGAGATTGTTTTTGTGGATTGTGTGGATTCTTTCGATGTAAACTCCAGCCTTTATATCAACCTTGCGGTCAGCTACGTAATGGATCTTGTCAGAATCACTTGGATATATCTTGGTTGTACTCTTTGCATCATCATCTGAATCATCTGCTCTCCGAGGCTTCCTAGCCTTGAAGATGCTGAAGAAAGAGAAAGATGGAGATTTTCTCTGCTTGTTGTAGGCCATGACTCTAGCTTGCTTAATTAATGGCACAGATAGCTAGCTTTCAAGTGATGAGAGCCTTAAGTATGAAGAATGTTTTGAATGTGTTTTGTGTTCAGTTGGGTTATTAGTGCAGGGGAAGCTTGTATTTATAGGAGGAGTTTTTTTATTTTATTTTTTGAGGAGCTAGGTACTCTTTATGATATTCTAATAGGGGTAGGTAGAGAATCTCAAGAATTCAACACTTCCAAACCAATATGAATGGTTGAAAATCAAATAACATTAGTAAGCTAAGAAATAGCAAAGTCTGTTTGGGGCAAGAAAGTATACACGAAAGAAAAAAAAGGTTTCAACTTCCATGTTGTTTCTTGTTGTTTGCCTTTTTCTATGAGTGCTACAGTGCACATCTATAGATAGATGTGATGTGCACTGTTCATAAGAGCTAAAAAAAAAAATTATTTTATTTGGCTGCTGATTAAAATAATAAAAATGCCTCTCTCTCTGCTGATTAAAATAATAAAAATGTCTCTCTCTCTCTCTCTCTCAGTCACTCTATCTCTCTCTCAGTCACTCCGTGCTCTCCGACCCACGCCTCCATCGGCCTTAACCTCAGCGGCCCAAGCTGACCCAAGCCCCAAGCCTCCGACACACGCCTCCGCTAGCCTCAACGTCACCGGCCCAAGCCGACCCAAGCCCCAAGCCGCCGATCCACGTCTTCGACCCACACCGACACTGTCCTCCCCAAGCTGCAAGCCACCACTACCGCCCATCTCTCTATTCTCCTTGTTGTGATTGAGTTTTTTTTTTTTTTTTAAATGTATTTTCATATGGGTTTGGTGGCTATGGTGGTGGTGGTTGATTTTAGCTATGGTAGTGGTGGTGGATGATTTTGGCTTTGCCAGTGGGTTTTGTGGATTTTGGCTATGAGTTTTGTGGTTTATGGTTGTGGTCGTGATTGTGGTTGTGGCAGTGGCAGTGGGTTGTGGTTGTGGTTGTCATGGCTGGTGGTTTGTGGTGACTGGTGGTGATAGGGTTGTGATTGTGATTGTTTTTTTTTTTTTTTTTTTTTTTTTTTCTATGTTGTGTTGTGGTTGCCAAAGTAGAGTGGTGGTTGTGGCCGGTGGTGGTGGTGGTGGTTGTGGTTATGGCTGTGGTTGATGGTAGAGATGGTTGTGGTTGGTGCTGTGGATGTTTTTCAAGTAATGGGATATATTATTTTATTGTAGGGGATATATTATTTTATTGTGATGTTTATATTATTTTATTGTGTTGAAAGTTAAAATAAATCAACTGCTGCAGCATGTGTATAGGCAAAATAGATAAAATAATTTTTGGTAGAGTTAAAAAACTAAATTTTTAGCTCCACTGCTGTTGATGCTCTTAGTTCAGTTGTGATTGTGGAAGACTTACAAAGTACTTGTCCATTTGAATTATATATCCTCTTTCATGAAGAGTCTTTCATCTTATATATCCTCTTTTGAATTATCTTCACCCTCCATTTGTTGATCAAACCCTTACTTGAGTACTGGTCCCATCAGAGATCCTCCCTAACTCTTTGTGAGTTGTGGTAGCCAAGGTAAGACTGTTCAGAGGTCTTCTCCATATAAATGCGGCAAGAAAAGTTGCTACAATGCATTTAATGCGGTGGTTTCTGCCTTCCCTTAGATATTTTTAGGTTTTCTTCCTTCTCATATGTTCATGAGGCACATCCCTGTCATTGAGGCTTCCTAGAAGGTTACTTTAATTGCTGGATTACATACTTTGAACCATATTCATTAAGTCCAAGGAGGATGTACTCCTCGGAAAACCTTTCATTTGCTCTCTACTTATGGGACCTAGTCTGGGAATATAAAATAATTATTTGCTTCTCCTTGGACCCATTTATATTTTTGGATAAAGCCCAAGTCCCAATATATGATCTTGGGCCCTTGCCCCTATAATAGCCCCTCAAAACCTCTATTTTCTTTGTTATCCAAGAAGAGAAGTGAGGTTTTGATTTTCTAAAAACTAAGACCATTTGATTTTGTTGCTCGCACATGTGGAAGTTCAGTTTTCTGTGCATTATGATTATCTCTGACGTTTCGCAACCCACGAAGCATCATTAATTGCTCCAGGCGGTGTATTGTCCCCTAGATCCAATGGCAAGGCTCAGATCCAACGGTTGAGCCTCTTCTTGGAAATTTGAGCAGGATAACTCCCACTCATTTCCATTTCCTATATTAAGCCTTGAGGGAACTTGTTTCCCTTTTACTTTACCAATCTTTAAGCTCTCTAGTGATCTCCAGTGCTCCAATTCACAGAACTCTCCAATTTACAAAGCTTCTGAAACCTTTTATTCGAGATTTCTTCGAAAATCTTTTAAAAACAACAGAGATAAACATACTCATTCTCGTAAGTTCTTATTTCCTTATATTCTCCCTTTTAATCTCGGCCACCCTCCTCGGCCCTCTTTCTTTTGTTTTAGAAACTTCTCTCTGCGTCATTTCTATTCATTCAAATGGGTAGATTCAAGTATTTGGTAGACTCTCCGGCTAGTATGGACAGCTTTAAGGCTAAGTACCATATCACCCCAAAAGTAGGCTTAGAATACTGTCCCCTAGATTGTGTACTCACGAATAGAAAAGAAGGTGAAGTTGTCATTCTAATGATTGCCTTTATAGAGGGAGGAATGATGCTTCCCATGGGTAGGATAACTAGGGATTATCTGCTCAATCATAGGTTATGCCCACATCAATGCGCTGCCAATATGTTTAGAGTCTTAAGGTGTGTAGATGCGCTAAACGACCAGATGAACCTCGGTCTTACGTGGCACGATGTTGCTCATTTGTACGAGTGTCACTCCCTTTCAGGGGGATACTACCTCAAATCTTGGTCCGATGAGGTGAGACTAATATCCTGCCTCCCTAAGTCCAACAAAGGCAGGAAAGACAATTATCTAGTTGTCTCCGGGGGATGGCACGACGGTCTTCACTGCCTAGTTAGGGTAGGAACACCAAGTGGGGTACCTAGGATCAGGTCTCTCGGCCAAGACCTTAGTTTTTTGAGCTCTCTTTATTCATTTTTAGTAGTCTATCTTCTTGGATAATGTTCATTATTGGTTTAACAATGTTTGCCTTCTCGAATGTTTTTGCAAATAAAGATCATGTTTCTCCGAAGCTCAGTTTAGTCAACGTTCTCGAGCTCAAATTTTTGTTAAGATCGGAGATATTCATGAGTGAGGATAATCAACTGCAGGCTGCTCACCTCATCCTAGGTTACGAGCCCTTGTCGCACATATACCAAGACGCAGGCCAAGCATTAAGAGCAGGTAACCCTGGGCTCGCTCGGATAGACATTTCCAAATCAGATTTCCTTGCGAGGTAGGATCTACCTCCTATGGTATTGCCTGCTTAACAAAACCCTCCATAGTTTGCGATACCACTCCAACAAGTTCCGTTCACAGCCGTAGCAGTAGCGGAAGGGATAGCCTCCTCCTCACATTTGTCACTTGAGGAAGAGATAGACAGATTTCATTTTGCCGAGGAAGAGAGAACACCCGAGAGGCTTGTAGAGCTTTTGGATTCTGAGACCGAGTCTGACAGGCTTTCTACAGCTCATCAACCAAGACAGACCATTGACCGAGTCTGACAAGCTTTCTACAGCTCATCAACCAGGACAGACCATTGCTTTGGTTGAAACAAGTTTCGAGGAAGCAGAGATCATGGACCTTAAGAAGAGGCCGAGCTTGAGGGGTTTGATAGCTAATAGGGGTAAAGGAGTAACTCCACCCGAAGCTCTTAAGACCCAGGCTTCTGCCAACCTATCTCTTCCCCCTCCTCTTCCTCCTGTTGATCTGGGTCCACGCGCCAATCTTGATCCGAAGAGGAAAAGACCACCTCAGGAGCTGGAAGAGGGGCAGATGCTCCCGCAGAAGGGCACAAAACAACAAAAGACCAAAGACCCTCAAGATAAGAGGTCTAAATCTGTGGATAGCCGAGATGATGCCGAGGTACGCCGACAGCAGCGTACATGGGCACCCGTAATAGAGATGGACGGGGCCTCTGTCCCTTATGATTCTACAATAAAGGAATCTAGTAGGGGGCACTCTATGTATTTGGCCCAAGCCTAAGAGCAGCCCCTCCTCCTTCCAAAGGATATGGAAGCCCTCAGGCGGATAAGGCAGCCTGACTTGTTTATGTCTCTAAAAAGAGACCTCGCAATGGTGAGTATAGCTTCATCATTATTTTAATTCATTTCCCTTTTCCATTTGCATATATTCTTTATGTGTAATCCCCTTGGTGCTTTTATGCAGGTCACTCAACAAGTCTATGTGGCCAAGGAATGCGTTAGAAATGCCCACAATAAATTTGAAGCTGAGTCTAATTTCCGGTGCGAAGTAGAGAAGGCGCTCGGGTCTATGAAGGAGGAAAA
This sequence comes from Quercus robur, assembly GCF_932294415.1. Lineage (NCBI taxonomy): Eukaryota > Viridiplantae > Streptophyta > Magnoliopsida > Fagales > Fagaceae > Quercus > Quercus robur. Next base: position 636,149 of record NC_065536.1, read on the forward strand.
GACTCAGCTGGCCGAGAAGCTCAAGACCTCCGAGCACGAGCGTTTAAGTGCTTTAGCAGGGCTTAAGACCTCTGAGATCCAAGCTGAGGACCAACGTAAGCTTCTCTATACAATGAGCTGAATCTAGCCACAGAGAAGGCAACGGTTCTGAGTTTGAAAGCCGAACTACAAAAGGCCAAAGCAGAGGCCTAGGTGATCAAAAAAGCTGCTTAAGTCGCAGAGATAGCAACCTATGAGTGGGAGATGCTCGAGATGGAGCAGAGGCTAGCCAAGGAGGTGGCCGAAGTGTACAGGGACTATTGCACTATAACCTGGAATGAGGCCCTTAACAGTGCAGGGGTCTCGGCGGACTCCAAGCTGAGGAGGGCGGAGAACATATATTTTCCAGAACACATCAGAGAGATCCCAACCGATCCTTCCTCAACCGCTTTACCCTTACCCTTTCTTGAGCAGGTTCCCAGTACTTAAGATCTTACCGTTGATGTTGGGACTTCTACCGGAGCAGGTATGGGTAAAGAGGGCCTTCCTCTAACCAGTGATGTTCCGTCCGAGGATACCCTCACTATTAGGGATATGATCTCCTAGGCTAAGGTAGCTGAGAAGCCTAAAGATGGGAATGCCAGGTCCAAAACTACCACTACTAAGGAAGATCCCCAACCAAAGAAAAAGCAGTTGTAGGATTTTCACTTTCTTTTGTTTTCTCTTCCCGAGATTTATTTTATCGCTTGTAATACATCTTCTTTGAAATTAATGAATGAATCTTTCCTTCTATTCTTTGAATCTTTACTTTTTGCGCTCTCTGAACCTATTATTATTATTGCAAACGAGTTTAAACTGTTGTTGCTCTATTTCCAACATATCCTATTAACAAATCATTATTGACATTCCCATAAATCTATCTATGTATTAGCAATAGAGAGTTATCATCTACTTATACCGTGAATTAACCCTTATACAATGAATATTGAATCTAGAGGAGATAAGTAATATACCTTGTATTTCGAGCTCTGTTTAACATCTATAAGGATACCTTCGAATGTTAATTTCACCTAAACATGTGGTCCGAGAGACTTGACATATCTTAGGATCTGTTTAAACATTTATGTATACGCCCCTAAGTATTAATTTCCTTTAAGCCTGTGGTTTGAGGAGCAATGCAAGACTTAGATTCTGTTTAACACTTGGATAGATGCCAAAAGTGGCTAATTTCCCCCAAGCTTGTGGTCCGAGGAGTTATGCAGGATTTTGGTTATGTTTAACACTTGAATAGATACCAAAAGTGATTAATTTCTTCTAAACCTGTGGCCTGAGGAGCCATGCAGGACTTAAGTTCTATTTAACACTTCGATAGATGCCAAAAGTGATTAATTTCTTCTAAGCCTGTGGTCTGAGGAGCCATGCAAGACTTAGATTCTGTTTAACACTTGGATAGATGCCAAAAGTGGCTAATTTCCCCCAAGCTTGTGGTCGGAGGAGTCATGCAGGACTTAGGTTTTGTTTAACACTTGAATATATGCCAAAAGTAATTAATTTCCCTTAAACCTTTGGTCCGAGGAGCCAAACAGGAATTAGGTTTTGTTTAATATTGGGATAGATGTCAAAAGTAATTAATTTCCCCTAAACCTTTAGTTCGAGGAGCCATATAGGAATTAGATTCTGTTTAATACTTGAACAGATAGAGTAATATGAAGCACAATACTTTTTCACAATAAAAGAATTTAATGATAAAGGAGATTTTCATTAATAATTATATCTTTTCAAGTTGTTTACATTCCACGGGCGTGGTATTACATGCTCATCTAAATCTTCTAGAAAATATGCCCTTATACTAGCCACTGAGGTAATGCGATATGGTCCTTCCCAATTTGGTCCTAACTTCCCCCATGCTGGGTTTTTTGCAGTGCTTAGAACTTTCCTCAACACTAAGTCACTAGGCACTAGTGGCCTTAACTTTATTTTGGCATCATAACCTTGCTTGAGTTTGTGTTGGTAGTACGCCAATTGGACCATTGCCCTTTCCCTTCTTTCTTCAATAAGATCTAAGCTTTTCTCTAGCAGCTCATTATTACAGCTCGGATAGAATGAGCTGGTTTTTAGCATTGAAAAGCCCGTTTCTAAAGGAATAATAGTCTCGACCCCATAAGCCATCGAAAAGGGGGTCTTTCCTGTTGATCTACGAGGTATGGTTCGATATGTCTGTGAGAGTGTCTTTTTCGGGATACTCAGGCCCAAGGATCCCGAGCCTGAATGAAAAGGGAAGGATTTGGTGGACCGGGCCTTGATTCATCGCAGCTAACAAGCTGTTTAAGAATCAAGTGAATGCAGAGAATACTCCTGACAACATGACAAACAAGGATATCGAAGAGTGCCAAAAAATTAACAACGTAAGTTCAGAAAGAAAGAAAAAAAAGGATTAGCAAGACGATAAAAAAAAGAGTGCTGTAGGGATCCTGGGAATTATGAAACAGTATTTCATTAAGACATTATCTGTTTGATTACAGAAAGCTCACTAGGACGTGATACAAGGTCCAATCAAGCTCAAAAATTGCAGCCTTGAATGGCTATTTCAGCTTTCAAAACTTGCGAAGTTTGATTCTCGTTGAATCCGAGTATGTACCATAGTGGCCTTTACAGGATATCGGGAAGCAGTATTTGTTTTCCCTTAGTATTTTCTTTCTGCACAGATTTTTCTGATAGTTTTTCCTAGAGAATTTCTTCTTTCTTGTGTTTCTTTCTTTTTTTTTTCGATGCCTTCTTCACAACCCATCCCCTCCTTTTATAGTGGAGTTTTCTGGGCGTCCCGAGGAACCATTGGTTCCCCTGTTTTGTTCTTTTGCAAACAGAGCATTCTCTGTCTCCATCGCCTCGGTAAGTCTCTTTTCCGTTTTCTCTCATTCTTTCCTTCTCTTGGTTCTGATTCCTTCTAAAGCTTTTGGTTGGCTATCCTCTTTGGGACGTGCTGAGGTATGCCCTTCTCGGCATCCCCATTTCTGGCATCTTCCTCTTTTCCCTTTCTTTCCTTTTTGGGCGGAATCCTGTTCTGCCATTTTTGAAAGTCATTTGTTACCATTCTTCTTCCCTGTCCTGGTTCCCTGAGGTCCTTTTCTATCTGTGCCATTGAGAGGTCGCTCGCGTCTTTTATTTCTTGTTTTTCTTCTTCTGTCTTCTTTCTATCGATTTGTCCCAGTCTTCCTTTTTATTTGTGCTTGAAGGGATCTGCGTTTATTGAGGATCCTTACTTCTTTACACTCTGCCGTGTTTTTCTTTTTTGGACGCTTCTTTCTTTTCTGGGCTCCAGGATCCTCTGGGCCTTTTATTCCCCCATGGGTCATCCGTATCTATTGCTTTGGGCTTAGCCTGAATTTTTTGGGCTTGACTTGTTCTTCTGTTTTGGGCTTATTTTATTATGGCCTTTTCTTTTTCAGACCTCAACATTTAGCCCCCCGAGCTCGTGGGTTGCCTGAAACCCACGCGTGAGTGATTTAGGTTTCCTAAGATTTTCGTGGTATCCCCCTTTTTTTCAACTTCTACTGGGTTCCCTTCCTCTTTACTTGGGATCCTGGCTCTTTTCTGCTGCTTTTAGTCACCTCCTTTTTGCGTGTTGTATTCCCTTACTTTTTTGCAGCTTCCTCTTTATACGAGACGTGGCAGTTGGGTATTTGAGGTAAAACTCCTCTACCCACTTTTCTCGTTTCCCGTTATTTCTCATTAATAACTGCTGATTAATCCCCACTTCAAATTAAATTTCTTGGCAACTGGCGCGTCTTTCCATAAACTGTTTTCCCCAACTGCTATTTGCGCCTTTATTGTAGCCGTTTCATCTTATCACTTTGCTTCTCTGAGTTTTTCATTCTTTGTGTTTCTCTTTCTTTTTCTCTTCTTCTCTGTTACTCTAGTCTTTCTCCCTTTCGCACTTTCAATCTCTTTTCTTCTCATAGTGTGTGTTGTTTCCATGGCTTCTTCTTCTTCTCGAAAGAGGAGAGAGCGTACTCCCAGTCCTTCTGAGGGTGAAGGTTCTTCTGGTTCTACTCCGAGTGATTCTCGCGAGGTTGCTGAACGTCCGGCCTTCCCTTTACGGGATCCTTGGTATTCTCTCAGTTTATTTTTTCCTCATATATCTCATGGTGAGGCTCCTCCATCCCCTCACGTTTGGCTGTTTTCTGGCCAAGCGGGTTTCGCTGGTTCCACCCAGGTTCCTGACCCAAGAGAGATTTTTGATCTCCAGATCAGACAAGGAATCCGAGAGGCGGTTCCTATTTTCTTTGATTTTGTTCCGGGAAAGATTCAGGGTTGGCCCATATGGGTAGACAAGGAACTGTCTGATGCTGAGTTTGTGGGTCGTTTGGAGCGCGCCGGCATCCTAAAGGCAGTGGCTATTTCCAGAAACCTTGAGGGTTTCAGAGACGCCAAAGGGCTCAGGCATCTGGTACGTCGTTGGTGTCCTTCCCTTCATACTTTTTTCTTTTCTACTGGTGAATTGACGATCACCTTGGAGGATGTGGTTAATAACTTCCTCCTCCTGGTGTTTGGTGAAGAGAATCCCTTTGATATTAACCTTTCTGGTGAGGATCTCGTGGTAGAAGAGAAATTATTTGGTCATTTTGGTGGTCGCTCCGCCTCTCCTGGTGGTAAGCCGGCTAGGATGGGGAGATGGGTGATGACCCTTTCTCGTGAAAAGGATAAGGAAGTGAGGTGGGCCGGTTTCCTGGCCTTTTGGCTTAGTAAGTGTTGAGGTCTAAAAAATTCACAGTAAAATAAGCCCAAGAAAGAATAAGCTAAGCCCAAGAACGAGTAAGTTAAGCCCAGAAGAAGAAAAAAAAAAGAAGAGACCAAGTCCAAAGGGATTATACAAAAGGCCCTGAGGATCCCGAAGCCCAGAAAAGGAAAAGCGACCAAAGAAGAAAAAGAGAGAACATCACAGCAAAATACAAGGCGCAAGGATCCTCGGGCACCATCAACAAGCGCGAAGAAAAAAGAAGACCAGGACAGATCGATAGAAAGAAAAACAAAGAAAAAAGGACGCAAGCGACCCTTCATGGCACAGACAGAAAAGGCGTCGGGGAACCAAAACAAGGAAGAAGAATGTTAACAAAAGCGATTTCAAAAGAGCAGAACAGGATTCCGCCCAAATAGGAAAGAAACGGAAAAGTAAAAGACACCAGAAGTGAGGATGCCGAGAAGGGCATACCTCAGCACGCCCCAAAGAGGATGGCCAACCAGAAGCTTTCAAAGAAATCAGAACCAAGAGAAGGAAAGAATGAGTGAAAACGGAAAAGGGGACTTACCGAGATGATGAAGACAGAACGAACTCTGTTTGCAAAAGACCAAAACAGGGGAACCAACGGTTCCCCAAGACGCCCAGAAAACTCCACTATAAAAGGAGAGGATGGGTTGTGAAGAAGGCAGCGAGAAAAAGGGAAAAGAAACACAATAGAAAGAAGAGATTCTCTAGAAAATTATCAGAAAGTTTAGGCAGAAAGAAAATATCAAGGGAAAACAAATATTGCTTCCCGATATCCTGTAAAAGCAACTATGGCACATACTCGGATCCAACGAGAATCAAACTTCGCAAGTTTTGAAGGCTGAAATAGCCATTCAAGGCTGCAATTTTTGAGCTTGATTGGACCTTGTATCACGTCCTAGTAAGCTTGTTGTGATCGAATAGATAATGCTCTAATTAAATATTGTTCCCGGGATCCCCACAATATTTCTCTTTTATTGTCTTGCTAATCCTGCTTTTTCTTTTTTCTGAGCTTACGTTGTTAATTTCTGGCACTCCTCGATATCCCTGTTTGTCATCTTTTTTTTTTGTCAGGAGCATTTTCTCTGTATTCACTTGATTCTTAAACAGCCACTTAGCTGCGGTGAGTCAAGGCCCAGTCCACCAAATCCCCTCTTTCTTTTTCATTCAGGCTCGGGATCCTTGGGCCTGAGTATCCCGAAAAAGACACTCTTACAGTAAGTTTTTGTTTAGTGAGTTCTCTGGGTACGGAGTTAAATCTTCGTTTTTTCCGTTGGCAATCAAGTTAGCTCGAGGTACCCAGTATCCTTTGGCCCCTCTGTTTTTGGGTCATGTTTATTCTCAACTAGACTAGCTTCATGGAGATGAGGCTGAGGGTGATTCTTGTTATGTGATCACTTCATCTCTTCACTATGCCATTCTTCAGATTTTCATGTGGGACCGTTCTGCAGCTACTTTGGCTAAGTGCAGAAATTTGAAATTTGTGAAGGACAAGTTCCAAGGATCCCCTGACATAGTGAAGGGTCTTTGTGGCAATTCTACTGATGCCTTTCCCATTATTTTTCGTTGGATTAGCTTGAAAGGTGGTGGCCTCAATCTTGTGGAGTTGTTTGACCAAGCAGGGAGCTTATATTGGAGATCCCCTCGTGAGTTTGGTCCTGGCTTTGCATGTGATTCTGTGTTGTCTTCTTTTTTATCTTCTACAGGTAATACCTTTGACTTGCGTCATGGTGATGAGGGCAGTCTGGCTTATCTTGCCTGCATTAGCCCCTCCTGGCTTCCTGTGCCTTCTTCAAGTGGCCCAAAATATACTCATTATTCAGCACACCGGGTGCTTCGACAGTTTGGTTTTGATCAGGACATTCTGCCAGTTTTTAAGGATGTGGTGTCATCCCTTCCTTCCTTGGATCCTTTCTTAAGGCTGCAGGCCTTTTCTTATTGGTCACGGAGGAGCCCCCAATTTGTAGTGCCTAACTCCCAGAGAGGAGTCTTTGCTTCTAGTGGCTATACCAGTTATTGGAGAAGAGTACAAAAATCTTTTGTTGACTATGTTGGCACTGGTACAGTTCGGGAAGTCCCGAATTTTAGCATTGTTTCTGCTCCGACAGCCAATAGACATTTATCCCTTCCTACTGCTGGGATTGTTTCTGCTGCTGCAAGCAGCAAGACTGGGTTCGCAGAGTGGCATGCCTCCAGGGGAGGTTGGGTGGCTTATGGACAGGATTTTCCTGAGACCTGGCTGGGTGATAGTCTCATCATTGGTGCTTCCTCTGGGGTGCCCATCAAAAGGGGTGCAACAGAGACAATAAGTGCTGCCACTGCTCCGAGTAAAGGTAAGGATGTCAAGTCGAAGAAAATGAAAGCTGCTGATGTTGGTGAAAGTACAGGGGGTGTGGAGATAGGCTCTGAGGCGAAAGGAAGGAAAACGGGGAAATCTCAAGCACACTTGGCATCTCAGGAAGGCAAGGATGTTAGGGAACCTTTAGTTTCAAGGACCCGGAAGAAGACCAAGGTAGAGTCTTCTTTTCCCCAGGTTCCTGTGACTGCTTCAGTCCATGGTTCTTTAGGATCCTCTGGTTTGGTATCCCAGCCTCCTTTAGGACCCTCTGGGCGTACTCGTAGTAAGCAAAAGACTTCCAGAGAATCTGTAGAGAGAGAGAGAAGGGCAAGACTTCTTTCCTTCTTCTCTCTTTTTTTTTTTTTTTGTTCACCTTGGTGCACTCATTTTCTATTTTGCTGACGAGTGGTGATTTCCTTTGCAGTCCAAGCGCAAGTCTGATCACAAGAAAGGTAAAAGCCAATCTTCTGGAGAGCCCCTTCTTCTGTTCTTTCCCTTTTGTTCTGACATTGTGTTGTTAGCATTCCCTGCTGTTGTGTTTTTTCTCTTTTTTTTTGGTATTGCCTTCTCCGCTTCTTCTTCCTTTAACTTGGTATTGCCTTCTCCGCTTCTTCTTCCTTTAGGTGGAGGTATCCCCTCCTGTGACTGACAAGGCTCTGGGGGAGGAAACTATCACAGCTCTTTCTGTCGTTTTTCCTGTTATGGGGGAGGAGCCCCCTACTGATGATCCAGCTGAGGAAACCGGGCAACCGATGCAAGGTTCCCAGGATTCTCAGGATCCCAAAGCTTCTAGGATCCTGTCATCTCAAAGTCCCCATCTTGAACGCACTCCTAGTCCTATCAGGACTGTGTTTCCTCAATCCTTGTCAGATAAAGGTGCTTTGGGAGACACTCCTCTATCTAAACAAACAGGTAAACCTTGTTTCCTTGAAATAGCGTTATATTTTTTTTTACTTTCTTTTCCAGTTTTTTTTTTCTTGAATTCCTCCTTTTCCTTTTCCTTTTAGGTCAAACCAGTGAGAAATCTGCTCCCAGTGTTGCCTCTTCTTTAGAATCAGAGAGCTCAGAAGGTGAGTGCAAGCTGCTCCCATCGTGTTTCCTTTTTCTTTCCCCCCCCCCTTTTTTTTCTTTTATATGGCGAAGCCCCCTGCATCTATCCCTTCCTTTAGCCACTTTGCCATTGGTCCTTCACCTTTTCTTCAACTTGCTTTATGTTCCTTCCCAGAATCTTCGGGGAAGTCAGGAGATCAGGAAGAAGAGGTTCTGCCCCAAGAAACTGGAACCGGTTTGTTCTTCTTTTTCTCTCCTCTTTAAAAAAAAAAAAACTAAATCTATTCTTCCTTTTCTTTTTCTTCTTTCTTTGAATACTGATACAGGCTTTGCAGGTTCTGAGCCTGTTATCCCTGAAGGAATTGTGAGACCTGTTGAAATTGCTGACCTTCATCCAGAGCAAAAGGCTGCAAGTCCTCCTGCCTCTGCAAGTGGTGACACGGCTATGGGGGATGCCTCGAAGATGGCTGCCTCAGATCTTGATTCAAGGCTTTCCTCTTTCCTGGCTCGCTTTGATCTCTTGGAATTCAACAGTCTTCCTGCCAGCCACTTTCATGTTTTTGAGTCTTCTTATGGCAGCTTCCTGCGCTTCTCTGTTCCTGTGGAAGGCCTGCCGCTGCTAGAGAGCCTGCTCAAGAGTCACGGGGATTTTACCAGCGGCTTCAGGGGGGGCGTTTTTCTAGGCAATATTTTTGATGGAGTTGCTGTGTGCTGTGTTGATTTCCCTAAGGAATTCCTCTGTAGATTCCTTGTCTGAAGAAAAGCTTCTGGAGTGGAGAGGGGTAGTGCAGGACCTTCTAGAGGCTAAGTCCAATTTGTCTTTTCTGCTGGATCACTTGCGTCTGCTGGCTCATATGCTGTTTCAGAGGCAATCATTCAAGAGTATAGACACTGAGATAGCTGCTGCTGAGGAAGCTTTGGCTCATGCTCACAAGGTTTTACAAGACTTGAAGGTCAAGCGGCAGAGGATCCTTTCTGCTTTGGCTGTGCCTGTTATTTCTCCGGATGCGTCCCTACTGGCCGGCCTCATTCCTTAGCCTCTTTTTTTTTTTTAGATTTACATGAACAATTTGGGGTTGTATAAGTTTTTTTTTTTTTTGAACATTGCTCTGCTCTTTGCTTTCTCTTTTGTGTTTCAAAACTGCTTCTTATTTCTTAGTATGTGAATCTGCCCTTTTCCTTGGATATATATATTGCCTTTACTTTCTTGTGACTCTTTTCTTTCCTGAGTCCTGGACCATGGTTTCCACAGGCTTCACTGTAAGTTCTGGTCCAGGTACCCGGTAATTTATTGTGCAAGTACTGAACTGGGTACACTGGTATCCTTCTCTATGTATGTTTTTTTTTTTTGAGATATGGTCCCAGTTCATGAACTTTGACAGGTTCCCCTTTTGCCAAGTGCTAGGCTAGGTATCCTAGATATTTTACTTTTATTCTGTGATCCTAGACCTATGCACTTGGGACTGTTTGTGGGATATCTGAAATTATTTGTGAGGTGGATCCTGGGCCATATGTAAAAGGGTATTACATATTCTCCCCTTTTTTTTTTACTCAGGTATCCTTTCTTAAATTTATCCACATTTGGTCTTAGCAATATTTAAAGAAAAAAACTTAAATGTTGAAGAAACAGGAATTTCATTAAAACATGGTCATTTTTTTTTTAAGGAACAAAGAAAAAGTCTTTTGGTGCAGTATTGATTATAAGGTGTCAATCTATCACATGTTCCTGAACAAAATTATCTTAGACCAGAATTCTTGATAAAGGCTGAAAAATAAAAAGACAAAAATAAAAAGAACTTAGCAGATAGTGAAGCTGGTGAAAGGACCCTGAGGTACTGGGATCCCCTTGTCCTTATGCATAGTATTGCTTCAGCCATTTCCCGTTTATGGGCTCTGTCAGGACTGTTCCATCTTCTTTGGCAAGGTAATAATATCCACTTTCATGAGCTGCATTGATGATGTAGGGTCCTTCCCATTTTGGGGTGAACTTGGAAGGCCCTGGCAGGTTCCTCCTCACGTGCTCCGCCATCCTTAGCACTAATTGCCCTTTGGTGAACACTCTTGGGCGTACTGCTTGTGCATATGCTCTGGTCATTCTTTGCTGGTATCTTTGGCTCCTTTTCTTGGCTAGTTCTCTTTCTTCTTCTACTCCTTCCAGATCTACTAGCCTCTTTTCATTGCTTGCGTCTTCACTTTCTCCCCGATTTTCCTCGAGAACTACCCTTGGTGTAGGAATGATTAACTCCACAGGGCTGATGGCTTCTGTTCCATAAACCAGGGAGAATGGGGAGAATCCTGTGGCTGTCTTTACAGAGCTCCTACATGCCCAAAGCACATCTGCCAGATGGTCACTCCATTTTCCTCCATACTCATGCTTCATTTTCTTAAGGATTTTTAATATTACCCTATTAGTAGCTTCAGCTTGGCCATTTCCTTGTGGGTAGTATGGGGTAGATCTTCCATGCTTGATATGGTATGCTTCAGTTAATCCCTTCACATCTTTGTTTATGAATGGGATTCCATTGTCGCTGATCAATCTTCTGGGGATCCGAACCTTGTCATGATGTGGTCTCGAACGAAATTTGCTACAGCTGCTCCAGTAGCTTTTTTCAAAGGGATGGCCTCTACCCATTTTGTAAAGTACTCCGTGGCTGCCAGGATCCATATATAACCATTGGATGGAGGATTTATGGGCCCTATGAGATCGAGCCCCCAAGTATGAAAAGGCCATGGCGTCGTCATATCCTGTAGGACATTTGGGTGAGTGTGAATTGCATCTCCTAGGACTTGGCAAGCATGACATGTTCTGACCAGCTCCTCAGAGTCTCTTTTCATCGTTGGCCAGTAATATCCCAAGAACAGTAACTGCTTGTACAGCCTTCTCTTCCCTGGGTGACTTCCGCAATCTCCAGAGTGCACCTCTCTGACTACTTCTCTAGCTTCCTTTGGTCCCAGGCACCTGAGGGGATCCCCATGGTATCCTTTTTTGAACAAAATGTCGTTCTGCAAGAAATACATGCACGCTAGTTTTTTGAACTTGTGGGCTAGTTCCTTGTCGGTTGGCAGGATCCCCCGAGCCAGGTATCCTATGAAAGGAACCCCCCAATCTTCTGCAATAAACACCGCGTAGCTTTCTTCTTTATCGATTGCCAAACGACATTCCTTGCATTTCCCCTGTATGATTGCTGCTTCCTTGTCCATATCTGGCCAGTAATACCCCATGCGTTGCATCCTTCTGTATAGGCTGACTTTTTCTGCAACTCCACATGCTTGGGCGTGTAATTCTTCTAGTTTCAACTTTCCTTCTTTCTCGGTGATACATCTGGACAGTATTCCTCCTGGCAGTCTTCTATACAATTCTTTTTTATATGAAGATCTGAAGGAAGGAGGTGCTCAAGGATTTCTGGGCGCTGGAGTTCTCTAGAGGTCTCTATTCTAATGTGCGGATAAAAAAAGAAAAAGGGAGCCTCTCTGACGTCTTATATAGCCAGGAGGAGAGAGAAAAGATCGCTCCTGCCTAAAAATTCGAGAAATAATGATGGCCGTTTGATCCACGCCTCACCGTTGGATGAAGGGGACAAAAAGCCTCCGGAAGTAAATGGCCGCGCCTCGTAAATTGTAGCGCGTTCAAAGTAACTGCCCGCACGCGCGTCCCAAGCCCTCCTTACTTCCATACTCTCACTGACATCAAAACCCCGCTTTTCTCCTCGGAAGGAGATAAAAAACGGAGTTTTGAGGGGCTATTATGGGGCCCGGCCCAAAATAATGGGCTAGTTAAATACGGGCCCGTCTGAGAAGCATCGTGTCCGAGGAGAAGTCATAGCCAAAACATTATTCAAGCCCAACTGCGGTAAAAGAAACCTGTCCGAGGAGTAACACCTCCTCGGACATTACGAAGTCCGGACCAAGAGCTCGCCCCAACCATTGCAGTTCATCCTCCAAGCATATAAAAAAGAATAAAACCCAAAATATCTCATGGAAAGCTGCCACCACCACATTAAATGTGTCACAACCACCCTCTTGGCCGCATTAATGAGGAAAAGACCCCTGAACAGTACTACCTTGGCCACTGCAACTCACAAGGGAGGGATAAGGGTGTCTGATAGGACAGGTGCTCAAGTGGGGGCTTAGATGATCAACAAGTATAAGGTTCAGATAAGAATGAAAGAGCTATATAATGTAGTGGAGTCCCTCAAAGAGGGGGACGAGAAATGTATTCGGCACTGAGGAAATAGAATCTTCTGTTAGATATCCATGCTTGTGTTTTTGTTTCTGCAATAATATTGTCCATGCATCAGACTGACTAAGTTCACTGAGGCTAAGTTCTTTAACCCATCCTCTACAAAGATTTATTGTGTGTTGCGCCTTGGGCCAAGGCCTGATCAGTAGGGTTTGGACCAGGAAAATCGTGCAACTACAATGATATATTTGTTTTTTTCCAAAATATTAAGGGAAAAATTGCATGATTTTAAAGTTTAAGAAAGAATTGTAAACTACCCCAAACATAAAGGATGAAAAATGTTTTTTTCCTAAGTTTTTGTTTTTGTTTTTCTATGCAAAACTATGTGTTTTTACTTAAAATAATGTGTAAAGAAAAACATATACAAAAAGTCAACCCAAAAAAATTGTATGTGGAATAGTGAATTTTGGCTCAACAAAGTTGATTAAACCAACAAAAAATTTTTAAATACACAACAGAATGGTGCAATATTTTCATAATACCTTTATAATTTTGTTATATTTTATTTTAACTTGTAAAGAATTGACAGTTTAGCAGTTTTGAAAATATTGTGATAACATCAAGATGTCTTAACATTTTTCACACAAAAAAAGTTATGTCTATGGCATTTTCATAACAAATTATAAGTAGTAGATTACTACTAGTTATTATTGGTGAGCAAAAAAGTAGTTTCATTGGTAAGTTTAAATTAGAACCAATAACAATTTACCATATTTGATTTGTTATGAAAGTGTTGTGAAAATTATTGTGAACAAACCAAAAATAATATAGCAAATATACTACAATTTTATGCATTCGCACAAAAAAAAAAAAAAAAAAAAAAAAAAAACCTAAAAAGTTAAACAAACCATAACTACTATAGCGAAATTACTGTAACTTTTCTCATTCACTCTTTTTATATATAATATATATACATAGAAATATACATTGCATTTACAATGTAAATTTATATTATAAACACATAAAAATTGATAAATGTTGTATACATTTGCAAAATTTGTACAATTTTTTTTTTTTTGCAAATGTATATAATATTTGCTACTTTTTGTGTATATACAATGTAAGTTTACATTATAAGTAGAAAGTAAACATATAAAAATCCTTTAAAAGAAAAAAACAAGCTCAAACCAAGTTGGTGAACTTGAAGGAAAAAAAAGGAGGAAAAAGACAAATCATTAAACCAAAAATACTGTTCATAACACTATTCATGAGCTTGTTCGCTCTTTTTATATATAAAAAAAAAAAAAAAGAGCACAAATCGATGACTAGGAAAAAAAAAAAGTGATGAACAGTACATATTAAACAAACCAAAAGTACTGTAACTTTTACACATTCGCCCAACAAGTGTCACAACATTTTCACAAAACATTTATTTTCAGTTGTAGTTGGTCACAGTTTCAGATTTTATTATTTTATTTTGACTTATAAGACATTGACACCTTAATAATTATGAAAATATTGTGAAATTTATTGTGTTAGTATAACAATATATATGCAGGTTCTTATAAATATTTAAAAGAAAAAAAAGTACAAAAAAAAAAAACAAAAACAAAAACAAAAACAAAACAACTCTGTAGCTATTGTAGCTACAGTGCCACTTGAACAAACCAAAGTGGCACTGTAGCAACTGTTCAAAACTTGGAGAAAAAAAATGACTCACTACACCAAAAGTGGCACTGTAGAGGCATTGCCTCTTCTTATATAGTTAGTAGAAAAAAAAAAAACAGCACAAATCGATGATTGAAAAAAAGAAAGTATATATTAAACAAATTAAAAGTATTGTAACTTTTACACATTCACCTAACAAGTATCACAACATTTTTATAAAACATTTATTTTCAGTTGTGGTTGGTCACAATTTCATATTTTATTATTTTATTTTGACATATAAAAAATTGACACCTCAATAATTATAAAAATATTGTGAAATTTGTTGTGTCAGTATAACAATATATATAAAAGAAAAGAAGTACAAACGGAAGAACAAAAAAAAAAAAACTATAGCTACAGTGCAACTTGGTACTGTAGCTATTATTTAAAACTTATTAAAAAAAAAGACAAAGTGGCTCAATAAAATGGCACTGTAGATGTACCGTGCAAAAACACTGTACGTGCATTTGCAATTTTATATACAAGAGAAAAAAGAGCACAAATCGATGATTGAAAAAAAAAAAGTACATATTGAACCCACCAAAAATATTGTAGTTTTTACACATTCACCTAACAAGTGTCACAACATTTTCACAAAACATTTATTTTCAGTTGTGGTTGGTCACAGTTTCATATTTTATTATTTTATTTTGGCTTATAAGAAATTGACAGCTTAATAATTGTGAAATTTGTTGTGTCAATATAATAATATATATAAAAGAAAAAAAAAGTACAAAAAAAAAATTGTAGCTACAGTGCCGCTTGGTACTGTAGCTACTATTCAAAACTTAATAAATAAATAAATAAATAAAAAGACAAAATGACACTATAGATGTACAGTGCAAAAACACTGAATGTACAGTGAAAAAACATTGTATGCGCATTCGCGCTTTTATATATAAGAAAAAAGAGCACAAATCAATGATTGGGGAAAAAAAGTACATATTGAACAAACCAAAAGTATTATAGTTTTTACGCATTCATCTAATAAGTGTCACAATATTTTTACAAAACATTTATTTTTAGTTGTGGTTGGTCACAATTTAATATTTTATTATTTTATTTTGACTTATAAGAAATTGACACCTCAATAATTGTGAAAATATTATGAAATTTGTTGTGTCAGTATAACAATATATATAAAAGGAAAAAAAAAAGTACAAAAAAAAAAGACCAAAAAAAAAAAAGGACAAAGTAGCTCACCAAAATGGCATTGTAGATCAATAGTGCCAAAACACTGTAGGGGCATCGGCGCTTTTATATATAAGAAAATGACTCAATACATTCTTAACATTTTAAAGAAATTATAGATGTTCTAATATATGAATTTTCACATCATTAAAGGGCACAAAGGTAAAAGTATGCATTTTCCCTTTCTCTTCCCCTTGTAAACAAATAAGGAAAAGATAGAACTCTCACAATTCTTCTTTCCTTTCAACCCTATATCCAAAAACATCAAAGGGAATTTTTTTTTTTTTTTTTTTCCATTCCCCTTTTCTTTCCTTCCTTTTTTCATTTCTTTTCCCTTTCCATAACTATTGTGGAGGAGGAACGAATCCAAGCCCGCAAGCAATTTGTCCGCTTTAGAGCCGAAGGACCCACACGGCTTTATTCTTTGCAAGCGACGTGACCAGTTTTTGAGACTTGCTCCCACATCAAAGAAAGATGCGCCCCACCCATGTCTTATAAGCCTTAGCTGAAGGCAAAAGTGTACCACTGCAACATCATACACACTATGTTACAACATTCCTTAGACCAAGTGCTTATAAGGCAAGGGTGGAAGGCGTCTTTCCTCGATGTGGGATTGAGCAAAACCTTGAGGATTAGGCCTGCGCCCTGTGCCGCTAATTCCAAAGAGGACAATACTTAATTGGGGTTCGAGATTAAGTTTCCTCCCACAAAAAGACGCCTTTTAGGGTTTAAAGGGAAACCCCCACCTTCCCCCTGCTAGTTTATTAGACTTGCTCAGGAGTGCATAGTGCATGCGATGCGCAACAGTTTTTTAGACTTGCTCTGTGATCACATACACTATGGTACACCCTTCCTTAGGCCAAGTACTTATAAGGCAAGGTGGAAGGTATCTCTCCCCAATGTGAGATTGAACAAATTCGTGAAGGTGGCATCGGCTCCTCGGGCCATTCCCAAAACGAACAATATCTAATTGGGGAAAGATTCATTCCTCCCACAGCTACAACCAAACACAGTGTTAATTTCCCCTTTTAAGTTAGTGCATTCTGCCAACATAGGAAGGGCCCAAACCTCTAGGGTTACAAAAGAATGTATAAAACATATTGTAGGGGCAAGGGCCCAAGATTATATATTGGGCCTTGGGGTTTATCCGAGGATATAAATAGGTCCAAGGAGAAGCAAATAATTATTATATATTCCCAGACCAAGTCCCATAAATAGAAAGCAAATGAAAGGTTTTCCGAGGAGTACATCCTCCTCGGACTTAATGAATATGGTTCAAAGTATATAATCCAGCAATTAAAGTAACCTTCCAAGAAGCCTCAATGACAGGGATGTGCCTCATGAACATATGAGAAGAAAGAAAACCTAAAAATATCTAAGAGAAGGCTGATACCACCGCATTAAATGCACTGCAGCTACTTTTCTGACCGCATTTTTGTGGAGAAGACCTTTGAACAGTGCTACATTGGCTACCGCAACTCACAGAGAGTTAGAGAGGGTGTCTGATTGGACCAGTACTCAAGTAGGGGTTCGGATGATCAACAAATGGAGGGTAAAGATGATTCAAAAGAAGATATATAAGGTGAAAGACTCTTCATGGAAGGGGGATCAGAAAAGAGAGAGAAAAAGGATTACAGCAACCTAAATCATTCTGATATCCAGGAGAGATCATTATACATAGGATTAACCTCCTCAGACTGAAAGTCTATTGATATCAGCATCCCTTATTTGTGTTTGATCGTCATGCAATTTAATACTAGCCATTGTCCAACTCATTAGGACCTAGTTTTTTGACCCATTCTCTACAAATTTATTGTATTGGGCTCATTGGGCCAAGACTCCATACATTTTGGGCTTTGACTGCAAATTGTGACCCTATAATTGGTGCCATCTGTGGGAAGAACTTATGCATCAATGAATGCAACGATTAAACATAATGGGATCAAGTCCGCACCAAGCAGGTCCACACCCAACGAAGCCTGCAAGTTCTCAATGGCAGGACAATTTCCTTAACCTTGAACAGGAAAGGGATTAAGAGAGATATCGAGAGGGTAGTGTGCATACTACCCATACAAGCAGAAGCCATTCTAGGGTTGGAAGTCACGTGTCCCAAAGGCAGGACAATAATAAAGCCATGTAGCGAGAGATTGATGACTTAAAAAAGAAATTACGTCGTGCGCAACGTAAGCGGTCCCCTCCCAGTTCAAATATGTCCTCTACTGATGAAGGGGACGGCAATTATAGGCAAAGGTCAAGAACCCCACCGAGTGAGACCTTTTATTATGAAGAAGAGTACAAGCATAAACGCAGATACAAAAATTTGTCTCGTAAAGGCCTAGTAAACGACGTCATGAGCAAGGCATTGGATTGGATCTCTAAGTCACCTTTCACACACAAGATAGAAAGGGCTAAGCTCCCTTGGCGATTCCATCAACCTACTTTCACCATGTACAATGGTCGAACGGGCCCCGTAGAGCATGTAAGCTAGTTTAATTAGAGGATGGCCGTTCATTCCAAAGACAAGGCTTTGATGTGCAAAGTATTTTCGTCCAGCTTGGGACTAGTGCCAATGAGATGGTTTGATGGCCTGAAGCCAAACTCCATAGTTTCCTTTAAGCAGCTCACCCAAGCCTTTGGCTCTCGCTTCATCACTTGTAGTAGGGTTCCTCGGCCTTTGGATTCTCTACTGTCTTTGTTCATGCGAGAAGGGGAGACCCTGAAAGCATACTCGGACAGATACTAGGAGATGTATAATGAGATAGAGGGTAACTTTGATGACGTCACCATTAACACCTTCAAGAGCGGTCTCCCGGCCGAGCATAGTTTAAGAAAGTCCCTAATAGGAAAGCCTGTCACCAGCTTGCGCCAGCTCATGGACCGGATCGACAAGTATAAAAGGGTTGAAGAAGACCCGTAATTGGGTAAAGATAAAGCAAAGATTATCCTTCAAGAGAGGAGGGACTTCAAGTTGGACCGATTTAATAACAACAACCGACCGAGAAAAGACTTTGCAGGAAAATCCAAATCCGTCGACGTGCAAACAGTCAATGCTATGTTCAAAGATTCGGTGCATCAGGTTCTGGAGAAGATCAAGAACGAGTCATTCTTCAAATGGCCAAATAAGATGGCAGGAGACCCCATGAAGCGCAACCAAAACCTGTATTACCAATACCGCCAAGAATCGGGGCACACCACCGAGGATTGTAGGAACTTAAGGAACCACTTGGACCCGCTAGTCTGAAAGGGAAAATTAAGGCACCTCCCGCATCATTCCAATGGTCAACAGGGACAGGCGAATCCAGAGCCCCGGGAGACACCTACTTAAGACCTCCCATAGGCACGATAGATGTCATTCTTGTTACTTTGGGAAGAATTGGCTCTTGCCTTTCTAGAGTGATATCTGTGGCTCGGCTATTCACCGAGGACGACGATCGGGAGTCCAAAAAGGCCAAGAAGGAAGCCTCACTGGTGATGGGCTTCTCGGGCAAAGATAAGATCAGAATCATCCAACCCCATGATGATGCTCTAGTAGTCACACTCAGGATTGGAGGATATGATGTGAAAAGCGTGCTAGTAGATCAGGGCAGTGCTGTGGAAGTAATGTACCCCGACCTATACAAGGGGCTGAACTTAAAACCCGAGAACCTAACAATATATGATTCCCCTCTAGTAAGTTTCAAAGGAAAGACCATTACTCCAAGAGGCCAGATTAAACTGCCCATACAAATCGGTTCGAACGTGGTAGAGGTGGATTTCATTGTAGTTGATGCTTATTCACCCTACACAGCTATTATGGCTAGACCTTGGCTTCACGCCTTAGTAGCCGTCTCTTCTACCCTGCACCAGAAGGTGAAGTACCCATCGAAGGGCCAGGTCAAAGAGATTGTGGGGAATCAAACCATGGCCAGACAGTGCATGGTGGCTGCCATCTCACGCCAACCTAATGCTGAGTCCTTGGCCTCCACCGAAAGGGGCTTATAGCAATCAGCCACCCCGGCATTACCTGGTAATGGATCAATCAAGGAGGCAAAATGCGAGGATCTAGAAAGGGTTGCCATTGGTATTGATCCAGAAAAATTCTTTCAAGTCAGCTCAAAACTACCTCCCCAAGAGAAAGAAGAGCTAATTAGGTTTTTCAGAGATAACGTGGACATATTTGCATGGGACACTTACGAGGTCCCAAGGGTTAATCCGAGCTTCATTTGCCACCATCTAAATGTTAACCCATCCGTTACTCCCAAGAAGTAACCACCTCGGCGCCCGTCGAAGGAGCATGCTGACGCTATTAGGGACGAGGTGATAAAGCTTAAAAAAGCAGGGGCTATTAAGGAAGTTTTTTACCCTGAGTGGCTGGCCAATACTATAGTGGTAAAGAAGAGGAGCAGAAAATGGTGAGTTTGTGTAGACTTAACGGATCTAAATAAAGCCTACCCAAAAGATCCATTCCTTATGTCTTGGATAGATCAGTTGGTAGATGCGACCGCGGGTCATCCTCGGATGAGCTTCTTAGATGTCTTTCAAGGATATCATCATATAACACTGGCTGCAGATGACCAAGAAAAGATAGCTTTCATCACCCCCATTGGAAACTACCATTACAAGGTGATGCTGTTTAGTTTGAAAAATGCAGAGTCCACCTACCAGAGAATGATGACCAGAATGTTTGAGTCACAACTAGGTAAGAGCATTGAAGTCTATATAGATGACATTGTGGTAAAGAGTAAGGTGGTGTCCGAGCACATGAGAGACTTCGGGGACATCTTTGAAATTCTGAGGAGACACAAGCTGCGTCCCAACACATCCAAATGCTTATTTAGGGTAGGATCGGGAAAATTCTTGGACTATATGGTGACCTACAGGGGGATCGAGGTCAGTCCCAATCAAATCAGGGTTATCAACAGCTTGCAACTGCCTCGAAAACCCAAGGAGGTCTAAAGACTTACTGGCATAATTGTTGCCTTAAATCATTTTATTTCTCGGTCAGCAGACAAGTGCAGACCCTTCTTCCTCTTGATGAATAAATGGAAGGGATTTGAGTGGACCGAGGAATGTGCTTTGGCCTTCCAACAACTTAAAGAATATCTATCTCGGCCACCAATCATGTCTAGTCCTGAGGTTGATGAAGTCTTATTTGCCTACATAGCTGTGGCCCCTCGTACAGTAAGCCCAGTGCTAATATAAGTGGAATACGATGTACAACGACCAGTTTATTACGTGAGCAAATCATTGAATGAAGTCGAGATCCGTTACTTACCACTAGAAAAGGCCATCCTAGCAGTGGTTCAAGCTACACGAAAGCTTCTCCATTACTTCCAGGCACACACAATTATCGTTTTAATCCAGCTTCCGCTTAGGTCCATACTTCGGAGTGCTGATTATACAGGGAGAGTTGCTAAGTGGGGCACGATTCTAGGGGCTTTTGATATCAAGTACATGCCTCCTACCTTCGTTAAGGGCTAAGTCCTTGTAGATTTGGTAGTTGAATTCGCTGAACCCTTATTAGAAGAAGAAGCAGAGACACAAGACATGGATGAAAAATCAGTTGACGCAATCTCTCTACAAGGGCCCATATGATGAAAAGTATATGTTGATGGCGCAGCGAACCAAAGGGGCTCCGGAGTGGGGCTAGTTTTGATTTCCCCTGAAAGGATTACCATTGAAAAGTCATTAAAAGTGGGTTTCTCAGCCACGAATAATGAGGCTGAATACGAGACCCTACTGGAGGGGATGTCCATGGTTCGAAAACTGGGCGGAAAAGAGGTAAACATATTCTTGGACTCAAGACTGGTTGTTGGCTAAGTGAATGGGGAATTAGAAGCAAGAGACGAAAGAATGTGAGAATACTTAGACTAAACTAAACGCCTACAGTCACGTTTTGATTCTTTTAGCTTACTGCGTATTCCTTGAAATGGAAACACACATGCCGACTCCTTGGCCACACTTACCACCTCCTCGGCTCAAAATTTACCCCGGGTTATCCTTGTGGAAGATTTATACAAACCCTCAGTGACGAAGAGAGAAGTGGTCCACGTCCATCATGTCAGAGTGGGACCTAGCTGGATGGACCTTTTAGTACTATTTATGAAGAAAGACATCTTGTCCGAAGAGAAGACCAAGGCTGACAAGATACGGAGAAAAGCTCGTCGGTTCTGGCTATCCGAGGACCAAAAGCTGTATAAACGTTCCTTTTTTGGGCCATACTTGCTTTGTGTACACCCTGAGGCCTCAGAACTAATCTTGGAGGAATTACATGAAGGGATTTGTGGAAGCCACACAGGAAGCAGGTCCTTATCTCATAGGGCCATCACCCAAGGCTACTGGTGGCCAAACATGTAGAAAGAAACACTTGAATACGTGAAGAAGTGTGACCAGTGTCAGAGATTTGCGCCAAACATACATCGACCAAGAAGGATACTCAATCCACTGTCTAGCCCTTAGCCATTTGCTCAGTGGGGCTTGGATATCGTCGAGCCCTTTCCCAAGGTAGCAGGGAACAAAAGGTATCTACTCGTCGGCACTGATTACTTTACTAAATGGGTTGAAACTGAACCTTTAGCGAACATCAGAGATGTGGACGCCAAAAATTTTGTTTAGAAAAACATTGTTACCCAGTTCGGGGTCCCTCACTCCCTTATCTCGGACAATGGTCTTCAGTTTGATAGTAAGGTCTTCAGGAGATACTGTTGCGAATTAAGAATTACAAATAGATATTCTACCCCAGCCTACCCCCAAAGGAATGGGCAAGCTGAGGCTGTTAACAAGGTCATAGTGAACAAACTTAAGAAGAGGTTAGATGACGCGAAGGGAAGATGGGTGGAAGAACTGCCACATGTCTTGTGGACATTGTTGAGGTCTGAAAAAGAAAAGGCCATAATAAAATAAGCCCAAAACAGAAGAACAAGTCAAGCCCAAAAAATTCAGGCTAAGCCCAAAGCAATAGATACGGATGACCCATGGGGGAATAAAAGGCCCAGAGGATCCTGGAGCCCAGAAAAGAAAGAAGCGTCCAAAAAAGAAATACAAGGCAGAGTGTAAAGAAGCAAGGATCCTCAATAAACACAGATCCCTTCAAGCACAAATAAAAAGGAAGACTGGGACAAATCGATAGAAAGAAGACAGAAGAAGAAAAACAAGAAATAAAAGACGCGAGCGACCTCTCAATGGCACAGACAGAAACGGACCTCGGGGAACCAGGACAGGGAAGAAGAATGGTAACAAATGACTTTCAAAAATGGCAGAACAGGATTCCGCCCAAAAAGGAAAGAAAGGGAAAAGAGGAAGACGCCAGAAATGGGGATGCCGAGAAGGGCATACCTCAGCACGCCCCAAAGAGGATAGCCAACCAAAAGCTTTAGAAGGAATCAGAACCAAGAGAAGGAAAGAATGAGAGAAAACGGAAAAGAGACTTACCGAGGCGATGGAGACAGAGCATGCTCTGTTTGCAAAAGAACAAAACAGGGGAACCAACGGTTCCCTGGGACGCCCAGAAAACTCCACTATAAAAGGAGGGGATGGGTTGTGAAGAAGGCATCGAAAAAAAAAAGAAAGAAACACAAGAAAGAAGAAATTCTCTAGGAAAAACTATCAGAAAAATCTGTGCAGAAAGAAAATACTAAGGGAAAACAAATACTGCTTCCCGATATCCTGTAAAGGCCACTATGGTACATACTCGGATTCAACGAGAATCAAACTTCGCAAGTTTTGAAGGCTGAAATAGCCATTCAAGGCTGCAATTTTTGAGCTTGATTGGACCTTGTATCACGTCCTAGTGAGCTTTCTGTAATCAAACAGATAATGTCTTAATGAAATACTGTTTCATAATTCCCAGGATCCCTACAGCACTCTTTTTTTTATCGTCTTGCTAATCCTTTTTTTTCTTTCTTTCTGAACTTACGTTGTTAATTTTTTGGCACTCTTCGATATCCTTGTTTGTCATGTTGTCAGGAGTATTCTCTGCATTCACTTGATTCTTAAACAGCTTGTTAGCTGCGGTGAATCAAGGCCCGGTCCACCAAATCCTTCCCTTTTCATTCAAGCTCGGGATCCTTAGGCCTGAGTATCCCGAAAAAGACACTCTCACATTTTGGCGACTCCACTGGGGACTGGGCAAAGAAGAAGGAAGAAACAATCCCTTCACAGAGAATGCCTCCAAGACAAAGAAACAGCAAAGGAACTAATGTGCCACCTACGGCCTCTGAGCCTGTAGAAGAAAACGAGGAAGTCTCCAGGCAAGGAGGTGGGATACCCTTGGTGGAACAGGAGGTTGTGTCGGAACAAAGACACGCAAGACAGGAACCAGACCTAATGGCCAGGATGACAACAATGTTGAAGGATCTGGAGCAAGAAGTTCGTCTTCTCAAAGAAGGCAGGACACAGGAAATCAAAGACAATATTCCCCCTACTGGCCACCAAGATGGGACACAGCCGGAAGGAGGGTCAGCAGTGGGAGGAAGAGCCAACCCTCAGTACTTGACACTGGCAGACGTCAATGCCCTCCTGGAGCAAGAAAAGGAAAAACTCTCAGGGATCCCCAAGCAATTCCCTCGGGATCCCCCGTTCCCTCCAGAACTTCTTGGCAAACCATATCCTAAGGAATACGAACCCCCAAAGTTCCATCCTTTCGATGGGAGGAATGGAAGTGCCGTGGAACATGTGAGCAGGTTTGTCCACACTATGGGCCCCTATGCAGGAGACAAAGAATTATGTCTAAGGGAATTTGCCAAATCCTTAGTGGATAGGGCATACACTTGGTACACTACGCTGAGACCCGGGTCCATCAAGACCTGGGATGAGATGATGGAAAAATTCTGTGCCAAATATTACCCTGGTGAAGACAAAATCACTTTCCAGAACCTGCAAATGGTGAGGCAGAGACCTGGAGAAGATCCTGTTCAATTTATTAAAAGATTCGAAGCTGTGTCCCTAGACTGCTATGGAGACCATGAAGAAAAGGAGCTCGTGGAAACCTGTATAGCCAACATGCTTTTTGATTACAGACTCAACCTTGAAAATTTATGTATCACACAGTTTGCTGACCTGCTACAGAGAACCAGAAGGACGGCGCAAACCATGAGAACAAAAAGGCTGCCCGTGTCCCAAGCTATGACAGCATCAGCAGGAGAGAAAAGGAAGAGGCCAGATGGGAAGGTGTTCGAGGAACCACCGGTGATCCCATGCACAGCTGAGGAGTTAAGCCATGTCCTAGACAAATGGATTGGAGATGGGGTTGTCAGGCCATTCACTGTGTCCAGGCCACCAACCGAAGAAGAAAGGAAGAATCCTTTATTTTGCAGAATCCATAATTATGTGAAGCACTCCACTAAGGACTGCTGGACCCTTCGCAGGCTCTTCCACAAAAAGTTGAAAGAAGGAACCTTGGAACTCACTCAGAAGGAGCCAGAAGTGCAGAAGAACCCCTTGCCTAACCACAAAGGAAAAGGGGTGGTAGCAGTAGTAATACACGGGAACCCGGCAGAAGCAGGAGAATCTGAAGGATCCTTCCACCAGAGCACAGTCAGAACCCTCCAGAAGAATCCTAAGTTCAGGTCACTATTCAATCAATTAGGATTCGGACCAGAAGCAAGAAAGGTGGCCACAGAGTCTCTCATCAGTATAGCAGAAGATTCAGGGATGGAATGCTTTACAGCTGAGTCACATGCTAGTCGAGCTTTCCTGGAAACAACCAATGCAATAACCTTCACTGATGAAGACATGGAGATTGAGCACCCAGACCACCGCAGACCCCTTTATCTCATGGCCACCATAAACGGTGTTCAAGTCAGAAGAGCACTGGTGGATACGGGGGCATCACTCAACCTCATTGCCTTAAGTACCCTGGAAGCTGTTGGCTTAGTTGACAGAAGGATCCTGGGGGGCCCCATGGAGATAACAGGATTTGGAGGATCGATGGAATCAACAGAAGGATACGTGCAGCTAGCCTTAAGGGTAGGGCCAATAGTAGCTTTGACAAGGTTTCATGTGATTAATGCAGAAGTTTCTTATCACGTGCTGCTGGGACGCCCGTGGCTTCATAAACATCGCCTCATTCCATCCACCTTCCATCAATGCATTAAAGGGAGACTGAATGGGAGGCCCATAAGGATCCCTGCCAATCATAATCCTTTCAGCCAAGGAGAAGTGAACTTTGCAGAAACGATGTTTTATGATGAGTTGGAGCCAGATGATGAGAACCCCACCCCGGGGACCTCGGGGGCACCTATCCTAGAAGAAGAAGAAGGAGGAAAGGGCACCCGTGACCTAAGAAACCTTCTAGAAAGGAAAAGACAAAAGAGGGAGCCCAGCTCTACAGGATCCCGAGAATGTGTGGTGGTGCGGGAACCTGGGGGAAGGCTAATTTATCGTTTGTGAAGGTGCGCGGGACCCGAATGCATTGTGCAGGAAGGTCCCGGACCACTAAGCTGCATGACAAACAAGGATATCGAAGAGTGCCAAAAATTAACAACGTAAGTTCAGAAGGAAAAAAAAAAAGGATTAGCAAGACGATAATAAAAAAAGTACTGTGGGGATCCTGGGAATTATGAAACAGTATTTCTTTAATACATTATCTGTTTGATTACAGAAAGCTCACTAGGACGTGATACAAGGTCCAATCAAGCTCAAAAATTGCAGTCTTGAATGGCTATTTCAGCCTTCAAAACTTGCAAAATTTGATTCTCATTGAATCCGAGTATGTGCAATAGTGGCCTTTACAGGATATCGGGAAGCAGTATTTGTTTTTCCCTTTCTATTTTCTTTTTGCACAGATTTTTCTGATAGTTTTTCCTAGAGAATTTCTTCTTTCTTGCCTTTCTTTCTTTTTTTTCTCGCTGCTTTCTTCACAACCCATCCTCTCCTTTTATAATGGAGTTTTCTGGGCGTCCCGGGGAACCTTTGGTTCCCCTGTTTTGTTCTTTTGCAAACAGAGCATGTTCTGTCCCCATCGTCTCGGGAAGTCCCTTTTCCGTTTTCTCTCATTCTTTCCTTCTCTTGGTTCTGATTCTTTCGAAAGCTTCTGGTTGTCCATCCTCTTTGGGACGTGCTGAGGTATGCCCTTCTCGGCATCCCCATTTCTGGCGTCTTCCTCTTTTCCCTTTCTTTCTTATTTGGGCGGAATCCTGTTCTGTCATTTTTGAAAGTCACTTGTTACCATTCTTCTTCCCTGTCCTGGTTCCCCAAGGCCCTTTTTCTGTCTGTGCCATGAGAGGTCGCTCGCGTTTTTTGCTTTTATTTCTTGTTTTTCTTCTTCTGTCTTCTTTCTATCGATCTGTCCCAGTCTTCCTTTTTATTTGTGCTTGAAGGGATCTGCGCTTATTGAGGATCCTTGCTTCTTTATACTTTGCCGTGTTCTCTTTTTTGGATGCATCTTTCTTTTCTGGGCTTCGAGATCCTCTGGGCCTTCCTTTTATTCCCCCATGGGTCATCCGTATCTATTGCTTTGGGCTTAGCCTGAATTTTTTCTTTTTGGGCTTGACTTGTTCTTCTGTTTTGGGCTTATTTTATTATGACCCTTTTTTTTTTAGACCTCAACAGTCTCTTACGGCACTAGCATGTTCTCTTGAAGGGTGTCGAAGTGGCTGCTTCTTCGGAGTGGAAGAGGGGTTGATGTTCAAGTGGTGACAAATAAGGCTAGGATCAACTCCCGGGGCGTCATAGGCGTCCTATGCTAACACATCGACATTCCCTCTGAGAAAACTGACCAGTTCCTCGTTTTCTTCAGAAGGCAATTCAGAGCCGACCTGAAAAAACTTCTCCGGGTCGTTGTTGACAGCAATCTTATCTAAACTTTCACACCTTATCTCCTCGGCTAGCTCATCACCTTGCTTTGCCGAGGTGGCTGGCTGCTATAAGCTCTCAGGGGCCGAGGACTCGGCACGGGGCCGATGTAAGATGGCGGCCACCATACACTGCCTGGCCATGGCCTGATCTCCTCGGATCTCTTCGACTTGTCCTCTGGATGGGTATTTTACTTTTTGGTGAAGTGTGGAGGATACGGCTTCTAGGGCGTGGATCCATGGCCTGGCAACTATCGCGGTGTAGGGCGAGTAAGCGTCAACCACGATAAAATTTACCTCCACCACCTCCGACCCAGTCTGTATGGGTAGTCGGATCTGCCCCTTTGGCGTAACAATCCTCCCTTCGAAGCTGAGAAGGGGGGAGTCATAGGCTGTCAAATCTTTCGGCTTCAGTTTCAACCCCTTGTATAGATCAGGGAACATTATTTCTACCGCACTTCCCGAGTCTACTAACACCCTTTTCGCATCGAAGCCTCCAATTCTTAACGTAACCACCAAGGCATCGTCGTGAGGTTGAATAGTTCCTCTCTTATCCTTGTCCGAGAATCCCAGTATCAAAGAGCTTCGCTTTTTTGACCTTTTGGGTTCCCTTTGCCTGTCCTCGAAGGGGAGCCGATCAACAGCCAGTATCCTGGGGATGGGTGGCCCAGTTCTGCCTGGTGCGGCGAGGATGACATGTATCGTTCCTACGGGGGGTCTTAAGGACACATCCTTTCGAGACTCTTGTATTGCTTGACCGGGATGGCCGCTCGAGGGGTGCAGAAGGTGACGTAACTTCCCTTCTCGGACCAATTGATCTAGGTGATTCCATAGATTCCTGCAATCCTCGGTGGTATGCCCATGGTCCTGATGATAGTGGTAGTACAGGTTCTGGTTACGTTTGAAAGGGTCTCCAGCCATCTTTCCTGGCCATCTAAAATAGGGCTCGTTCCTTACTTTCTCTAGCACCTGTTGTACTGGCTCCCTGAATACGGCATTCACTGTCTGCGGGTTGCTCTGTCCAGCCTGTCGCGAAAAATCTCTCCTCGGCTGGCTAGGGTTATACCGTTCCGACCTAAAGTCATTTGCTTTGGGGGGGATGACCTTCTCCTTTCCCCTTCCTTGTAGTTGATCTTCCTCCACCCTTTTGTACTTGTCGATCCTATCCATCAACTGATGAACGTCGGCAACTGGTTTACCAGTGAGGGATTTCCTTAAGCCATGCTCGGTGGGGAGACCGCTTTTGAACGTGCTGATAGCAACATCATCATGGTTGTCATCTAAGTCGTTATACACCTCCCAGTATCTGTCCGAGTATGCTTTCAGGGTTTCTCCTTCGTGCATGGATAAGGACAATAGCGAACTGAGGGGTCGAGGAACTCTGGTGTTTGTGATAAAACGGGAGCAGAAAGCCTGAGTGAGCTGCTTGTAGGAGCCTATGGAATTTGTCTTCAGGCTGTTGAACCACCTCATCGCCATTGATCCCAAGCTGGATGGGAAGATTTTGCACATTAGGGCTTCGTTTTGTGAGTAGATTGCCATTTTCTGGTTAAACTGACTCACATGCTCTACCAGGTCTGCTCGGCCGTTATAGATAGTGAATGCCGGTTGGTTGAAGCGTCGAGACAGCTTAGCCCCTTCAATTCTATACGTGAAGGGTGACCTTGAAACCTGGTCCAGCGCCTTCTTCATAGCATCGTTCCCCGAACCCTTGCTGGATGGGCTTTGATATTTCCGTATAGGGCGTGGTTCCCTTTCGTAGGAAAAGGTTTCACTTGGGGGGGTCCTTGACCTCCGTCGGTAACTCGCATCCTCCGCATTAGAAGACTCGTCTGAGTCAGAGGGAGATCGTTTTCGCTGCACACATCGTAATTTCCTTTTCAGGTCATCTATCTCTCGCTGCATGGCCTGATGACTATTTCGCCTCTGGGACACATAACTACCTATCTGAGTGTGACTCTGGCTCGTCCGGATAGTATGCACACTTCCCTCACGATTCCCTCTGCCGCCTGGGTTGGCGGGGTTATTTTGCCTCTGGGACTCGGAGGGTTATGTCTGTTGGGAGTTAGCTTGGTGAGGATTCTGCTGGTGTGGACCTAGTTCTGCCATGCTTGACCGTTGTGCTAGTTGATGCCCTAGTTCTCCCCACAGACGGCGCCAATTGTAGTTGCACGATTTTCCTGGTCCAAACCCTACTGATCAGGCCTTGGTCCAAGGCGCAACACACAATAAATCTTTGTAGAGGATGGGTCAAAGAACTTAGCCTCAGTGAACTTAGTCAGTCTGATGCATGGACAATATTATTGCAGAAACAAAAACACAAGCATGGATATCTAACTGAAGATTCTATTTCCTCAGTGCCGAATACATTTCTCGTCCCCCTCTTTGAGGGACTCCACTACATTATATAGCTCTTTCATTCTTATCTGAACCTTACACTTGTTGATCATCCAAGCCCCCACTTGAGCACCTGTCCTATCAGACACTCTTATCACTCCCTTGTGAGTTGCAGTGGCCAAGGTAGTACTGTTCAGGGGTCTTTTCCTCATTAATGTGGCCAAGAGGGTGGTTGTGACACATTTAATGTGGTGGTGGCAGCTTTCCATGAGATATTTTGGGTTTTATTCTTTTTTATATGCTTGGAGGATGAACTGCAATGGTTGGGGCGAGCTTTTGGTCCGGACTTCGTAATGTCCGAGGAGGTGTTACTCCTCGGACAGGTTTCTTTTACCGTAGTTGGGCTTGAATAATGTTTTGGTTATGACTTCTCCTCGGACACGATGCTTCTCGGACGGGCCCGTATTTAACTAGCCCATTATTTTGGGCCGGGCCCCACAATCATATTGTTATTCTTTTAGTTAAACTCTAATTAAAGTTTATGATTCTTAAAATATTTTATTGTGTAATGTCTAAATTACTCCTGCTAAATTTTAATATCCTAAAAATTTTCTTTTCGTATTTTGAGTTTTAAATGATAAAAATTCTTAGAAAGTTAGAATGATGATATTTAATGACACAAGCCTTTCGTTATTTATTTATTTATTTTTTAAATTTTAAATTTTAAATTTCTTAGCAAAACTCAGTTGTTTATTGTTGAAAGATGATGATATTCGTTATGATTTTTAGAATTTTTTAGAGAATAGATATATTGTCTTTAACAAGTGGTACTAAAAAACTATTATAGTTAAATAAATATTTATATGTTAAATAGTTACCCTAACTTTGTGGTTGATCAAAATTCTTAAACGAATGAAATTAACTTTTTACAATATAATTATCAAAATTCTTAAAATTAATGTTTCTTTTGATTAATGTAAATCCCTATATATATTTTAAAAATAAAATGATTCATATCTTTATTTTATAATACAAATAAAATCTAGAATTAACCTTAATTACTACAATATTTTTTTTTTTATGGCAAACACCTACAAGGCATGTGTTGCCCTAACTAGTATTGTATAAAGTGGTGAACCCATGTAATTAAATGCTCTCCCTTCCTCCCCTTTTTGTCGAAATTGTGTTGATACTAAAACAGTGGATCCCCATAGAAAATGAAGTGCGGATCCTTCTAAAAAAAAAAAAAAATGAAGTAAAGGATGGAGGGCTAATAAAATGCCACATATCAATAGGGTGTCATTAATAAGTAAGGATGGAGGGCTAATAAAATGCCACATATCAAATAGGTGTCATTAATAAGTGAATGAACGAATCCACGTGTAAGCCATTAGATAACTAATGCAAGCCCCTACACTGGATATATATAGAGCAAAAATTAGTTCCCTCCATCAAAAAACATTTTCAAACCCTTCTCACTTCTTTTGTCCAAAAATTTTCCATTTTCTCTTAATTTTTCTCTTTCTCTTAATCTCTCACATTAATATAGATATTAGTTTTTTTTTAATCTATTTGCGATTCGTAAAATCTTGCAGGTCTATTGCCTGTACTCAGCGCCGGCTGAAGCTATAAGCCACTTAGGCAGTGGCCTAAGGCCCCCACTGATAAAGAGGCCCCAAATAGTAATAATATATTATATAATATTATATGATATCCCATCAAAAAATTGTATAGTTTGAAAAAAAATTACCTTAATCTTGAATGTTTTTTCACACAGGAAACTTATTCCGATATTGATGGTTTAGATTTATTTTCAAAACTAAAAGTTTTCAAAAAAGTTTTGCAAATAAATGAAAACTCTCCAATTAATGTACTAAATTATATAACAAGGTTAGAATCTTTTCCAAATGCGTGTATTGCTTTCAAAATATTACTAACCATACCTGTTACAGTTGCTTTTGTAGAAATAAGTTTTTCAAAATTAAAATTAATAAAATCCTATTTAAGATCAACTATGTCACAAGAAAGATTAAGTGAATTAGCCATATTACCAATTGAAAATGAAATGTTAGCGGAACTTGAATGCAAAAATTTAATTAGTAATTTTGTCTCTCAAAAAGTAAGAAAAATAAAATTTAATTGAAAAAAATATGAATTTATAATTAAATATAATAAATGGCCCCATTTAAAGCTTTCGTCTAGGGCCCCCAAATTCATTGAGCCGGCCCTGCCTGTACTGCCACCTCCACCCCACCCAAAAAAAACCCGATCAATCAAATGATGAAAACCCGAAGGAGCTCACCAAAAAGAAAAAAAAAAAAAAAAAAAAAAAAAAAAAAAAAAAAAAAAACCGAAGGCCATAATAGAGTACAAGAAGAGAGTTAAAGAAAAAAAGAAAAAAGAAATGTTATCTGACAGAAAGCAAGAAGAAAAAGAAGAAAGACCTAAATAATCTCTTCTCTACCCAAGGGTGAGAGAGTCAAGAGGGTTTTCATTTTGATAAAAGAGAGTGTTTTAGTTAGAGCATGCACATCCCGTTTTCACACCGATGAGGAACACGTGGCTAATAAAATATCGGAAGGTCCAAATCAAAACAACTCAAAATATAATTTCTCTCTCTTTACCAAACTCAAACCCAAACCCTACAGCAGCCTCCCTGCCAAACCCACCACATCTCTACCTCAAATCCATCTGAGTGAGCAATGGACCCGGCCCACCCGAAAACCGACCGAACCGAGAGGTTATGGACGAGTCTGAGGATATTCGAGTCGGGTTTTGGGTCGATATCGGGTCGGGCTAAGGGTCATATAAAAACAGTAGTCTGAACCCGATTTTTTCTTTGGAAAAAAGCCCTACTTTCTGTTTCTCTCCGCCTCCCTCAAGCCTCAGCTACCTCCCTCAGCTCTCCGTCTCTGTGTAAGTCGAATATATTGGTTTGTATACAAACTGTAAATAGAGCTGAAATTCTTTGTGGGTTTCTGATTTGATTATCAGAATCAGTCCAGTTAGATTTATCATCTCTGTGTGTTTGCTCTTTGATTGGTTTCTAAGAAAACTGTGGGTATTGCTACGTTCGGGTTTTCATATTTTTCTCACGTTTGGGGTGTTGCTAGTGGTGTTATTTTTCGTGGGTTGAACTCAAAATTTAAACTTTTTTGGTTCGTTCCCCACATTTTCTCGGCAACCAAACGTAGGATTGGTGGATATTCACTCCTAGTTTCTTGTTAATTTAGTTGGATTTTTAATACTTTCAGATTTTGGGCTTTTTTTCTATGTGAATATCCTGTTTGGGTTTGATTTTCTTGCGCTTTGTGATGTGGGTTTGGCTTGAATCGTTTTTTTAAGGACCCATTTCGATTTTTTTTTTTTCAAGTTTTTAACTAAAGAGCTGTGCTCCTCTGCCTCTCTCACTGAGTTCTCTCTACGTGTGTAACAGTGTAAGTCATCCACTCATCCTTCTCTTTGTTGGGTTTTTTTTTTTCTTCTTAATTTCCTTGTCTTAGTCTCTGATTTTGGGAGTTCTTACATCTTTTAGGAACAACCCTTTTCATATTGATGAAAAAGAACTACTTTGGATCTGATGGGTTGGTGGGGTTTTGTGTTTTCTGTGATGTTATGTTGTTTTATTGTGTTATTTTTCTTAGCATTGTCTAATTTTCGGTGTATATATGTCTATAATCAATGGGGGGTTTTTGTATGTTGTTGACAATATGAGAATGTGGAAAAGAATGGTTGTAATTAGAGTGAGCCAACATTTGGTGCAAGGTTTCTACTTTCAAGGCATGCAAGGCTTATTACCCATTAGTATGAAATTGACTAAAAGAAAAAGCAAAAAAAGTAGAATTTTCCATTGGGTTAGTGGAGCCTTAAGGCTTTACCCATCTTGGAATGCACAGGAATCTGCTTTCAATACACTGGTTGGACCCAAGGAAAGTATTTGGTACGTTTTTATGGACAGTGGGGCTGAGATGTATATACTATATATTGATCTAGTTGTTATTTGAAATCTAAAGTTGAAGAAAATGAATAAGTTTTTGAATGAAAGCAACCTCTTTCCCCGGGTGACCAACTCATTTCTCCAAGTCAAATTAACTTTGGTTTATGCTTTATTTAACTACTCAATCTTAGTGATTAGATCTCCTGAGTAGGAAATTGGATCGAAAGAAACTCATGTTAGAATAATGAGTAAAATGATCAAATTCACTATTTCTTAACAGTTTTTAAGCTTTTAGTATAAATGATAATTTATCATGATATAAAAAAAATGGTCTTAAACTATTAATTTCACGTTTAAACTATTAATTTCACGTTTCCTAACAGGTTAGGCTAGTAATTTATTAACTGAAAACTATGAATAATGTTTCAAACTGATATGATAATGATTAACTGCACTATTTGTTAATAGTTTAATTTTTTTGATATAAATGGTAATATATCATGATATCAAAACAAGTGATCTTAACTCATAAATAATTAAATCCACGGTTTCTTGACATGTTAAGCTAGCAATTTATTAGCTAAAACTATGAATAATGTTTGAAACTAATATGTACATCTATAGTATTAAAAAGAAAAGTACCTGGAGCTATATAGCCGTAAGATCCTGCAATTGCAGACATGCACTCTGATGTTCCTGTATCTTGTAAGAACTTGGCAAGTCCAAAATCTGCTACATGAGCCTCGAAATCAAAGTTAAGTAAAATGTTATTGGAGTCACTTCCAATCTACATCTTAGTGCTTTATATCAAATAGAATGCTTGATGTATGTATATAAAATTCTGATTTTTGTTTTTGAACTCGCTATCTTTGTGGAGGCTACCAAACTTTGCTTTGAGGATTAAGATTTTCTGTTCAGTGTCATTACTCTTATTCACACTTTATTCTTTCAATGATTTCTATTAACTTATAAGATGGTATACAAAAGACCATTTCATGAATTCCCATACACATTCTTCTATCTTCCAGTTAAAAAGTTAGCATTCAGTCAAGACCTTCAAGTTTATGCCTGTATAACCTGTGGGGACTGCTTCCTAGTTTTTGGTGTCATCCATGCCTGTATACCATTTCATGAATTAACACGATACTTTTACTCTCTTTCTCTAATTTTCTTCTTGCTCTATCTCTAATCTTCTCTAGGAGGCCTAGTTCCCTCGAAGAGCTACTATAGCTAATCTTGTTTCTTGATAGAACTATTGGGTTCCTATCATGGCAATTGTTGATGATGTTGAAATGCACATGTATCATTTACTGTGTAATAAATATGAATTTGTGTGATGCAACCTTCTCCAAAGTGTGTCAATTAGTGTGTGAGAGAGAGAGTTTGTACCGGGAAGTTGGAATGAAGATCAATATACGTCTCCATTGAAAATCTTCAAAAAAAGAAAAAAAAAAAATATATATATATATATATATATATAGAACAAATTTAAAAAGAAAGAAATTTCTATCAGTCCTTAAAGTAGTCTTAAAGTAACTAACCTGTCCCCTCAAGGGCCTCAACTGCTTAAACTTTTCCTTGTACAGATCAAGGTTTTGAAACACCCAGGAATTTTCAGGACTGAAAAATAAGAGAAAAGATTCAAACCATCTTAAAAAAGAATTCACCATAACAATTGTTTTTTAAATTTAACACATACCTACTATTCAACTTTTTCCCTGGCATCGCATACTTTATCAAAATTGCAATTAAAAAAAAATAGATGTGTGATGTAGACGGCAAGGAGCCAATATTATTCAAGTGTCATGCATAATTGCTCTAATAAAAGAGGGGTTAGCAATAGCACCCAAGTGAAAATTGTGAAATTAATCGGTCTAAAATGTTGAAAGGTCACATGGATTAAAGCCAAAAATTAATGTCAGTTTAATAAGAGGGGTTGGCAATAGCACCTAAGTTTTACCTTAGGTAAAATAACTATATTTAGAATTTGGCGCCTTGTTTCACTTGGGCTAGCGCCTTTTTGGGGCCTCATCACCTTGGGCGATACAAGGCCTTAAGGCACCTTTGACTACACTGACCTAGAATGTTATCTTTTTCTTTATTTTATTGTTCATGGGTTACTGTTCACAGCAAAGGAACATCTATCCAAATCTTGACTTCCACCTCTGTTTTGATCCTAAAACCCTACTAATCCTAGCCTCGGAAACCCTATAATCCCTATTATTTTCTAGCCCTTTCCCCACCAAAACCTAACCCTAAACCCTCAAAACCTAAAAGCTTTAAACCAGATTTTACTATTCCCCAGGAATTAAAATTTTTTTTTTTTTGATAAATAAACAAAATACGTTGATTGAAACAAGAATTTCTAATAAATAAAAAAAGAGGGAACAAGAATTTCAATTTTTTTTAAGGAAAAGGACACGTACTGCTAACTTTTTGGATGATGACATTGTCTTGTCGTATCAAGAAGGTGAATTTCACTGCAGCTCCCTTAGACATAGCATGGTAGGCACCTAAGAAAGAAACAACACTTAATATGATGATCATATTCAATTGGAGGCAATGGTGAAAA